>NC_142485.1:44921250-45224765 GCF_049115385.1 Moschus berezovskii | reverse complement strand
AGATACACGTTCATTGAGATGGAAAAATTCTTCCAGCATATTGTTTAGAAAAGGAAGGCTACAATAGTGCATATAGTTTGATTCAATTTCTATAACTTAAAAAAAAATCAGTGATGTATATATGCTCATCCAAATATACGTGTATTATATATTCTAGCATTATACAACACATATAACATATATGTTATAAACATTTAGGTAGAACAACAAAGAAAAATATTAACAGTATATATACCTATTGACATACTTATTGGTGTCCTCTAATTTCCTTTTTATATTTTTTGAATATCCATCATCCTGCTCTGTTATACTGTTAATAAAATAATAACCACTGTGATGTTAAGGTTTGTCAAAGTAGTTCTCAAGATGGGCTGGCCTTCAGATTCTTGTTGGGTTTGAAATATTAGCTATACTATATGCGGCACATGGGATCAATTTGCAGCTGTTGGAGGGGCATAGAGATAAGCACCTCTGACAGGCATGCCTGGGAATACAAGGAAAAGAATGGTGTACAAAAGTTAAACAAGCATGTAAAATCAAAATCTGAGGTTGGAAAGGAGTCCATCAAAAACATTCCAGCACACTGGACCCAAAGTATCCTTATGTAACAGAGCAGCATGAGCACAGCCCTTAGCAGGTAGCAATTGCTGTGCCTTACTACTCCACATCCTGTTACTAAGCAAAGGTCTTCCTCATCAATTGGACTGTGCATTTCTGGGCCCTGTCCATAAGCCACCAACTATCAGTGAGGTACCTATTGGTACTTCTCCTGGTCAGCTATTGGTCGGCTACACACAGGGCCCTACCTTATGATAACTGTCAATGAGGGACCATTGGCGAAGTGATTCAACAAGAGTCCGTGGTGCAGTGGTCATGTGACTCTTGACTTTGGCCACCCTACTTTTTTTTTTTTTTTAATCAGGAATGTATTTCTCGTAGATGGGGCAAGTTGAGGTTCCCTACTCAATATGAGACTTGAAGTGTCCCCAACAATAATAGTGGAGGAAACACTGAACACTTTCTTTGTTCTGATGTGTAATCTTATGTAGACGGTGTATTGATGTTGGGGCAACAGACTTAGGATTCACCAAATCTTGTGTCTCTAAATCTCACTGGAGTAGAAAATACATACAACATGTTCTTACTGACCTTTTTCCATGTTAGGTGCTTGATTGTAAGTTCTTTAAGCCGTTCAAGAATCCCCATTAAGAAGAGGGTGGTCTAGAGATGAAGTGACTAGACAACTCTGAAGTGCTGAAATGGGATGACAAGTGTTCATACAGGGATGGAGGAAGCAGGACTGTTGAAGGGAGACATATAAGTCAAAGAATAAATGGCACGGAAGGAAAGTCTGAATGTCATGAGCAGAAATATCATGCCCCTGAATCACCACTCCCCAGAATCATACACACAGAGGTGTCAGCAGAGGGTAAGTTGTATCATGGTCTCCCTCAGCCTCCACTAGCCCATGTTGATAGGCAAAGTGGTACATTGTGATGTCGAAGATGCCAAGGTCACCGTTGGCTTGGGAGTGTCTAGCTGACCAATCAGATGGAAGGGTGTGGCTCCTCATTACCCTGAGAAGGTATATATACGGGGGTCAGAGGCAGAGATTCTGGGTTAGGCCACTCCGTGGGATCATCATGACTAAGGAAACCAGGAAGTCATAGAAGCCAAGAAGAGTTGCAACACGATTTGCTTCAAGAATGAAAGGAAGAAAGACGACCCGTTGTCAACGAAGAAACAGAGGCAGTGTGAAGGTAAAATGATTCCATTTATTCTCCCCATGTTCTCCATTGACTTTGCTGCCCAAGACCTCTAAACTGCCCTTGCCGGGCACAGAAGCCCTCATCAGCCCACATCCCTTTTTCATGAAATCTCCCTTCCAAGTCATTTGTTATATTCTTTGCTCAAAACCATTACCCTTCTCTTTCTTTCCAGACACGAAATATGACCACGAGGGTCAGAAAACCTCTACAAGACACTCTGAGAAAGAAAATCCGATCATATGTCACTCAGTCGAAGAAGGTGAAGAAAATAAGAAAACCAAACTGGTTTTTCTGTTCCTGTGCATGTAAGACACTGAATCAATGCCGGAAAAGGTACCAAAATATGAGGCAGAGTCCAAGAAGGATCCAGAATCGAAAAAGAAGATAAGTTCAACCGTCCCACAGTGATAGACACTGGAGAAGTACATACTGGACAGCCAGTAACTGAATACCAAAGGTCCGACAGTTTAGAATTGTTTCTCCAGAGGTCTGCTTTCTTACAAATGGCAAACCAGAAAAGAGTGACTCTCACACTAATATAGTAAACTGATGGCTGCCATTTAAATAAACATGAAATCGTGAAAAAATGATATTTGTGTGTGTGTGTGTGTGTGTGTGTGAAATTTCTGATGGGAAGGGAGGGGAGAGGTGGGCACCTGAGTGGGGAGGGGTGTGGAGTCCCGGGAGATTGGGGAACAGATCCTCAGGCCCCCAGTTAACCAGAGAGTAGAGGTCTGGACTGGGTCAGGAGTCTGCACTGAAATGGATAACCCTGCTTTACAATTGATCTCAGCGGCAAGGATTAGTGGTGTGGTGATACTGCCTTTGGGGTGTGGAATGACATTAGGGGCTAGATTGCCAGAACCCAGATGGGAAGAGGGTTCAACCTGGGAAATGTGAATGTCATACTTCCTCTGAGAAAAGCAGGCAGAAATCACCTCCTGGCCACCTACATCATAAAGGGCTTTGTTACATCACACACCTATGCTGTCAGCTAAAGGTGCTCAGGAGGCACAAAATGCTGATACAATTAAAACCCACAGCTAGCACTCCCAAAGTTTAAAATAATGTTTGGAGGGAACAGATCAAATATCAATTAGGCCACTGTTATTCCAAGAAGTTGGTGGAAGCAGTGTATTCCCAAGGGCAGGGCAGGGGAGGTGGCCCAATCCCCGTGCATATGACAAACATGATCACCACAGACAGATAACTTTTTTTCTTGGGAGGCACCATGCAGGTTGTGAGATCTTCGTTCCCTGACCAGGGATTGAAAACGTTTCTGTTTCCTTGTTAAATTTCTGTTTAGTTGATCTATCCATAGTTGTAATTGGGGTATTAAAGTCTCCCACACTTATTTTGTTATTGTTAATTTCCCCTTTCATAATTATTAACATTGGGCTAGCATATTGTGGGGTTCCTGTGTTGGGTGCAAATATATTTATAATTGTTATATCTTCTTTTTGGATTGATCATTTGATCATCATGTAGTGTTCTTCTTTTTATCTTTTCACAGCCTTTGTTTTAAGTCTATTTTATCTGATATGACTATTGTTACTTTTGCTTTCTTTTGTCATCTATTTGTGTGGAATATGTTTTTCCAGCCCTTCCTTTTCAGTCTGCATGTGTCCCTCTTTTCGAGATGTGTCTCTTGTAGACAACCTATATAGGTGTCATGTTTTTTATTCATTCGGCCAGTCTTTGTCTTTTGGTTGAGGCATTCAACCCATTTACATTTAAGGTAATTATTGATAAGTATGATCCCTTTGCCATTTACTTTATTGTTTTGGGTTCGGGTTTTTAACCCCTTTCTCTGCTTCCTGTCTAGAGAAGGTCCTTTAGCATTTGTTGGAGAGCTGGTTTGGTGATGCTGAATTCTCTCAGCTTTTGCTTGTGTGTAAAGCTTTGGATATCTCCTTCATATTTGGATGAGATCCTTGCTGGGTTCAGTAATCTTGGCTGTAGGCTCTTTTCGTTCATCACTGTAAGTATGCCCTGCCATTCCCTCCTGGCCTGAAGAGTTTCAATAGAAAGATCAGCTGTGATCCTTGTGGAAATCCCCTTGTGTTTTATTTTCTGTTTTTCCCTTGCTGCTTTTAATATTGTTCTTTGTCTTTGATCTTTGTTAATTTTATTTGTTTTTGTTTTTTTGTTTCATTTGTACAACACAGTATTTGAATTTCTCTTTTTCATACACACATGCTCAAGAGCAAAAGCAATTATTTTTTCTTGGTAATAGCATCTTGTTATACTTTATATCTCTTGGCACACTTCCTCTGAGAATCCTCCCTGTGTAAATGCAGTATTTAGGTCTGTGAAAATGCAAATTGCTTTTTTTCACTTTTGTATTTTTATTTCTTCATGAAAGTTTGATTTCACTTTGTCTTTGCTTTCCTTTCTTTCTTTTCTGTATTTTGATCTACCATATCTTTTAAATAATATATTTTCTCTTCTATTTCTGACATCTTTGTGACAATACTACATTTTAGGTCCATCATTTACAGGAATTTGTTGACATTTCATCTTTGTCATGGATGAAAAATTTTCAATTGAAGGCATGCTTATTTTTTTCTTACTTCTTTACTTTTAGATAGACATGTCTGTGGTGATTGTTGAAACTAGCTTTTTCTCTAGGAATATTAGGGTCAAGTCCTTGATTCCAGTTTGATTGCGTTCTGTGTGATCCAGTTTTGTGTGTGGTGCAACTCAGTGAACTAAATACTTTACTTTAATTTTTTTTATTAATAAATGGTACAAAGCACAATGCCAAAAGCATTAACAGTTAAAATTTTACCAAATGAAAATATACTATAGAATACACAGTTGTAAAAAGCTACATTAAGTTATTTTACAACTAGCTCAAGCTGCAAAAAGAAAAAAAAAAATCCCAATGCCATACCTAAGTTATCCCTCTCTCAAAATAATGCCATTTATGTTACAAACCATGAGCACCCCATCAAAAGACGGGAACTGCTTTTGTTGATTCATATATACATATATATACATATATATATATATATATTTATGACTGTATCACTTTGCTATACACCTAAAACAAACACAACACTGTAAATAAAATATAGTACAATATAAAATAAAAATAAATGACAGATCTTTGGGGCTTCACACCCAGTTAGAGTTCTTATCAGATGGATAACAACACCATAGCCATACTGAATTGTTAAATTTATTAATATGTATCTTGCTGTGTTTTGCCTTGGGATTTTCCGGTTTGGGACTCTAGGTTTCTTGGACTTCGGTGATTATTTCCCTCCCCATTTTAGGGAACTTCTCAACTATCATCTCCTCAAGTATTTTCCCATGGTCTTTCTTTTTGTGTTCCTCTTCTGGGACTCCTATGATTCGCATGTTGGGGCGTTTAACATTGTCCCAGAGGTCTCTGAAATTGTCCTCATTTCTTTTAATTCATTTTTCTTTTTCCCTCTGTTTTATTTATTTCTACCATTCTATATTCTGTCTCACTTATCCTATACTCTGCCTCTGTTATTTTACTGTTGGTTCCCTCCAGAGTGTTTTGGATCTCATCTATTGCATTATTCCTTAAGTATTGACTCACTTTTATTTCTTCTAGGTGCTTGTTAAACCTTTCTTGCCTCATTTTGATCCTAGTCTCCAGGCTATTTATCTATAACTCCATTTTGTTTTCAAGATTTTGGATCATTTTCTCTATCATTATTCGGAAATTTTTACCAGGTAGATTCCCTATCTCTTCCTCTTTTGTTTGGGTTGGTGGGCATTTATTTATTTATCTCTATGTGAAGAGTTTGTGGAGGCAACCACACGTTTGCTTACTCACCAGGCAAGGCAGAGAAAACATGTTGAATTTATACAGGATGCTGGCTGTTTCCCCATAACAATGCCAGATCATGACCTAACCCACTCTGAATGCCTACTCCAGCCTCTCTTATTTCATAGAACACCTCTTCCCACAACTATGTCAAAGGCTTCCATGGCTGAGAAGAATGTACAGGTGCCAGGAGTGGAGTCAAATAAAATCTGGCCTACATCTGAACGAGTTGAGAGCATCCATTACCAGTCATTATGGAGGTGGAACAGTGGGAGTATCTGGAACACTGACTGGTGTGCTGGGACTGTTCTAGTATGCACCCAAGCCCATATTGGGCACCCCTTTCTGCTACAGCACTTCTTTCTTTTGGGCCAAAATTTCCAATGCTTGCAGGGGATACAGGACACACTTACATGAAATGGAATCAGCATGGACCTGAAACCAGGGCTTCTGTACCATCAACTTGATACTCAACTTAACTCCCCAGTAGGCAGGATTTGCTACTGAGCACAAGAGAAGTCCGGGCTCATACCTGGCACTGGTTCTGGACCCGATATCTTAACCCCATCTCTCACCAAAGTGAGATTTGCCAATACACAAGAAGCAAAATTAATCTGGAACATGAAATTATGGAAATCGCCCAATAGGAGAAACAAAACTAAAAACAAGTTTAAAAGGAGAACATTTTAAGAGACTTTTGGACAACATCAAGTATACTAACATTCACTTTATAGGGGTTGTAGAAGAAAAGAGAGAGAGAAAGGTGTCAAAAATGTATATTTAACGTACTGAAAGGGAAAATCTTGCAACTTATAATACTCTACCCAGCAACATTATCGTCCAGAATTGGAGAGAAGAACTTCCAGACAAGCAAAAACTAAGAATTTATCTATATTAACCCACTCTGAAGGAAATATTAGAGTCTTCTCTAAGTGGGAAAAGAAGTAAAAATCTACAGAGAAGGGAACAACTCCCACCAGTACACAGAAACACATAGTAAAGGCTGTGGATCAACCAAATAGATAATCTAGTACGAAAATTAAAAGAAAAATGAATTGCAAATTAAACTTTAACTACATTAAACACCCTATTACATCAATGGATAGAGCATACTGGTAGAAAAGCAATAAGAAAACTGTAGTCTTAAATGAGAGATTAGAATATTTGAACTTAATAGATACCTATAGCATTTGTTGTTGTTGTTCAGTTACTAAGTTGTCTGACTCTTTTGAAACCCCACGGGCTGTAGTCCTCCAGGCTCTTCTTTGCATGGGATGTCCCAGGCAAGAACACTGGAGTTTATTGCATTTGCTTTTCTGGGGGATCTTGCTGAACCAGGGATCAAATTTGCATTTTCTGAGTTGCAGGCAGATTCTTTACCTCTGAGTCACATGTCATTGTGTATCCCAAAATAGCGAATACACACCTTCAAGTGCGCACAGGATATTTTTTCAGGGATGATCAAATGCTGGACTACAAAACAAGTCTCAACACATTTAAGAAGACAGAAATTATCTCAAGCACTTTTTCTGACCACAATGGTAGAAAATAAGAGATCAGTTACAGGAGGGGAATATGAATGAGGAATTCCCCAGGTCGGTAGGTGCCCAGTATGCTACTGGAGATCAGTGGATAAATAACTACAGAAAGAATGAAGGGATGGAGCCAAAGCAAAACAAACACGCAGCTGTGGATGTAACTGGTGATAGAAGCAAGGTCCGATGCTGTAAAGAGCAACAATGCATAGGAACCTGGAATGTTAGGTCCATGAATCAAGGCAAATTGGAAGTGGTCAAACAGGAGATGGCAAGAGTGAACGTAGACATTCTAGGAATAAGCGAACCAAAATAGACTGGTATGGGTGAATTTAACTCGGATGACCATTATATCTACTACTGTGGGCAGGAATCCTTAGAAGAAATGGAGTAGCCATCATGGTCAACAAAAGAGTCCGAAATGCAGTACTTGGATACAACCTTAAAAATGACAAAATGATTTCTGTTCATTTCCAAGGCAAACCATTCAATATTACAGTAATCCAAGTCTATGCCCCAACCAGTAATGCTGAAGAAGCCGAAGTTGAACGGTTCTATGAAGATCTATAAGACCTTTTAGAACTTAACACCCAAAAAAGATGTATTTTTCATTATAGGGGACTGGAATGCAAAAGTAGGAAGTCAAGAAACACCTGGAGTAATAGGCACATTTGGCCTTGGAGCAAGAAATGAAGCAGGGCAAAGGTTAATAGAGTTTTGTCAAGAGAACACACTGGTCATAGCAAACACCCTCTTCCAACAACACAAGAGAAGACTCTACACATGGACATCACCAGATGGTCAACACCGAAATCAGATTGATTATATTCTTTGCAGCCAAAGAAGGAAAAGCTCTATACAAATAGCAAAAACAAGACCAGGACCTGACTGTGGCTCAGATCATGAACAACTTATTGCCAAATTCAGACTGAAACTGAAGAAAGTAGGGAAAACCACTAGACCATTCAGATATGACCTAAATCAAATCCCTTATGATTATACAGTGGAAGTAAGAAATAGATTTAAGGGAC
Organism: Moschus berezovskii; assembly: GCF_049115385.1. NCBI lineage: Eukaryota > Metazoa > Chordata > Mammalia > Artiodactyla > Moschidae > Moschus > Moschus berezovskii. Next base: position 45,216,625 of record NC_142485.1, on the reverse strand, counting down.
TAGATCTGATAGATAGAGTGCCTGATGAACTCTGGATGGAGGTTCGTGACATTGTACAGGAGACAGGGACCAAGACGATCTCCATGGAAAAGAAATGCAATAAAGCAAAATGGCTGTCTGAAGAGGCCTTACAAATAGCTGTGAAATGAAGAGAAGAGAAAAGCAAAGGAGAAAAGGAAAGATATAAGAATCTGAATGCAGAGTTCCAAAGAATAGCAAGGAGAGACAAGAAAGTCTTCCTCAGCGATCAATGCAAAGAAATAGAGGAAAACAACAGAATCGTAAAAACAAGTGTTTTCTGCAAGAAGTTAGAGATATCAAAGGAACATTTCATGCAAAGATAGCTTTGATAAAGGACAGAAATTGTATGGACCTAAAAGAAGCAGAAGATATTAAGAAGAGGTGGCAAGAATACACAGAAAAATTGTACAAAAATATCTTCACGACAAAGATAATCACGATGGCGTGATCACTCCCCTCGACCCAGACATCTTGGAATGTGAAATCAATTGGGCCTTAGAGAACATCTATAAGAACAAAGCTAGTGGAAGTGATGAAATTCAAATTGAGCTATTTCAAACCCTGAAAGATGATGCTGTGAATGTGCTGCACTCAAAATGCCAGCAAATTCGGAAAACTCATCAGTGGCCACAAGACTGGAAAATGTCAGTCTTCATTCCAACCCCAAAGAAAGGCAATGCCAAAGAAAGCTCAAACCTACCACACAATTGTACTCATCTCACACACGAGTAAAGTCATGCTCAAAATTCTCCAAGGCAGGCTTCAGGAATATGTGAACCGTGAACTTCCAGATGTTCAAGCAGGTTTTAGAAAAGGCAGAGGTACCAGAATTCAAATTTCCAACATCCACTTGATAATGGAGAAAGCAAGAGACTTCCAGAAAAACATTTATTTCTGCTTCATTGACTATGTCAAAGCTTTTGACTGTGTTTATAACAATAAATTATGGAAAATTCTCAAAGAGATGGGAATACCTGACCACCTGACCTGCCTCTTAAGAAAACTGTATGCAGGTCAGGAAGCAACAGTTAGAACTGGACATGGAACAACAGACTGAGTGCATCAGGGTTGTATATTGTCACCCTGTTTATTTAACTTATATGCAGAGTACATCTTGAGGAACACTGAGATGGAAGAAGCACAAGCTGGAATCAAGATTGTTGCAAGAAATATCAATAACCTCATATATGCAGATGACACCACCCTTATGGCAGAAAGTGAAGAAGAACTCAAAAGCCTCTTGATGAAAATGAAACGGGAGAGTGAAAATGTTGGCTTGAAGCTCAACATTTAGAAAACAAAGATCTGGTCCCATCACTTCATGGGAAGTAGATGGGAAAACAGTGGAAGCAGTGCCAGACTTTATTTTTTGGGGCTCTAAAATCACTGCAGATGCAGATTGCAGCTATGAAATTAAAAGACACTTTCTCATTGGAAGGAAAGTTATGACCAACCTCGATATCATATTAAAAAGCAGAGACATTACTTTGCCACACAAGGTCCGTCTAGTCAAGGCCATGGATTTTCCCGTGGTCATGTATGGATGTGAGAGTTGGACTGTGAAGAAAGCTGATCGCCAAAGAATCGATGCTTTTGAACTGTGGTGTTGGAGAAGACTCTTGAGAGTCCCTTGGACTGCAAGGAAATCCAACCAGTCCATTCTAAAGGAGATCAATCCTGGGTATTCATTGGAAGGACTGATGATAAAAATGAAACTCCAATATTTTGGCCATCTCATGAGACGAGTTGACTCACTGGAAAAGACTCTGATGCTGGGAGGGATTGAGGGCGGGTGGAGATGGGGACGACAGAGAATGAGATGGCTGGATGGTATCACCAGCTCGGTGGACATGAGTTTGAGTGAACTCCGGGAGTTGGTTATGGACAGGGAGGCCTGGCGTGCTGTGATTCATGGGATTGCAAAGCATCGGACACGACTGAGAGACTGAACTGAACTGAACTGAACTGATTCCAGGTGGCTCAGAGGTAAAGAATCTGCCTGCAACGCAGAAGATGCAGATTTGATCCCTGGTTCAGCAAGATCTCCAGGAAAAGGAAATGCAATAAACCCCATTGTCCTTGCTGGGAAATCCGATGGACAGAGGATCCTGGAGGGCTACAACCCGTGGGGTTTCAGAAGAGTCAGACAACTTAGTAACTGAAGAACAACAATAAATGCTGTAGGTATCTACTAAGCTCAACTACTCTAACCTGTAATTTAAGACTAGAGTTTTCTTATTGCTTTTCTATCAGGATGCTCTGTCCATTGATGTTATAGGCTGTTTATTGTAGTTAGCATGTAATTTGCAATTCACTTGTATTTTAAATTTCATACTAGATTATCTACTTCATTGATCCACAGACTTTACTATTTTTTCGTGTGTACTGGTGGGAGATTTTTCCCTTCTCTGTCGATTTTTACTTCTTTTTCCACTGAGAGAAGACTCTTTAATATTTCCTTCCGAGTTGGTTTAGTATGGATAAGCTCTTAGATTTTGCTTGGTTGAGAAGTTCTTCTCTGTAATTCTGGATGATAATCTTGCTGGGTAGAGTATGAGGGGTTGCAAGGTTTTCCCTTTCAGCACATTAGATATACATGTTTGAAATCTTTATCTCTCTTTTCCTTCTACGACCCCAATAAAATGAATGTTAATATACTTAGTGTTCGCTAGAAGTCTCTTTAACTGTTCTCCTATTTAACTTGTTTTTCGTTATGTTTTTCCTATTGAGCGATTTCCATAATTTTACGTTTCAGATTAATTTTGCTTCTTGTGCATTGGCAACTCTCACTTTAGTGAGAGGTGGGGCTCGTGATAGTGGGGCCAGATCCAGTGCCAGGTATGAGCCTGTACTCAGTAGCCAACACTGCCTATTGGGTAGTTAGGTTGAGTATCCAGTTGATGGTACAGAAGCCCTGAGTTTCAGGTCCATGCTGATTCCATTACATGTAAGTGTGTGCTGTATCCCCTTCAAGCATTGGAAATTTTGCCCACAAAGAAAGAAGTGCTGGAGCAGGAAGGGGTGCCCAATATGGGATTCGGTGCATGCTGGGACAGTCCCAACACACCAGTCAGATTTCCATATACTCCCACTGTGACACCTCAAAAAGCACTGGAAATGGCTGCTCTCAACTTGTTGAGATGTAAGCCAGATCTGAGTTGGCTCCACACCTGGCACTTGTGCATTCTTCTCAGTCATGGAAGCCTTTGCCATAATTGAGCAAAGCGGTGTTCTATGAAATACCAGAGGCTGGCGTAGGCATTCAGAGTGGGTTAGGTCATGACCTGGCATTGTTATGGGGAAACAGCCAGCATCCTGTGTAATTTCAACATGTTTCCTCTGCCTTGCTTTGTGAGTAAGCAAACGTGTGGTTGCCTACGCAAACTCTTCACATAGAGATAAATAAATGCCCACCAACCCAAACAACAGAGGAAGAGATAAGGAATCTGCCTGATAAAGAATTCCGAATAATGATAGTGAAAATGAACCAAATTCTTGAAAATAAATGGAGTTACAGATAAATAGCCTAGAGACAAGATTCGAGAAGATGCAAGAAAGGTTTAACAAGCACCTAGAAGAAATAAATAAGAGTCAATACATAAGGAATAATGCAATCGATGAGATGCAAAACACTCTGGAGGGAATCAATGGTAGAATAAGAGAGCAGAAGAGAGGATAACAGATAAAAAATAGAATGGTAGAAATAAATGAAAGAGTGAATAAAAAATAAAAAGGAATTAAAAGAAATGAGGACAATCTCAGAGACCTCTGGGACAATGTTAAATGCCCCAACATTTGAATCATAGGAGTCCCAGAAGAGGAAGACAAGAAGAACAACCATGGGAAAATACTTGAGGGGATGATACTTGAAAAGTTCCCTTAAATGGAGAAGGAAATAATCACCCATATCCAAGAAACCCAGAGAGTCCCAAACAGGAAACATCCAAGGCAAAACACCACAAGACATATATTGATAAAATTAAGAAAGATCAAAGACAAAGAACAAATATTAAAAGCAGCAAAGGAAAAAAAAAAAAAACAGCAAATAACACCCAAGGGGATTCCCACAAGGATCACAGCTGATCTTTCCATAGAAACTCTTCAGGCCAGGAGGGAATGGCAGGGCATACTTACAGTGAGGATAGAAAATAGCCTACAGCCCAGATTACTGTACCCAGCTTGTATCTCATTCAAATATGAAGGAGAAATGAAAAGCTTTATACACAAGCAAAAGCTGAGAGAATCTAGCATCACCAAACTAGCTCTCCAACAAATGCTAAAGGACCTCCTCTAGACAGGAAGCAGAGAAAGGGGGTATAAACCCGAACCCAAAACAATAAAGCAAATGGCAATGGGAGCATACTTGTCAATAATTACCTTAAATGTAAATGGGCTGAATGCCCCAACCAAAAGACAAAGACTGGATGAATGGATACAAAAATAAGACCCCTATATATGTTATCTACAAGAGACCAACCTCGAAATGATGGTCACACACAGACTGAAAGGGAAGGGCTGGAAAACCATATTCCATGTAAATAGATACCAAAAGAAAGCAGGAGTAGCAATACTCATATCAGATAAAATAGACTTTTAGACAAAGACTGTGAAAAGAGACAAAGAAGGACACTACATGATGATTAAAGGATCAATCCAAAAAGAAGATATAACAATTATAAATATATATATGCACACAAAACAGGAGCACAGCAATATGTAAGACAAATGTTAACAATTATGAAAGGGGGAATTAACAATAACGTAATAAGCGTGGGAGACTTTAATGCCCCACTCACACCTATGGATAGATCAACTAAACAGAAAATTAACAAGGAAACAGAAACGTTTTCAATCACCAGTCAGGGAACTAAGATCCCACAAACTGCATGGTTCACCCCACCCCAAAAAATTATCTGTCTGTGGTGATCCTGTTTGTCATATGCACCGGGAATGTCCCCCTTCCACTTCCCTGCCCTTGGGAACAAACTGCTTCCACCAATTTCTTAGGAGAACAGTGAATTAATTTATACTTGGTTGGTTCCCTCCAAACATTAATCGTTGGGAGTGCTAGCTGTGGGTTTTAGTTGTGTCAGCATTTTGTGCCTCCTGAGCACCTTTAGCTGACAGCATAGGCGAGTGATGCAACACAGCCCTTTATGACATAGGAGGCCGGGAGGTGATTTCTGCCTGCTTTTCTCAGGGGAAGTATGACATTCACCATCCCCATTTTGAACCCTCTTCCCATTTGAGTTCTGGAAATCTAGACCCTAATGTCATTACACACCCAAAACAAAGGCAGTAACACCACACCACTAATCACTGCCGCTGAGATCAATTGTTGAACAGGGTTATCCATCTTCAGTGCAGATTCCTGACCCAGTCCAGACCTGTACTCTCTGGTTAACTCTGGGCCTGAGGGTCTGTCCCCCAATCTCCAGGGACTCCACACCCCTCCCCACTCAGGTTCCCACCTCTTCTCTCCCTCCGCTCCCTTCCCATCAGAAAACTCAAACACACACACACACACACACAAATATCATCTTTTCACCATTTGATGTTTATTTTAATGGCAGCCATCAGTTTACTATGTTAGTGTGAGAGTCAGTCTTTTTCTGCTTGGCCATTTTTAAGAAAGGAGAACTCTGGAGAAACAATTCTAAACTGTCTGGCCTTTGGTATTCAGTTACTGGCTTCCCAGCTTGTACTTCTCCTGGGTCTCTCATTCTTGGGCGGCTGAGCTGACTTTCTCTTTCGTTTCTGTTTCATTCTTGGACTCTGTCTCATATTATGGTACCTTATTCGGCATTGATACAGTGTCTTACCTGCACAGGAATAGACAAACCAATTTGGTTTTCTTGTTTTCTTCACCTTCTTCTACTGAGAGGCATACGCTCGGATTATATTTCTAAAAGTCCCTTGTAGAGGTCTTCTAACACTCATGGTCATATTTCGTGCCTGGCAAGAAAAGAGAAGTGTATTAGTTTCAAGGAAAGAGTACAACAACTGAGTTGGAAGGGAGATTTCATGAAAAATCATGTGGGTTGATGAGCGCTTTTCTGCCAGGCAAGGGCAGTGTAGAGGTCTTGGGCAGCAATGTCAGTGGAGAACATAGGGAGCTAAATGGAGTCATCTTACCTTCACATGGCCTCTGTATCTCCATTGACAATGGGTCGTTTTTCTTCCTTTCATCCTTGAAACAATCCGAGTTGCAACTCTTCTTGGCTTCTGTGGCTTCCTGGTTACCTTAGTCATGATGATCCCACGAAGTGGCCTAACCCAGAATCTCTGCCTCTGACCCCCTTATATACACATTCTCAGGACAATGAGGAGCCACACCCTTCAATCAGGTTGGTCAGCTAAGCACTCCCCCAGCCAATCATGGCTTTGGGGTCTTAGAAATCACAATGTACCACTTTGCCCGTCAAATGGGCTAGTGGAGGCTGAGGGAAGCCATGATACAACTTACGCGCTGCTGATACCTCTGTGTGTCTGATTCGGGGGAGTGGTGATTCAGGGCATGGTGTTTCTGCTCATGACCTTCAGAATTTCCTTCAGTGCCCTTTATTCTTTGACTTATAAGCTTCCCTTCAACAATCCTGCCTCCTCTATCCCTGTATGAACACTATTCATCCCTTTTCAGCACTTCAGAGTCCTCGAGTCACTTCATCTCTAGACCACCCTCTTCCTATTGGGGGTTTTTGAGGGGCTTAAGGAAATTAAGAGCAAGCACTTAACATGGAAAAAGGTAATTAAGAACCTGATATATGTTTTATCTACTCCTATGAGCTTTAGAGACTCCAAGATTTAGTGAACAATCAGTCTGTTGCCCCAAGGTCAATACACAGTCTCCATAAGATTACACATCAGAACAAGGACAGTGTTCAATGAATCTTTCAATAATATTGTTTGGGACAGTTCAACTCTCATATTGATTAGGGAAACTCAACTTGCCCCATCTACCAGAAATACATTCCTGATTTTAAAAAAAAAAAAAATTAAGGTGCCCAAAGGCAAGAGTCACATGACGACTGAACCAAGGACTCTTGACTGAATCACTTCCACAATGGTTCCTCATTGACAGTTCTCATCAGGTAAGGCCCACTGCATTGCTGACCAATAGCTGAGCAAGAGAAGTACCAGTAGGTATCTCATTGATAGTTGGTTGCTTATGGGTGGGGCCAGGGATGTACTGTTCAATTGCTGAGCAAGACCTGTTGCTTAGTAACACATAGCAATGGCCATCTGCTAAGGGCTGTGCTCATGTTGCTCTGTTACATAATGTCCCTTTGGGTCCAGTTTGCTGGTGTCTTTTTGGTTGACTCCTTTCCAACCTCAGATTTTGATTTCACATGCTTTTTTTAACTTTGTACATCATTCTTTTCATTGTTTTCACAGGCATGCCTGTCAGCAGTGCTTATCTATATGCCACTCCAACAGCTACCACTTGGGATAATATTTAAAACCCCACAAGAATGTGAAGGCCAGCCCACCTTGAGAACTACTTTGACAAACCTTACCATAACAAAGATTTTATTCTATTCATAGTATAACAGAGCAGGATGATGGAAATTCAAAAAGTATAAAAATGAAATTCAAGGACACCAATAAGTATGTCATTAGAAATATATATACTGTTAATATATTGTCTTTGTTGTTCTACCTAAATGTTTATAACATATATATTATATGTATTATATAATGCTAGAATACATAATACATATATATTTGGATAAGCATATACACATCAGTGAATTTTTCATAATTTATAGAATTTGAGTTAAACTATATGCATGATTGTAGACTTCCTTTTCTATAAAATGTGCTGGAATGATTTTTCCATCTCAAAGAACGTGTATCTGCCATTATTTCTATGGATTACTATGCCGTACTTGGACGCAATCTTACAAACGACAGAATGATTTCTGTTCGTTTCCAATGCAACCATTCAGTATTACCATTCAGTAATCCAAGCCTATGCCCCAACCAGTAACGCTGAAGAAGCCGAAGTTGAACGGTTCTATGTAGACCTACAAGACCTTTTAGAACTAACACCGAAAAAAGATGTCCTTTTCATTATGGGGGACTGGAATTCAAAGTAGGAAGTCAAGAAACACCTGGAGAAACAGGCAAATTTGGCCTTGGAGCACGGAATTAGGCAGGGCAAAGGTTAATAGAGTTTTGTCAAGAGAACGCACTGGTCATAGCAAACACCCTCTTCCAACAACACAAGAGAAGACTCTACACATGTACATCACCAGATGGTCAACACCGAAATCAGATTGATTATGTTCTTTGCAGCCAAAGATGGAGAAGCTTTATACAGTTAGCAAAAACAAGACCAGGAGCTGATTGTGGCTCAGATCATGAACTCCTTATTGCCAAATTCAGACTTAAAATGAAGAAAGTAGTGCAAACCACTAGACCATTCAGATATGACCTAAATCAAATCCCTTATGATTATACAGTGGAAGTAAGAGACTAGATCTAATCGATAGAGTGAATGATGAACTCTGGACAGAAGTTCGTGGCATTTTACAGGAGACAGGGACCAGGAACATCCCCATGGAAAAGAAATGCATAAAAGCAAAATGGCTGTCTGAGGAGGCCTTAAAAGTAGCTGTGAAAAGAAGAGAAGTGAAAAGCAAAGGGGAAAAGGAAAGATATAATCATCTAAATGCAGAGTTCCAAAGAATAGCAAGGAGAGATAAGAAAGCCTTCCTCAGCCATCAATGCAAAGAAATAGAGGAAAACAACAGAATAGGAGAAACAAGAGATCTTTTAAAGAAAATTAGAGATATCAAGGGAAAAGATGGGCTCGATAAAGGAAACAAGTGGTATGGACCTAACAGAAGCAGAAGATATTAAGAAGAGGTGGAAAGAATACACAGAAGAAGTGTACAAAAATATATTCATGACGAAGATAATCATGATGGTGTGATCACTCACCTGAAACCAGACATCTTAGAATGTGAAGTCAAGTGGGCCATAGAGAGTATCACTACGAAAAAAACTAGTGTAGGTGATGGAATTCCAATTGAGCTATTTCAACTCCTGAAAGATTATGCTGTGAAAGTGCTGCACTCAACATGCCAGCAAATTTGGAAAACTCAGCAATGGACACAGGACTGGAAAAGGTCAGTCTTCATTCCAATCCCAAAGAAAGGGAATGCCAAAGAATGCTCAAACTACCAGACAATTGCACTCATCTCCCACGCTAGTAAAGTCATGCTCAAAATTCTGCAAGCCGGGCTTCAGCAATATGTGAACCTTGAACTCCCAGATGTTCAAGCAGGTTTTAGAAAAGGCAGAGAAACTAGAGATCAAATTGCCAACATCTGCTGGATCATGGAGAAAGCAAGAGAGTTCCAGAAAAACATCTATATCTGCTTCATTGACTATGCCAAATCTCTTGACTGTGTGGATCACAATAAACTGTGGAAAAGTCTGAAAGAAATGGGAATATCAGACCACCTGACCTGCCTCTTGAAAAACCTGTATGCAGGTCAGGAAGCAACAGTTAGAACTGGTCATGGAACAACAGACTGGTTCCAAATAGGAAAAAGAGTACGTTAAGGTTGTATATTGTCACCCTGCTTATTTAACTCATATGCAGAGTACATCATGAGGAAATCAGGGCTGGAAGAAGCACAAGCTGGAATCAAGATTTCCGGGAGAAATATCAATAACCTCAGATATGCAGATGACACCAACCTTATGGCAGAAAGTGAAGAGGAACTCAAAGGCCTCTTGATGAAAGTGAAAGAGGAGAGTGAAAAAGTTGGCTTGAAGCTCAACATTCAGAAAACGAAGATCATGGCATCTGGTCCCATCACTTCAAGGGAAACAGATGGTAAAAAGTGGAAACAGTGTCAGACTTTATTTTTGGGGGCCCCAAAATCACTGCAGATGCTGATTGTAGCCAGGAAATTAAAAGACGCTTACTCCTTGGAAGGAAAGTTATGACCAACCTCGATAGCATATTAAAAAGCAGAGCCATTACTTTGCCAACAATGGTCCCTCTAGTCAAGGTTATGGTTTTTCCCATGGTCATGTATGGATGTGAGAGTTGGACTGTGAAGAAAGCTGATCGCCAAAGAATTGATGATTTCGAACCGTGGTGCTGTAGAAGACTCTTGAGAGTCCCTTGGACTGCAAGGAGGTCCAACCAGTCCATTCTAAAGGAGATCAATCCTGGGTGTTCATTGGAAGGACTGATGCTAAAGCTGAAACCGCAATACTTTGGCCACCTCATGAGATGAGTTGACTCACTGGAAAAGACTCTGATGCTGGGAGGGATTGGGGGTGGGAGGAGACGGGGATGACAGAGATTGAGATGGCTGGATGGCATCACCGACTCGATGAACATGAGTTTGAGTGAATTCCGGGAGTTGGTGATGGAAGGGGAGGTCTGGGGTTCTGTGATTCATGGGGTTCTGTGATTCATGGGGTCCCAAAGAGTCGGACACGACTGAGTGACTGAACTGAAATGAACTGATAGCTTTCTGTATATAGTGTCCTGTCAAATGCAAGTAGTGACAGTTTCACTTCTTCCTTCCAATTTAGATGACTTTTATTTTTTTTTCTTTGAATGATTGCTGTGCCTAGTACTTCTAGTGTTTTAGAAGTGGCAAGAGTGGGCATCTGTGTCTTGTTCCTGATTTAGAGGGATAGCTTTCAGCTTTTTGCCACTGAATAGGATATCATCTCACTTTGTTATAAATCACCTTTATTATGTTCAGACGACCACATGGACTATACAGTACATGGAATTCTCTAGTCTAGAGTACTGGAATGGTCACAGTGCAATTTCCACTTTCACTTTCATTGTGTTCAGATATATTCCCTTCATATCAAGTATGCTGAGAGTTTTTGAAATGAATGAATATTGAATTTTGCAAATGCTTTTATAACATCAGTTGAGATGATCATGTGATTTTTGTCCTTCTGTTTCCTAATGTGGTGTAACACACTGACTAATTTGCAGATATTGAACCATCCTTATACCCCGGCCCTGGCGGCGCAGACGCGAGAGACAACGGCTCCGGCGGCGCAGACGCGAGAGACCCCGGCCCCGGCGCAACGAACCATGCAAAGAGGCACAGCCGTGAGGAGCTACCCCACGCCTGAGGCCAGGGCCGGCAGCCGAGAGGAGCTACCCCACGTCCAACAGGCGGTGGCTGCGTGGGTGCAGGAGAGCTGAGAGGAGCTACTCCACATTCAAGGTCAGGAGGGGCAGCCTTGAGGAGATACCCCCCGTCCAAGGTAAGGTACAGCGGCTGCACTTTGCTGTAGCGGCTGTGAAGAGATTTTCCACGAACAAGGTAAGAGAAACCCAAATAAGATGGTAGGTATTGCAAGGGGGCATCAGAGGGCAGACAAACTGAAATCATAATCACAGGAAACTAGCCAATCTGATCACATGGACCACAGCTGAATGTGGTCCACTGGAGAAGGGAATGGCAAACCACTTCAGTACACTTGCCTTGAGAACCCCATGAACAGCAACAAAGGGAAAAATGATTGGATACTGAATGAGGAATTCCCCAGGTCGGTAGGTGCCCAGTATGCTACTGGAGCTCAGTGGAGAAATAACTCCAGAAGGAATAAAGGGATGGAGCAAAAGCAAAACAAATACCCAGCTGCGGATGTGACCAGTGATAGAAGCAAGGTCCAGTGCTGTAAAGAGCAATATTGCATAGAAACCTGGAATGTTAGGTCCAAGAATCAAGGCAAATTGGAAGTGGTCAAACAGGAGATGGCAAGAGTGAACATAGACATTCTAGGAATCAGTGAATTAAAATGGACTGGAATGGGTGAATTTAACTCAGATGACCATTATATCTACTACTGTGGGCAGGAATCCCTTAGAAGAAATGGAGTAGCCATCATGGTAAACAAAAGAGTCCGAAATGCAGTGCTTGGATGCAATCTTAAAAACGACAGAATGATTTCTGTTCATTTCCAAGGCAAACCATTCAATATTACAGTAATCCAGGCCTATGCCCCAACCAGTAATGATGAAGAAGCCGAAGTTAATCAGTTCTATGAAGACCTACAAGACCTTTTAGAACTAACACCCAAAAAAGATGTCCTTTTCATTATAGGGGACTGGAAGGCAAAAGTAGAAGAAAAGTTATGACCAACTTTGATAGTATATTAAAAAGCAGAGACATTACTTTGCCAACAAAGGTCCATCTAGTCAAGGCTATGGTTTTTCCCGTGGTCATGTATGGATGTGAGAGTTGGACTGTGAAGAAAGCTGATCTCCGAAGAATTGATGCTTTTGAACTGTGGTGTTGGAGAAGACTCTTGAGAGTCCCTTGTACCACAAGGAGAGCCAACCAGTCCATTCTAAGGGAGATCGATCCTGGGTGTTCATTGGAAGGACTGATGCTAAAGCTGAAACTGCAATACTTTGGCCACCTCATGCGACGAGTTGACTCACTGGAAAAGACTCTGATGTTGGGAAAGGTTGGAAGGGGGAGGAGAAGGGGACCACCGAGAATGAGATGGCTGGATGGCATCACCGACTCTGTGGACATGAGTTTGAGTGAACTGTGGGAGTTTGTGATGGACAGGGAGGCCTGGCGTGCTGTGATTCATGGGATCGCGGAGAGTCGGACACGACTGAGCGACTGATCTTATCTGATCTATACCCCTGGAATAAGTTGATCTTGATCATGGTATATGATGGTTTCAAAGTGATGTTGAAATTAGTACTCTCATATTTTGTTAAGAATATTCACATCTGTATTCAAGAGAAATATTGGCAATGAATTTTCTCTTTTGGTGGTGACTTTGTCTGGTTTTTGCGTTAGCAAACTAATAACTTCATAAAAATTTTGGGATTACTCCATTTTCTCAAATTTTTGGAATAGTTTGAAAATGTTGGGTATAAGATCTTCTGTATATGTTTGCAACCATGCTGCTGTGAAGTGTTTTGGTCCTGAAATTTATTTTACTAAGAGATTTTGAGTATAAATTCAGTTTCACTACTAACGTTTCAACTATTCAGATTATACATTCCATCCTGATTCAATTTTGAATGGGTGTATGGTCCTAGAGATTTGTCAGTTTTTTCTAGGGTTTCAAATTGTTTGCCATATAAGTATTTGTAGCATCCTCTTATGATTTTTCCCTATTGCTGTGATGTTGGCTGTAATGTCTCCTTTGCATTTGTTTCTTTGAGCCATCTAACTTTAATTTTTTGAACCTGTCTAAAGAATTAATTATTCTGTCTATTTTTTAAAAAATTATATTTACACTTAACTATTTTTTTTTTTACTTTAGGAAAGGCGAAGTCTCAATTTTATTAATGTCCTCTCTCATATTTATTATTGCTTTCATTCTGAGGATTTGGGGCTATATTTATTCTACTTTTTCTACTTCATTTATATTGCAATTTTAGTGGTTTATTTCAGTTTCTCCCCTCGCCTTGAAGGAAGCATCTGTCACTATACAATTTCCCCTAGAACAGCTTTTGCTAAATCGAATAGATTTTGGAAAGTTGGTGTTATTAGTCTCAAAGTATTTTCTGATGCCCTTTTTTATTTCTTCGTTAGATCATTGGTATTTAGTAGCATGTTGTTTCGCTTCCATATGTTTCTATTTGTCCCATATTCCCCTCCTGTAATTGATTTCTTATTTTTTACCATTGTGGTCAGAAAAAGTGCTTGATATAATTTCTGTCTTCTTAAATGTGTTGAGACTTGTTTTGTGGTTCAGCATACACTCATCTCACACGCTAGTAAAGTCATGCTCAAAATTCTCCAAGCCAGGCTTCAGCAATATGTGAACCGTGAAGTCCCAGATGGTCAAGCAGGTTTTAGAAAAGGCAGAGGCACCAGAGATCAAATTGCCAACATCCGCTGGATCATGGAGAAAGCAAGAGGATTCCAGAAAAATATCTATTTCTGCTTCATTGACTATGCCAAAGCCTTTGACTGTGTCGATCACAATAAACTGTGGAAAATTCTGAAAGAGATGGGAATACCAGACCACCTGACCTGCCTCTTGAAAAACCTGCATGCAGGTCAGCAAGCAACAGTCAGAACTGTACATGGAACAACAGACTGGTTCCAAATAGGAAAAGGAATACGTCAAGGCTGTATATTGTCACCTTGCTGACTTAATTTACATTCAGAGTACGTCATGAGGAACGCTGGGTTGGAAGAAGCACAAGCTGGAATCAAGATTGCTGGGAGAAATATCAATAACCTCAGATATGCAGATGACACTACCCTTATGGCAGAAAGTGAAGAGGAACTAAAAAGCCTCTTGATGAAAGTGAAAGAGGAGAGTGAAAAAGTTGGCTTGAAGCTCAACACTCAGAAAGCAACATCATGACATCTGGTCCCATCACTTCATAGGAAATAGATGGAAAAACAGTGGAAATAGTGTCAGACTTTATTTTTTGGGGGCTCCAAAATCACTGCAGATGCTGATTGCAGCCATGAAATTAAAAGACGCTTATTCCTTGGAAGGAAAGTTATGACCAACCTTAATAGTATATTAAAAAGCAGAGACATTCCTTTGCCAACCAAGGTGCGTCTAGTCAAGACTATGGTTTTTCCCGTGGTCATGTATGGATATGAGAGTTGGACTGTGAAGAAAGCTGATGGCCGAAGAATTGATGCTTTTGCACTGTGGTTTTGGAGAAGACTCTTGAGAGTCCCTTGGACTGCAAGGAGATCCAACCAGTCCATTCTAAAGCTGAAACTGCAATACTTCGGCCACCTCATGCGACGAGTTGACTCACTGGAAAAGACTCTGATGCTGGGAAAGGTTGGGGGCGGGAGGAGAAGGGGACGACAGAGAATGAGATAGCTGGATGGCATCACCGACTCTGTGGACATGAGTTTGAGTGAACTGTGGGAGTTGGTGATGGACAGTGAGGCCTGGCGTGCTGTGATTCATGGGGTCGTGGAGACTCGGTAATGACTTAATTGAACTGAACTGATAAAATGTCCTGTGTGCACTTGAAGGTGTGTATTCTGCTATTTTGGAATAGACTATGCCAGGTGGCTCAGAGGGAAGGAATCTGCCTGCAACGCAGAAGATGCAGATTTGATCCCTGGGTCAACAAGATGTCCTGGGAAAGGAAATGCAATAAACTCTAGTGTTCTTGCCTGGGAAATCCCATGGACAGAGGAGCCTGAAGGGCTACAGCCCATGGGGTTTCAAAAGAGTCAGACAACTTAGTAACTGAAGAACAACAACAAATGCTGTAAGTATCTATTCAGTTCAACTACTCTAATCTGTAATTTAGACTACAGTTTTCTTATAGCATTTCTATCAGGATGCTCTGTCCATTTATATAAAATGGGCTTTAATGAAGTTAGCGTTTAATTTTCAATTCACTTGTCTTTTAATTTTCATACTAGGTTATCTAGTTGTTTGATACACAGCCTTTACTATGTGTTTGTCTGTACTAGTGGGAGTTTTTCCCTTCTCTGTAGATTTTTACTTCTTTTTCCACTTAGATAAGACTCTTTAATATTTCCTTCTGAGTTGGGTAATATGGATAAACTCTTAGTTTTGCTTCACTGAGAAGTTCTTCTCTCAAATTCTGGATGTATTCTTGCTGGGTAGAGTGTTATAGGTTGCAATTTTTTCCCTTTCAGCACGTTAAATATATATATTTTTTACCCCTTTCTCTCTGTCTTTTCCTTCTACGACCGCTTTAAAGTGAATGTTAGTATACTTGATGATGTCTAGAAGTCTCTTAAACTGTTCTCCTTTTTATCTTGTTTTTGTTTTATTTCTCCTGTTGGGCGATTTCCAACAGTTTACGTTTCCATAAGTTTACGTTCCAGATTAACTTTTCTTCTTGTGTTTTGCCAACTGGTGAGAGTTGGGGCTAGATATAGAGGGGCCAGAACCAGTGCCAGGTGTGATCCCGGAATTCTCCTGTGCTCAGTAGCAACCCTGCCTATTGGGGAGTTATGTTGAGTATCCATTTCATGGTACAGAAGAAATGAGTTTCAGATCCGTGCTGATTCCATTAGCATGGAGTGTGCTGTATCCCCTTCCAGCATTCTATATTTTGCTCTCAAAAAACCAAGTGCTGGAGCAAGAAAGGGTGTCGAATATGGGCTTGGGTGCATACTGGGACAGTCCCAGCACACCAGTCAGAGTTCTGGATACTCCCACTGTGCCACCTCCATAAGCACTGCTAACGGATGCTCTCAACTTGTTCAGATGTAGGCCAGATCTGAGTTGGCTCAACTGCTGGCACCTGTACATTCTTCTCAGCCATGGAAGCCTTTGCCATAGTTGTTTGAAGGGGTGTTCTATGAAATAAGAGGGGCTGGAATAGGCATTCAGAGTGGGTTAGGTCATGACCTGGCATTGTTATGAGGAAACTATCAGCATCCTGTGTAATTTTAACGTGTTTCCACTGCCTTGCTTTGTAAGTAAGCAAATGTGTGGTTGCCTCCGCAAACTCTTCATATAGAGATAAATAAATAAATGCCCACCAACCCAAACAAAAGAGGAAGAGATAGGGAATCTACCTGATAAAGAATTCCAAATAATGATAGGGAAAATGAGCCAAAATCTTGAAAACAAGATGGAGTTACAGATAAAGAGCCTGGAGACAAGGATCGAGTAGATGCAAGAAAGTTTTAACAAGCACCTAGAAGAAATTAAAAAGAGTCCATACATAATAAATAATGCAACAGATGAGATCCAAAACACTCTGGAGGGAACCAACAGTAGAATAACAGAGGCAGAAAATAGAATAAGTTAGATAGAAGATAGACTGGTAGAAATAAATGAAACAGAGAGGAAAAAAGAAAAATGAATTCAAAGAAATGAGGACAATCTCAGAGACCTCTGGGACAATGTTAAAGGCCCCAACATTTGAATCATAGGAGTCTCAGAAGAGGAAGACAAAATGAAAGACCATGGGAAAATACTTGAGGAGATGATAGTTGAAAAGTTCCCTAAATGGGGAAGGAAATAATCACCCAAGTCCAAGAAACCCAGAAAGTTCCAAACAGGAAAAACCCAAGGCAAAACACCCAAGATGTATTAATAAAATTAAGAAAGGTCAAAGACAAATAACAAATATTAAAATCAGAAAGGGAAAAACAGCAAATAACACACAAGTGGATTTCCACAAGGATCACAGCTGATCTTTCAATAGAAACACTTCAGGCCAGGAGGGAATGGCAGGGCATACTTACAGTGATGAAAGAAAATAGCCAATATCCCAGATTACTGTACCCAGCAAGGATTTCATTCAAATACAAAGGAGAAATCAAAAGCTTTACCCACAAGAAAAAGCTGAGTGAATTCAGCATCACCAAACCAGCCCTTCAACAAATGCTAAAGGACCTTCTCTAGACAGGAAGCAGAGAAAGGGGGTATAAACCCAAACCCAAAACAATGAAGTAAATGACAATGGGATCATACTTATCAACAATAAGCTTAAATGTAAATGGGTTGAATGCCCCAACCAAAAGACAAATCCTGCCTGAATGGATAGATAAACAAGACTCCTATATATGTTGTCTACAAGAGACCAACCTCAAAACACATACAAACTGAAATGGAAGGGCTGGAAAAACATATTCCACTCAAATTGTGACCAAAAGAAAGCAGGAGTAGCAATACTCATATCAGATAAAATAAACTTTAAAACAAATGCTGTGAAAGGAGACAAAGAAGGATACTATATGATGATGAAAGGATCAAAGCAAAAAGAAGACATAACAATTGTAATTATATATGCACCCAACAAAGGAGCACCGCAATATGTAAGATAAATGTTAATAATTGTGAAAGGGGAAATTAACAATAACACAATAAGAGTGGGAGAATTTAATACCCCACTCACACCTATGGATAGATCTACTAAACAGAAAATTAACAAAGAAGAACAAATGTTTTCAATCCCTGGTCAGGGAACTAAGATCCCACAAACTACATGGTGCCCCCCACCCCAAGAAATTATCTGTCTGTGGTGATCCTGCTTGTCTTATGCACTGGGATTGGGCCACCTCCACTGTCCTGCCCTTGGGAACACAGTGCTCCCAGGAATTTCTTAGGATTACAGGGGCTTAATTGATATTTGGTCTTTTCCCTCCAAACATTATTTTAAACTACGAGAGCGCTTGCTATGGGTTTTAGTTGTATCAGCATTTTGTGCCTCCTGAGCACCTTTAGCTGAAAGCATAGGCGAGTGATGCAACAAAGCCCTTTATGACGTAGGTGGCCAGAAGGTGATTTCTGCCTGTTTTTCTCAGGGAAATGTGACATTCACCATCCACATGTTGAACCATCTTCCCATCTTGGTTCTGGCAATCTAGACCCAATGTCATTCCACACCCCAAACAAAGGCAGTAACAGCACATCACTAATATTTTCCACTAAGATCAATTGTTAAGTAGGGTTATCCATCTTCAGGGCAGACTCCTGACCCAGTCCAGACCTCTACTCTCTGGTTAACTGGGGGCCTGAGGGTCTGTTCCCCAATCTCCCACGACTCCACACCCCTCCGCACTCAGGTTCCCATCTCTTCTCTCCCTCCCCTCCCTTCCCATCAGAAAATTCACACACACTCACACACACACACACAAATAAGACACACCAATATCACCTTTTCACCATTGGATGTTTATTTTAATGGCAGCCATCAGTTTACTCTGTGAGTGTGAGGGCCCGTCTTTTCCTTGTTGGCCATTTGTAAGAAAGCAGACCTCTGGAGAAATAATTCTAAACTGTCTGACCATTAGTATTCTGTTACTGACTGCCCAGGTTGTAATTCTCCTCGGTGTCTCATTCTGGGACAGCTGAGCTTATCTTCTCTTTCGATTCTGTCTCTTTTTTGGGCTCTGCCTCAAATTTTGGTACCTTTTTTGGCGTGGATTCAGTGTCTTACGTGCACAGGAACAGAAAAACCAGTTTGTTTTTCTTGTTGTCTTCACCTTCTTTGACTGTGTGTCATATGATTGAATTTTCTTTCTCGAAGTCCCTTGTAGAGGTCTTCTGACCCTCATGGTCTATTTCGTGCCTGGAAAGAAGAGACAAGGGTATTAGTTTTGAGGAAAGACTATAACAACTGAATTGGAAGGGAGATTTCATGAAAAAGGGATGTGGGCTGATGAGGGCTTTTGTGCCAGGCAAGGGCACTGCATAGTTCTTGGGCATCAAAGTCAATTTAGAACATGGGGAGAATAGATGGAGTCATCTTCCCTTCACACAGTCTGTATCTCCATTGACAACAGGTTGTCTTCCTTTCATCCTTGAAGCCAACCACGTTGCAAATGGCTTCTGAGGCTTCCTGGTTCCATTAGTCATGATGATCCCAGGAAGTGGCCTAACCCAGAATCTCTGCCTCTGACCCCCCTATATATACCTTCTCAGGACAATGAGGAGTCACACCTTTCAATCTGATTGGTCAGCTAGGCACTCCCCGAGCCAATGGTGGCCTTGGGGTCTTAGACATCACAATGAGCCACTTTGCCCATCAACATGGGCTAGTGGAGGCTGAGGCAGGCCATGATATAACTTACCTACTTCTGACACCTCTGTGTGTCTGATTCTGGGGAGTGGTGATTCAGGGGCATGGTGTTTCAGCTCCTGATCTTCAGACTTTCCTTCCATTCTGTAGAGCTTGACAGAGATGCCTCTGAAAAAGGGACAAGGACAGCCTTCTAGGAGACTGACAATTTGCTTTATTTTACAAGTGCTTTTATATAGCTTTACGAGGGAGGAAGACTTTAACAGTTACATCAGCATGAAAAAAACCAGGATACCTGTGGAGTGTTGATAAACTTAGCTATATAAAAGCTTTACCAGACAGGCTGGCTCCACTTCTAAACATTAATCAGGTTCAATTGAAGAAAGTAGGGAAAACCACTAGACCATTCAGATATGACCTAAATCAAATCCCTTATGATTATATAGTAGAAGTGAGAAATAGATTTAAGGGACTAGATCTGATAGATAGAGTGCCTGATGAACTCTGGATGGAGGTTCGTGACATTGTACAGGAGACAGGGACCAACACCATCACCATGGAAAAGAAATGCAAAAAAGCAAAATGGCTGTCTGAGGAGGTCTTACAAATAGCTGTGAAAAGAAGAGAAGTGAAGAGCAAAGGAGAAAAGGAAAGATATAAGCATCTGAATGCAGAGTTCCAAAGAATAGCAAGGAGAGATAAGAAAGCCTTCCTCAGTGATCAATGCAAAGAAATAGAGGAAAACAACAGAATAGGAAAAACAAGAGACCTCTTCAAGAAAATTAGAGATTCCAAGGGAACATTTCATGCATAAAAGAGCTCGATAAAGGTTAGAAATGGTATGGATCTAACAGAAGCAAAAGATATTAAGAAGAGGTGGCAAGAATACACAGAAGAACTGGACAAAAAAGATCTTCACGACCAAGATAGTCACGATGACGTGATCACTGACCTAGAGCCAGACATCTTGGAATGTGAAGTCAAGTGGGCCTTAGAAAGCATCACTATGAAGAAAGCTAGTGAATGTGATGGAATTCCAGTTGAGCTATTTCAAGTCTTGAAAGATGATGCTGTGAAAGTGCTGCACTCAATATGCCAGCAAATTGGGAAAACTCAACAGTGGCCACAGGACTGGAAAAGGTCAATCTTCATCACAATCCCAAAGAAAGGCAATGCCAAAGAATGCTCAAACTACTGCACAATTGCACTCATCTCACACGCTAGTAAAGTCATGCTCAAAATTCTCCAAGCCAGGCTTCAGCAATATGTGAACCATGAACTCCCAGATGTTCAAGCAGGTTTTAGAAAAGGCAGAGGTACCAGAGATCAAATTGCCAACATCCGCTGGATCATGGCGAAAGCAAGAGGGTTCCAGAAAAACATCTATTTCTGCTTCATTGACTATGCCAAAGCCTTTGACTGTGTGGATCACAATATACTGTGGAAAATTCTGAAAGAGATGGGAATACCAAACCACCTGACCTGCCTCTTGAGAAACCTGTATGCAGGTCAGGAAGCAACAGTCAGAACTGGTCATGGAACAACAGACTGGTTCCAAATAGGCAAAGGAGTACGTCAAGGCTGTGTATTGTCACCCTGCTTATTTAACTTATATGCAGACTACATCATGAGGAACGGTGGGCTGGAAGAAGCACAAGCTGGAATCAAGCTTGCTGGGAGAAATATCAATAACCTCAGATATGCAGATGACACCACCTTTATGGCAGAAAGTGAAGAGGAACCCAAAAGCCTCTTGATGAAAGTGAAAGAGGAGAGTGAAAAGGTTGGCTTGAAGCTCAACCTTCAGAAAACAAAGATCATGGCATCTGGTCCAATCACTTCATGGCAAATAGAAGGAAAAAGAGTGGAAACAGTGTCAGACTTTATTATTTTGGGCTCCAAAATCACTGCAGATGCTGATTGTACCCATGAAATTAAAAGACACTTGCTCCTTGGAAGAAAAGTTATGACCAACTTTGATAGTATATTAAAAAGCAGAGACATTACTTTGCCAACAAAGGTCCATCTAGTCAAGGCTATGGTTTTTCCTGTGGTCATGTATGGATGTGAGAGTTGGACTGTGAAGAATGCTGATCGCCAAAGAATTGATGCTTTTGCACTGTGGTTTTAGAGAAGACTCTTGAGAGTCCCTTGTACTGCAAGGAGATTCAACCAGTCCATTCTAAGGGAGATCAATCCTGGGTGTTCATTGGAAGGATTGATGCTAAAGCTGAAACTGCAATACTTTGGCCACCTCATGCGACGAGTTGACTCACTGGAAAAGACTCTGATGCTAGGAAAGGTTGGGGGCGGGAGGAGAAGGGGACGACAGAGAATGAGATGGCTGGATGGCATCACCGACTCTGTGGACATGGGATTGAGTGAACTGCGGGAGTTGGTGATGGACAGTGAAGCCTGGCGTGTTGTGATTCATGGGGTCGCGAAGAGTCGGACACGACTGAGACTGAACTGAACTGAAAAGAAGAGAATTACTGTAATAATTCATCATCAGAATAGGAAATCCAGCAGTAACAAATTTTGGAAACATATTAGCAATGTATTAAGAGTCAGTGAGCACATTAAAGGCATTTGGTTCCATTTGTAATAAAAGAAAAAGAGTACACAATTCAGCACGTTGCACCAAGGAGAAAGGACTTTTGACTCGTTTTATGCATTTTGGGCCTACTATCCCAGAAGAGCCTGCTTCATTGCCATCAATAAAATAAGTAGGCATTGCAGAAAGTGGTTGGGAAGATCCTAGGTTGTTAATAATGAATGGGGTAGTTCGTAAAAAATCCCATAATTTGCCTTTTGGGGGGTTAGGATTAAGTTGTCCCTGGTAATCAGAAAAAGCTATTTGGAACATAAGATTAAGTTGTAAACAGCAGTAAATTCTTCTTTGGAAACTGAGAGATAAATTCCCGTAGGGTCATAACCCATAAGGGCTTGAATGCGTTAACCTTCCCAAATGAACAAGTTTGCCAATTAATTCAATATAAGCAACAATTTTTTGTCTGCTTGGGATGAAAATAAAACCATTCTAAAGGCTTTTCTTCCTGTGCTATTATAGCGGTAGGGGAAATCTATTGTAGCAAAAATGTAAATAGAAATCGGAACACCCAATTGTAGCCGCGAAGCAAAGTCTTTAGAAATTCTCTCTTCTACTAGTTTTAGTTCTTGTTTGGCTGAGAGGGTTAAAGTTCGGGAACTATTTAGATCAGAGGGTCCCTCTAGCGTTTTGAAAAAGTTTTTTAATGCATAATTTGGTATACCTAGGGAAGGCCAGAGCCAATTAATATTGCCAAGAAGTTTTTGAAAATCATTCAAGGTTCGAGTTTTGTCCAATCTCACAGACATTTTTTGAGGTTTTACAGTCTGTTTAGTCATTACATATCCTAAATAATTAAAAGGTTCCTGGAATTGTATTTTTTCTTCGGATACTATTAGATTTCTCACTTGTAATTGTTGTGTGGTGGCCTCTAACAAGGCTTCCACAGTTGCTGTTTTTGACCCAGCAAGTAAGATATCATCCATGTAATGAATTATATATGCATCTGGGAATCACTCCCTTATGGGTAGTAAGATCTGTCCCACTCAAAATTGGCAAATAGTGGGGGAATTTTTCATTCCTTGAGGAAGCACTTTCCAATGATACCTTTGAACGGGTTGCTTGTTACTGGTTGTGGGAATAGAAAAAGCAAACTGTTGTCTGTCATCCGGATGAAGAGGAAGGGTTAAAAAGCAATTTTGAAGATCTATAATAATTACTGGCCATCCTTTGGGTATCATACTCGGATTTGGAAGTCCTGGCTGTAAGGCTCCTGTGGTGACCATAGTCTCATCTACATTTCTTAACTGTACTAACATTCGCCATTTTCCTGATTTTTTTCTTAATTACAAACACTGGAGAATTCCATGGCGAGAAAGAGGGCTCGATTCGCCCTTGATTAAGTTGCTGTTTTGTCAATTTTGTTAAGGCCGCTAATTTTTCAAAAGGCAGGGGCCATTGAGCCGTCCATACTGGATCATTAGACTTCCATTGTAATTTTAGCGGCTGTATCTCAATGGCCCCTAACAAACAGGTTCATTCAATACCAAACAAGCTTGAGTCTGTTGCAAAAAATCTCACAGATTTATAGGGACCTCCGTAATATAAGGTTTAATGTAAGCTACAATCTGTTTGGGCCCTCGAGCCTGAAGGTAAGAGACACTTTCAAAAGTTTTATTAAGGCTGGCCTCTCCCACACTGATAATACGGCTTGCTGGTGTCTGGAGGGGCCATTCAGGGGGCCATTCTGACAAGCGGATAATGGAAATGTCGGCCTCAGTATCTAACATTCCTTTAAAATTCTTTCCTCTAATGTTCAAAGTCAAAATGGGCTTGTCTAACTCCTGTAAGAGAGCAGTTAATCCCACAAAAAAGTTAGTGCTGCCAAAACCTCCAGCACGAACAGCTTGGGACGATTTTTGTGGTTTCTCATAGGGCAACAGGAGCATCTGGGCAAAGTGATCCCCTTTTTGCAAATATATATTTCGAGTGACTTGTACCATTTTGAAATCTCTCCGTCATAATCCTCATCAATAACTCCAGCCATAACATGCAACCCTTTCATAGTACAACTACTCCTGCCCAATATGAGTCACACAGTGTTAGCAGGAATAGGCCCGTAATAACCAGTATCTATTTTATAGGGAGAATTAATTACTAACAGTTCTATGTCCCTCAGGCTAGGAATATCTACACAGGCACTGTGCTGCATAGCTGAGGAAAGAGTCATAATACTAGGTTTTGTATTATCCCCTTCTTTGGGTGCGGGGCTGAAGGGAAGCCCCATTTCTAGTTTCCTGAACTTCCCTGATTGTGTTTTAGCTTTAAGGGCAATGGATTGCCATCTTTGTCGAATTTAGATTTGCATTCACTTAACCAATGATTGCCCTTTTTGCATCATGGGCAAGGCCCTGGAGGCTTCCCCTTTTTATTTGTAGAAGCAGTCAAAGACGAATTTACAGATAAACGACATTGTTTCTTCATGTGACCTGGCTTGCCACAGTTAAAACATTTTACATTCATACTTTTTTGTATGGCATATGTTACCATACCGGCGACCTGTGCCCTATGATGTATGGAGCCAATGTTTCTACATATTTTCAAGTAATCCATAATAGGGCCTGTTTCTCTGATGGGCCTGATGACATTTTGACAGTCCTCGTTTGCATTTTCAAATGCTAATTTCTTCAAAATCATTTGTTGCACATTTGCATCCCTAATAGATTTTTCTATTGCATCTTTTAACTTTCCGAGGAATTAAGCATATTCTTCATTTGGTCCTTGAAATATTTTTACAAAGGACCCATCAGACAGAGAGCTATCCACTTTAGAGCATGCATTTAGGGCTATTTGTTTAATTCCATGCATCATGGGCAGAGTCACGCCCTGTATTTGAGCAGCTGTCTCTGCCATTGTCCCTGTGCCAGTTAAAAATATCAAAAGTAAGCTGTGCGAGGTTTCCCTGACTTTGCTGTTCTTGAAGCATCTCTGTCGCTTCATCATTCACCCACATCTGCCACTGGAGCAATTGTTGGGGGGTAAGGACCATTTTCGCAATGGCAGTAAAATCCGCTGGTATCCAGTTTTCTGCCCAGTTCCGAAGGAATTCAAGACAGTAAGGAGCAGTGGGCCCATAGAGCGTACATGCTTTTCTAAAGGTCGAAATTATGTTGAAATCAGGATTGCTCCAGGTCACTTGCCCTTGTTGGGGATGGTCAAAGAATATAGGAAAAGCCTGCTTGACCAAGTTCCGAGGAGTCAAGGAGCTGGTAGCGGAGGTCAGAAAAGGAGCACAGGGAACGTTAGTTGTCAGTGATGGAAGGGTTAAAGTCGGAGCATTAGGGAAAGATAGGAATTACTTCGGAGGAGGGGGAAACCGGCTCTCCAACGGTTCAGCTGTTCTTGCATCTGTTTTTGCTGGCTGAGGCAGCGGCAGCAAATGAAATACATCCCTCTGTCCAAAAAGGACATTTTTGTGATGAAGAGCCCCTTGCATATCTTTTTCTTCCAATTCATATTCATGCAGTGATTGTACTGTTTCTATCTCAACATCCACTTTTATCCCA
Source organism: Moschus berezovskii (assembly GCF_049115385.1). NCBI lineage: Eukaryota > Metazoa > Chordata > Mammalia > Artiodactyla > Moschidae > Moschus > Moschus berezovskii. Next base: position 45,191,022 of record NC_142485.1, on the reverse strand, counting down.
TCTAATTGTTCAATGATGGTACAAATTAGAGCCCAGGTTACCCACCAACGGGGAGGAATCTGGGCTCCTCGTCTGTATGCCGTCAAGACATTAGTTTGCACTCTGTGCCAGACTTGCTCATCTAACGTCCCTTCCTCAGGAAACCATGGGTTGTAATCAACAACAAGGTTATAACATTCCATTAGCTGTTCTGTAGAAACATTCACTCCAAACTGTTTTAAAAAATGATGCACTAGAGAAACGAAAGGAATTTTACTCGCTTGGTGTGCCATGTTCTGCTTATCTCTTTCGGCAAGAGGCACGTCTCCATTTTAGAAATGCGGGTTCTTCAAGCCCCACGTTGGGCGCCACTTGTAGAGCTCGGCGGAGATGCCTCTGAAAAAGGGACACGGACAGCCTTCTAGGAGACTGACAATTTGCTTTATTTTACCAGCGCTCTTATATAGTATTACGAGGGAGGAAGATTTTAACAGCTACATCAGCATGACAAAAACCAGGACACCTGTGGAGTGTTGATAAACTTAGATTTACATAGCTTTACCAGACATGCTGGCTCCACTTCTAAACATTAATTGGTTCCTAAGCTTCAAGTCAGCTATCAATCAAGGTTACCAGCATGGCTTCCAATTAACTCAAGGACTATGTGCGAAGGGAGTATTCCTAACACTAAATAAAGAAGGACAAAGAAAGCATTACTTGGACTAGGGAGTGTTTCTTGCGCTGCATGCCGAGGGTTGTTAAGGGCCAAATGTAAGAGCTTCAAAGGGCAAGATGTTTTTGAAAACACTGGAGACGTGGTGAGCGAGGCCGACCCTCCACCAAGGCCTCTGGTGAGGACCTTCTCCTCAGGCAACTCTTCCTCAGTTTCTCAACACCGTTCCCTTTATTCTTTGACTTATATGTCTCCCTTCAACACTCATGCCTCTTACATCCCTGTATGAACACGTTTCATCCCATTTCAGCACTTCAGAGTCCTCTGGTCACTTCATCTCTAGACCACCCTCTTCCTATTTGGGGTTCTTGAGGGGCTTAAGGAACGTAAGAGCAAGCACTTAACATGGAAAAATGTAACTAAGAACATGTTGTATGTTTTTTCTACTCCAATGAGCTTTAGAGACCGCAAGATTTGGTGAATCCTCAGTCTGTTGCCCCAAGGTCACTACACCGTCTCCATAAGATTACACATCAGAGCAAAGAAAGTGTTCAATGTCTCCTCCACTAATATTGTTGGGGACACTTCAACTCTTATATTGAGTAGGGAAACTCAAGTTGCCCTATCTACCAGAAATATATTCCTGATGAAAAAAAAAAAAAAGAAAAAAGTAAGATGCCCAAAGGCAAGAGTCACATGACCACTGCACCACGGACTCTTGACTGAATTACTTTCCGAATGGTCCCTCATTGACAGTTTTCATCAGGTAGGGCCCACTCGGTAGCTGACGAATAGCTGAACAGGTGACGTACCAGCAGGTACCTCATTGACAGTTGGTTGCTTATGGGCGGGGCCCGGGGATGCACTGTCCAATTGCTGAGCAAGATCTTTTGCTTAGTAACAGGATGTGGAGTAGTAAGGCACAGCAATGGCTACCTGTGAAGGGCTGTGCTCACGCTGCTCTGTAAAATAAGGATACTTTGGGTCCAGGGTGCAGGAATCTTTTTGATTGACTCCTTTCCAACCTCAGATTTTGATTTCACATGCTTGTTTAACTTTTGTACATCATTCTTTTCCTTGTATTCCCAGGCATGCCTGTCAGCAGTGCTTATCTCTATGCCCCTCCAACAGCTGCCAATTGATCCCATGTGCCACATATAGTATAGCTAATATTTCAAACCCAACAATAATGTGAAGGCCAGCCCACTTTGAGAACTACTTTGACTAACCTTAACATCACAGTGATTCTTATTCTATTTTCAGGATAACAGAGCAGGATGATGTAAATTCAAAAAGTATAAAAATGAAATTAGAGGACACCAATAAGTATGTCAATAGAAATATATATACTGTTAATATTTTGTCTTTGTTGTTCTATCTAAATGTTTATAACATATATATTATATGTGTTATATAATGCTAGAATATATATAACACATATATTTGGATGAGCATATATACATCAGTGAATTTTTTTTTAATTTATAGAGATTGAATTAAACTACGTGCACTCTTGTAGCCTTCCTTTTCTATACAATATGGTGGAAGAATTTTTCCATCTCAGCGAACATATATCTGCCATTATTTCTAAGGATTACTATAGTGTTCAAATGCTTGCTTCTGCCATACTCCATCCGAGTGCTTTGAAGAGAGGAACCATGTGTGCTTTGTTCACTGGTTGCTTCCATATCTTTTCTTTTTTTTTGATAAATTCTAGTATTTATTAAATTATAAAGCCTGTAATAAAAAAAAAATGTGGATCAAGAGAAACCGCTAACTACAAGGACTAGACAGCAAAGCCTATGAGAACGCCATGAAGTGTGTTGCAGACAAGATTCTGAAACATAAGTTATAAGCTATTTTCTTTACATTTCCATTTCAGTAACTTTATTATTAAATAGTTGTTATTCTTCTATTTTAAAACCCCAAATTTGCATTTGTTCTCATGTTAATTAAGCTTTCTTTTCATACTGATACCAGACATCTTGTAGGTGCCAAATTTTTGTAATGGTTTTATGTCAATCCATGCAGAAAAATGTGAACCAGTGCAGTAGGCAGATGAGGACCATTAATGCACAGATAATACACACACGCTGGCCAAAAGAACTGAAGGCATTTAAAAAAAAAACAATAAAATAAACAGACCTCAAGAAAACTGGGTTATTACTAAACAGCTCTCAACTATTAACACCCAAGTTCCTTATATTAAATAAATTTCTCAACAGAGATGTGTTAGACATTTTAATTACAGGTCTATCCTTTCCATACCCCTTTCCACCCCAACTCCCAAAATGCACTACTAGGGATGAGTATAATGCTATGTGGGCAGAAATTTACAGATAACCATTTTCATCTTGAGCATGGATCTTAAAACTTTTTTTATTTAAACTTCCATTACTGTGCACTGTCCATCAGGCCTTCGAGATCTGACACTCACTCTTCCATCTGCTGCCACTTATCGATCATTTCCTGATCGATCAGATACTGTCTGATTTGCATTAGGAACCAAAAGTCTCTGTTGGGTCAAGGAGTATTGTGCAACAAGCGCAGATATATCCTCACTCTCACTGCAGGCATCGGATTCGGTTTCTTCAATCGAAGTGTCTGGTTCTGGTGCCCAGCCTGAAGATGGTGATCCATGCTCTTCTTCTCCTTCCCCTCTATGACTCCTTTCTGCTATGCCGTCTTCACAAAGTTGTAAATGTGCAAAAGAGTCTTCCAGAGTAGTGCTTGCATCAGGGGATGGTGTGGCGGGGCTTGTTAGCTGACCATCTACTGATGTCAGGGGCTTCACAGAAGATGACTGAACAGAAGTTCGGCTCTGAGCCGGTACACTGTATGCTCCATTAGCAGAGCTCTCTCTTGCGAGGTTTACAGTATTAGAATCACAGTCCAGCCTAAGTCCGGCTACTCCCTTCTTTGGTATATCTATTGTATCCCGCTTGATCTTCCTGTGACGTCCATGTTCGTTTCTCCTATACTGTACCATATTTTCAAGATTGGCAACATGGAGAAACCCGACAATTAACATTTCAGTGCTCTTTTTACCTTTGGAAAAAGCATCCTCCAGCTCTCTGCTAGTGCGCTCATCATACTGCCACCACCCATGTCTTCCTTCATAATACCAGGCACATTCACTGTTTCCTCTACTTGCTGCCTTGAGTTCCTCTGGTGACAACAAGGTTGGCTTATCAAGGAAATCTTCGGGAATTTCTTGTCGACAGAGGGCACATCGCTTTCCAGGCCATGAAGCTCCCTTCACACACAGATAGCAGAAAACATACTTACAAGGCAGAGTGACTAGGTGAACACATGTTTGCAGACAAATGGCACATTCAGGGACAGTTAGAAAAGGTGCAGTATTAGAACAAGCCTCATTTGCTTTCCTGTTCGTAGGAAGCATGTGTATAGAGTGATAAATTTCTCCACAGCAAGCAATCATTTCTATTATGGACCCCACAGATGCCTGCCACAAAAATAAAATCTCATCTTCATGAGTAATCAGCCAGTTTGCAGAATTTTCTCCTCCATCCTGTGCTCTGTGGCCACTGCCAAAGCCACCTCACCATCTTTTCTCTTCAGCCTTAGAGCCCGCAGCCCATGTATTTTCTATTGTAAAAAAGGCTGCAATACACATTGGAATTCATGTATCTTTTCAAAGTAGTGTTCATTTTCTTCTGAAATATACCTTAGAGTGGAATTGCTGCGTCAATTGGTAGTTCTTTTTTTTTTTTTTTTTGAGTTTTTTTATAAACTTTCATGATGTTTCCCATGGTGACTGCACAAATTTACATTCCCACCAATTAAGTACAAGGGATTCCCTTTGTCCACATCCTTGTCAACATTTGTTATTTTCGGACATTTTGAATTGATGATAGCCATTCTTATGAGTGTGAGGTGATACCTCCTTGTGATTTTGGTTTTAATTTCTCTGACAGTGATGTTCAGCATTTCTTCATTTGCCATCTGTATATCTTCTTTGGAGAAAAACAGAACTTCCCATTGTTTTTTGTTTGTTTGTTTGTTTTTTAATATCGAGTTGAATAATCTGTTTAGATAGTTTGGATATTAACTCCTTATAGTCATATCATTTGCAAATAGTTACTTCCATTCGATAGGTGGCCTTTCATTTTGTCAGTGTTTTCGTTTGCTGTGCAAAAGTTTTTAAATTTGATTAAATCTCATTTTTTTTCTTTGCTTACTTTGCATTAGGAGACAGGTGAAAAAATGTTGCTATGAATTATGTTAAAGAGTGTTCTGCCTACATTTTCTTCTAGGTGTTTCATGGATTGTAGTCTTTCATTTAGGGTTTTAATTCACCTTGATTTCATTTGATCATTTTTTTGTAAGCTGAAACTCCAATATTTTGGCCACCTTATGTGATGAGGTGACTCACTGGAAAAGAGTCTGATGCTGGGAGGGATTGGGGGCTGGAGGAGAAGGGGACGACAGAGAATGAGATGGCTGGATGGCATCACCGACTCAATGAACATGAGTTTGATTGAACTCTGGGAGATGGTGTTTGACAGGGAGGACTGGCATGCTGTTATTCATGGGGTCTCAAACAATCGGACAGGACTGAGTGAGTGAACTGAACTGAACTGATAGTTTTCTGTGTATAGTATCATGTCAACTGCAAGTAGTGACAGTTTTATTTCTTCCGTCTAATTTGGATGACTTTTATTTAGTTTCTTTGAATGATTGCTGTGCCTAGTACTTCTAGTGTTTTAGATGTGGCAAGAGTAGGCATCTGTGTCTTCTTCCTGATGTAGAGGAATAGCTTTCAGCTTTTTGCCACTGAATAGGATATTATCTCTATTTGTTATAAATCACATTTATTATATTCTGAAGACCACATGGACTATACAGTCCATGGAATTATCTAGCCCAGAGTACTGGTGTGGGAACAGTGCAACTTCAACATTCACTTTCATTATGTTCAGATATATTCCATCCATAACAACTATGGTGAGAGTTTTCAAAATGAATAAATATTGAATTTTGCCAAATGATTTTACACTATCTGTTGAGATAAGCATGTGATTTTTGTCCTTCTCTTTCCTAATGTGATGTATTACACTGACTAATTTGCAGATATTGAATCATCCTTGTGCCCCTGGAATAAGTCAATCTTGATCATGGTATATGTTGGTTTCAATGTGATGTTGAATTTGGTGGTCTCATATTTTGTTAAGAATATTCACATCTATATTCAACAGAAATGTTGGCATTGAGTTTTCTTTTTTGGTGGTGCCTTTGTCTGGTTTTGGTGTTAGGAAAATAATAGCTTCATAAAAAATTTGGGAGTACTCCATTTTCTCAATATTTTGGAATCGTTTGAGAATGTTGGGTATAAGCACTTCTTGTATGTTTGTAAACATTCTGCTGTGAAACAGTGCGGTCCTGAACGTGGTTTTACTGAGATTTTTTTATTATAAATTCAATTTCACTACTAGTGTTTCAACTCTTCAGATTATACATTCCTTCCTGATTTAGTTTTGAAAGGTTGTATGGTCCTAGAGATTTGTCAGTTTCTTCTAGGTTATGCAATTGTTTGGCATATATCTATTTGTAGTATCCTCATGATTTTTCCCTATTGCTGTGATGTTTGCTGTAATGTCTCATTTGCATTTGTTTATTTGAGTCATCTATGTTTATTTTTAATGAACCTGGCTAAAGACTTAATTATTTTGTTTATCTTTTCAAAAAAATATCTTTACACATAAGTGATTTTTTTTTTTTTTTACTTTAGGAAAGGTGAAGTCTCAATTTTATTAATGTCCTCTCTGATCTTTATTATTGCCTTCATGCTGAGGATTTGGGGCTTTATTTATTCTTCTTTTTCTACTTCGTTTATATAATAAGTTAAGTTGTTTATTTCAGTTTCTCCCTCCGCCTTAAGGAAAGCATCTTTCACTGTACAATTTCCCCTAGAACTGCTTTTGCTAAATCCAATAGATTTTGGTAAGTTGGTGTTTTTATTAGTCTCAAAGTATTTTCTGATTCCCTTTTTTATTTCTTCGTTAGCTCATTGGTATTTAGTAGCATGTTGTTTCGTCTACATATGTTTGTGTTTGTCCCATATTCCCCTCCTGTAATTGATTTCTTATTTTGTACCATTGTGGTCAGAAAACGGGCTTGAGATAATTTCTGTCTTCTTAAATGTTTTGAGACTTGTTTTGTGGCCCAGCATTTGATCATCCCTGAAAAAATATCCTGTGCGCACTTGAAGGTGTGTATTCTGCTATTTGGGGATAGACTCTGCCAGGTGGCTCAGAGGTAAAGAATCTGCCTGCAATGCAGAAGACACAGATTTGATCCCTGGGTCAGCAAGATCCCCTGGAATATGAAATGCAATAAACTGCAGTGTTCTTGCCTGGGAAATCCCATGGACAGAGGAGCCTGGAGGGCTACAACCCATTGAGTTTCAAAAGAGTCAGACAACTTAGTAACTGAAGGACAACAAGAAATGCTGTAGGTGTCTATTTAGTTCAAATACTCTAATCTGTAAATTAAGCCTACAGTTTTCTTATTGCTTATCTATTATGATGCTCTTTCCATTGACGTAATAGGTTATTTAATGTAGTTAGCATTTAATTTGCAATTCACTTGTCTTTTAATTTTCATACTAGATTATATACTTGGTTCATCCACAGACTTTACTATGTGTTTGTGTGTACTGGTGGGACTTTTTCCCTTCTCTATAGATTTTTCCATCTTTTTCCACCTAGAAAAGTCTCTTTAATATTTCCTTCCGAGTTGGTTTAGTATGGATAAGCTCTTAGTTGTTGTTCGTCTGAGAAGTTCTTCTCTCCAATTCTGGATGATTACCTTGCTGGGTAGAGTATTATAGGTTGCAATTTTTCCCTATCAGCACGTTAAATACATATTTTTGACCCCTTTCCCTCTCTCTTTTCCATCTACGACCCCATAAAGTGAATGTTAGTATAATTGATGTTGTCTAGAAGTCTCTTAAACTCTTCTCCTGTTTAACTTGTTTTTGGTTTTGTTTTTTATTGGGCGATTTCCATAATTTTACATTCCAGATTAATTTTGCTCTTGTGTATTGGCAACTCTCACTTTGGTTTGAGTGGGGCTAGATATAGAGGGGCTAGAACCTATGACAGGTAGAGGCCGGACTTCTCCTGTGCTCAGTAGCCAACCTTGTCTATTGGGTAGTTAGGTTGAGTATCCAGTTCATGGTATAGAAGCCCTGAGTTTCAGGTCCATGCTGAATCCATTTCATGTAAGTGTGTGCTGTATCCCCTTTCAGCATTGGAAATTTTTCCCAAAAGAAATAAGTGCTGGAGCAAGAAGGGGTGTCCAATATGGGCTTGCGTGCATACTGGGACAGTCCCAGCACACCAGTCAGAGTTCCAGATATTCCCACTGTGCCACCTCCATAAGCACTGGTAATGGCTGCTCTCAACTTGTTCAGATGTAGAACAGATCTGAATTGGCTCCACTCTTGGCACCTGTACATTCTTCTCAGCCATGGAAACCTTTCCCATAGTAGCGGGAAGGGATTTTCTATGAAATAAGAAGGGCTGGGGTAGGCATTAAGACCGTGTTAGGTCATTTCCTGGCATTGATATGGGGAAACAGCCAGCATCCTGTGTAATTTTAACATGTTTCCTCTCCCTTGCTTTGTGAATAAGAAAAGGTGTGGTTACCTCTGCAAACTCTTCACATAGATATATATAAATAAATGCCCACCAACCCAAACAAAAGAGGAAGAGATAGGGAATCTACCTGATAAATAATTCCGAATAATGATAGTAAAAAAGATTCAAAGTCTTGAGAACAAAATGGAGTTACAGATAAATAGCCTGGAGACAAGGATCGAAAAGATGTAAGAAAGGTTTAACAAGCACTTAGAAGAAATAAAAAAGAGTCCATGCATAAGGAATAATGCAATAGATGAGATCCAAAACACTCTGGAGGGAACCAACAGTAAAATAATAGAGGCAGAAGATAGAATATGTGAGACAGAAGATAGAATGATATAAATAAATGAAACAGAGAGGAAAAAAGAAAAACGATTTAAAAGAAATGAGGACCATATCAGAGACCTGTGGGACAATGTTAAACGCCCCAACATTCCAATCATAGGAGTCCCAAAAGAGTAAAACAAAATGAAAGACCATGAGAGAATCCTTGAGGAGATGATAGTAGAAAAGTTCCCTGAAATGGGGAAGGAAATAATCGCCCAAGTCCAAGAAACCAAGAGAGTCCCAAACAAGAAAAAGCCAAGGAAAAACACCCCAGGACACATATTAATAAAATTAAGAAAGACAAAGAACAAATATTAAAAGCAACAAGGGAAAAACAGCAAATAACACACAAGGGGATTCCCACAAGGATCACAGCTGACCTTTCAATAGAAACTTTTCAGGCCAGGAGGGAAGGCCAGGGCATACCTACAGTGATGAAAGAAAATAGCCTACCGCCCAGATTACTGTACCCAGCGAGGATCTCATTCAAATATGAGGGAGAAATCCAAAGCTTTACACACAAGCAAAAACTGAGAGAATTCAGCATCACCAAACCAGCTCTCCAACAAATGCTAAAGGACCTTCTCTAGACAGGAAGCAGAGAAAGGGGGTATAAACCAGAACCCAAAACAAAAAAGTAAATGGCAACGGGAACATACTTATTAATAATTACCTTACATGTAAATGGGTTGAATGCCCAAACCAGTAGACAAAGACTGGGTGAATGGATACAAAAACAAGACCCCTATATATGTTGTCTACAAGAGACCCACCTCGAAACGAGGGACGCATACAGACTGAAAGAGAAGGGCTGGAAAAAGATATTTCACTCAAATAGAGAACAAAAGAAAGCAGGAGTAGCAATACTCATATCAGATAAAATAGACTTTAAGACAAAGGCTGTGAAAAGAGACAAAGAAGGACACTACATGATGATCAAAGGATCAATCCAAAAAGAAGGTATAACAATTAAAAATATATATGCACCCAACACAGGATCACAGCAATATGTAAGACAAATATTAATAATTATGAAAGGGGAAATTAACAATAACACAATAAGCGTGGGAGTGTTTAATACCCCACTCACAACCATGGATAGATCTACTAAACAGATAATTAACAAGGAAACACAAATGTTTTCAATCCCTGGTCAGGGAACTAAGATCCCACAAACTGCATGGTGCCCCACTCCCCAAAAATTTATCTGTCTGTGGTGATCCTCTTTGTCATATGAACCGGGATTGGGCCACCTCCACTGCCCTGCCCTTGGGAACACACTGCTCCCACCAATTTATTAGGATAAAGTGGCCTAATTGATATTTGGTCTGTTCCCTCCAAACATTATTTAATCTTTGGGAGTGCTAGCTGTGGGTTTTAGTTGTATCAGCATTTTGTGCCTCCTGAGCACCTTTAGCTGACAGCATAGGCGAGTGATGCAACAAAGCCCTTTATGACGTAGGTGGCCAGGAGATGATTTCTGCCTGCTTTTCTCAGGGGAAGTATGACATTCACCATCCCCACGTTGAACCCTCTTCCCATCTGGGTCCTGGCAATCTATTTTATTTTTTTTAAAGGTGGCTAATTACTTTACAATAATATATTGGTTGTTTTTACCATACATTGACATGAATCTGCCCTTGGTGTACATGTGTTCCGCTTCTTGAATCCCCCTCCCACCACCATCCTCCCCATATCCTCCCTCCAAGTCATTCCCGTGCACCAGCCCCAAGCATCCTGTATCATGGGTCGAACCTGGACCTGTGATTCATTTCACGTACGATAATATACATGCTAAATACCATTCTCCCAAATCATCCCACCTTCACCCTCTCCCACAGAGTCCCAAAGACTGTTCTATAAACCTATGTGACTTTTGTTGTCTCGTATACAGGATTAAGGTTACCATCTTTCTAAATTACATATATATGTGTTAGTATAGTGTATTGGTGTTTTACTTTCTGGCTTACTTTACTCTGTATAATAGGCTCCAATTTCATCCACCACATTAGAACTGATTCAAATGCATTATTTTTGATGGCTGAAAATTGCTCCATTGTGTATATGTACCAAAGTTTCTTATCCATTCGTCTGCAGATGGACATCTATTTTGTTTCCATGTCCTCGCTATTATAATAGTGCTGCAATGAACACTGGAATACATGTGTTTCTTTCAATATTGGTTTCCTAGGTGTGCATGCCCAGGAGTGTGACTGCTGGATCATATGGAAGTTCTATTTCCAGTTTTTTGAGGAATCTCCACACTGTTCTCCATAGTGGCTGTACTAGTTTGCATTCCCACCAACAGTGTAAGAGGGTTCCCTTTTCTCCACACCCTCTCCAGCATTTATTGCATGCAGACTTTTCAATAGCAGCTATTCTGACTGGTGTGAAATGGTATCGCCCTGTGGCTTTGATTTGCATTTTTCTGACTACGAGGGATGTTGAGCATTTTTTATGTGTTTGGAGAAATGTCTGTTTAGTTCTTTGGCCCAGTTTTTGATTGGGTCATTTGTTTTTCTGGTATTTAGCTGCAGGAGCTGCTTGTATATTTTGGAGATTAATCCTTGTCTGTTGTTTCATTTGCTATTTTTTTCTCCCATTCTGAAGGCTGTCTTTTCGCCATGCTTATAGTTTCCTCTGCTGTGCAGAAGCTTTTGATTTTATTTACGTCCCATTCATTTTTTTTTTTCCTTTATTTCCAATATTCTGGGAGGTTGGTCTTGGAGGATCCTACTGTGATTCATGTTGGAGAGTGTTTTGCTTATGTTCTCCGCTAGGAGTTGTATAGTTTCTGGTCTTACATTTAGTTCTCTAATCCTTTTTGAGTATATTTTTGTGTATGGTGAAGTGAAGTGTTCTAATTTCATTCTTTTACAAGTGGCTGACCAGTTTTCCTAGCACCACTTGTTAAAGAGACTGTCTTTTCTCCATTTTATATTCTTGCCTCCTTTGTCAAAGATAAGGTGTCCATAGGTGTGTGGATTTATCTCTGGGCTTTCTATTTTGTTCCATTCATCTATATTTCTGGCTTTATGCCAGTACCATACTGTCTTGATGACTGTGACTTTTTAGTAGAGCCTGAAGTCTGGCAGGTTAATTTTCCCAGTTCCATTCTTCTTCGTCAAGATTGCTTTGGCTATTCGAGGTTTTTTGTATTTCCATACAAATTGTGAGATTATTTGTTCTAGTTCTGTGAAAAATATCGTTGGTAGTTTGATAGGGATTGCATTGAATGTATAAATTACTTTGGGTAGTATAATTTTCACAATATTTAATCTTCCAATCCACGAACAAGGTATATTTCTCCATCTATCAGTATCCTCTTTGATTAGTTTCACCAGTGTTTTATAGTTTTCTATGTACAAGTCTTTTGTTTCTTTAGTTAGATATATTACTAAGTATTTTATTCTTTTCATTGCAACAGTGAATGGAATAGTTTCCTTAATTTCTCTTTCTATTTTCTCATTATTAGTGTATAGGAATGCAAGGGATTTCTGTGTGTTGATTTTATATCCTGCAACTCTACTGTATTCATTAATTAGCTCTAGTAGTTTTCTGGTAGAATCTTTAGGGTTGTCTGTGTAGAGGATCATGTCATCAGCGAACAGTGAACATTTTACTTCTTCGTTTCCAATTTGGATTCCTTTTATGTCTTTTTCTGCTTTGATTGCTGTGGCCAAAACTTCCAGAACTATGTTGAATAGTAGTGGTGAGACTGGGCACCCTTGTCTTGTCCTGACTTTAGGGGAAATGCTTTCAGTTTTTCACCATTGAGGATAAAGTTTGTTGTTGGTTTTTCATATATAGTTTTTATTATGTTGAGGGATGTCCCTTCTATTCCCACTTTCTGGAAGCTTTTTATCATAAATGGATGTTGAATTTTGTCGAAGGCTTTCTCTGCATCTATTGAGATAGTCATATGATTTTTATTTTTCAGTTTGATAATGTGGTTTATTACGTTGATTGAGTTGCTGATATTGAATAATCCTTGCATTCCTGGGATAAAGCCCATTTGGTCATGATGTATAATCTTCTTAATGTCTTGTTGGATTCTAATTGCTAGAATTTTGTTAAGAATTTTTGCATCTATGTTCATCAGTGATATTGGCCTGTAGTTTTCTTTTTGTGTGGGATCTTTACCAGGTTTTGGGATTAGGGTGATGGTGGCCTCATAGAATGAGTTTGGAAGTTTTCCTTCCCCAGCAATTTTCTGGAAGAGTTTCAGTAGAATAGCTGTTAGCTCTTCTCTACATTTTTGGTAGAATTCAGCTCTGAAGCCATCTGGACGTGGGCTTTTGTTTGCTGGAAGACTTCTGATTACAGCCTCTAATTTTGTGCTTGTGATGGGTCTGTTAAAATTTTCTATTTCTTCCTGGTTCAGTTTTGGAAAGTTGTACTTTTCTAAGAATTTGTCCATTTCTTCCAAGTTATTCATTTTATTTCCATATAATTGCTGACAGTATTCTCTAATAATCCTTTGTATTTCTGTGTTGTCGGTTGTAATCTCTCCAGTTTCATTTCGAATTTTATGGATTTGGTTCTTCTCCCTTGGTTTCTTGATGAGTCTGGCTAGTGGTTTGTCAATTTTATTTACCTTCTCAAAGAACCAGCTTTTGGCTTTGTTGATTTTTGCTATGGTCTCTTTTGTTTCTTTTGCTTTTATCTCTGCCCTAATTTTTACGATTTCTTTCCTTCTACTACCCCTGGGGGTTTTAATTTCTTCCTTTTCTAAGTTCTTTATATGTAGAGTTAGGTTGTTTAGTTGACTTGTTTCTTGTTTCTTTAGGTGTGCCTGTATTGCTATGAACCTTCCTTTAGCACTGCTTTTACAGTGTCCCAGAGGTTTTGGGTTGTCGTGTTTTCATTTTCATTCATTTCTATGCATACTTTGATTTCACTTGATTTCTTCTATGAATTGTTCATTATTCAGCAGCGTGTTGTTCAGCCTCCATATGTTGGCATTTTTAATAGTTTTTCTCCTGTAGTTGAGATCTAGTCTTGCTGCATTGTGGTCAGAAAATATGCTTGGAATGATTTCATTTTTTTTGAATTTACCAAGGCTAGATTTATGGCCCAGGATGTGGTCTATCCTGGAAAAGGTTCATGTGCACTTGTGAAAAAGGTGAAATTGTTTTGGGGTGAAATGTCCTATAGAGATTTATTAGGTCTAACAAGTCTATTGTATCATTTAAAGTTTGTGTTTACTTGTTAATTTTCTGTTTAGTTGATCTGTCCATAGGTATGAGTGGGGTATGAAACTCTCCCACCATTATTGCGTTGTTGTTAATTTCCCCTTTCAAACTTGTTAGTTATTGACGTACATATTGTGGTGCTCCTATGTTTGGTGCATAAATATTTATAATTGCTATATCTTCTTTTTGGATTACTTTTGATCATCATGTAGTGTTCTTCTTTGTCTCTTTTCACAGCCTTTGTTTTAAAGTCTATTTTATCTGATATGAGTATTACTAGTCCTGCTTTGTTTTGGTCTCTATTTGCGTGGAATGTCTTCTTCCAGCCCTTCCTTTTCAGTCTGTATCTATCCCTCGTTTTGTATTGGTTCTCTAGTAAACAACAAATATGTGGGTCTTGTTTTTGTATCCATTCAGCCAGCCTTTGGCTTTTGGTTGGGACATTCAACCCATTTACATTAACATGATTATTGATAAATATGATCCCGTTGTCATTTTCTTTATTGTTTTGGGTTCGAGTTTATATACCCTTTCTTTGTTTCCTGTCTAGAGAAGATCCTTTAGTATTTGTTGGAGAGCTGGTTTGGTGATGTTGAATTCTCTCAGCTTTTGCTTGTCTGTAAAGCTTTTGATTTCTCCTTCATTTTTGAATGAGATCCTTGCTGGGTATAGTAATCTTGGCTGTAGGTTACTTTCTTTCATCACTTTAAGTATGTCTTGCCATTCTCCCCTGGCCTGAAGAGTTTCTGTTGAAAGATCAGCTGTAATCCTTATGGGAATCCCTTTGTGTGTTATTTGTTGCTTTTCCCTTGCTGCTTTAATATTTGTTCTTGGTGTTTGATCTTTGTTAATTTGATTAATATGTGTCTTGGAGTATTTCGCCTTGGGTTTGTCCTGTTAGGGACTCTCTGGGTTTCTTGGATTTGGGTGATTATTTCCTGCCCCATTTTAAAGAAATTTTCAAGTATTATCTCCTCAAGAATTCTCTCATGGTCTTTCTATTTGTCTTCTTCTTCTGGGACTAATATGATTCGAGTAGTGGGGCCTTTAACATTGTCCCAGAGGTCTCTAACATTGTCCTCATTTCTTTTCATTCGTTTTTCTTTTTCCCCTCTCTGTTTCATTTATTTCTACAATTCTATCTTCTAGCTCACTTATCCTGTCTTCTACCTCCGTTATTCTACTGTTTGTTCCCTCCAGAGTGTTTCTGATCTCATCTATTACATTATTCATTGCATATTGACTCTTTTGAGTTTGGAAGTTTCTCTTACTCAGCAACTTTCTGGAAGAGTTTGAGTAGAATAATTGTTAGCTCGTCTCTAAATTTTTGGTCGAATTCAGCTGTGGAGCAGTCTGGACCTGGCCTTTTGTTTGCTGGAAGACTTCTGATTACAGCCTCTAATTCCGTGCTTTTGATGGGTCTATTAAGATTATTTCTTCCTGGTTCAGTTTTGGAAAGTTGTACTTTTCTAAGAATTTGTCCATTTCTTCCAAGTTATCCATTTTATTGCCATATAATTGTTGATAGTATTCTCTAATAATCCTTTTTATTTCTGTTATCAGTTGTGATCTCTCCATTTTCATTTCTAATTTTGTTTTAAAATTCGAAATTCTTTATCAGGTAGGTTCCCTATCTCTTCCTCTTTTGTTTGGGTTGGTGGGCATTTATCCTGTTCCTTTATTTGCTGGATATTTTTCTAAGTCTTCATCTTGCTTATATTGCTGTGTTTGGGGTGGCCTTTCCTTCTTCAGGCAGTTTGTGGTGTTCTCTTTATTGTGGAGTTTCCTCACTTTGGGTGAGTTTGGACATGAGGCTGGGCAAGGTTCCCTGGTTAAGGAAGATTCTATCAGAGTTCTGGTGGGTGGAGCTGGATTTTATCTCTCTGGAGTACAGTAAAGTGTCCAGTAATGAGTTTGAGATGTCAATGGGTTTGGAGTGGCTTTGAGCAGCCTGTATATTGAAGCTCAGGGCTATTCTCCTGTATTGCTGGAGATGTCTTTCACTGAAACTTGTTGACACTTGAGTGGAGCCTGGTTTCAGTGTATGTATGGAGGCATTTAATGAGCACCTATCAATTAATGTTCCCTGGAACAGGAGATCTCTGGTGTTCTCAGGATTTGGACTTAAGCCTCTGCCTCTGGTTTTCAGTCTTATTCTTGCAGTAGGCCCAAAACATCTCCATCTGTTACTTCCAAGGCAGTTCCTTCTGTTAAAGCTCTTCTGTGTGCTGGTCTCTTCTGTGTCTAATTCCCATCCTGACACCAGGGGGCGGTGGTGGACGCTTTTATTTATTTATTTATTTTGGCTCACCTGTTCAATCCTGCTGTGGGAAGGGAGGAACGCTGCTAACAAATGTCACTGGCGTCTGTGGGGAGTACTTGCGGTGTCTCGGCTACACTGGGATTGCCCCCGCTCGCGGAGTGTGTGCTTTCCCTGTTTATCCTGCTCAGGCTCTAGGTTGCTCTGCCAGGAGCTGTCCGCGATCAGCGCTGGGTTTCATGCACTTCCCAGGTCTGATCGGCTCAGGTTCAGGTACTTGGGTACTCCACAAAGGCGCAGACTTGGTTGAGCCTGCGTTTTGTGCCCTCCCCCGTCCGAGAAGCTCAGGTGACCAGGCTTTATCCAGCACGGTTGCTGTGACTTATCGCCTCCCCAGTCCCTGCCGCTCAGTTTTCTGTGTGTATAACTGGCGCACATTCTCGGTCAGATATCGACCAGCCTGAACCCAAGAAGTCTTGGTTAGCAATGAAGCCTCCCTGCAGCTTGGTATGGGAAGCCTCTTATGGCCTCGGTTGCCCCTTCCAGCACTGGCTGCCCTTCCCTGCCTGTCCTGGTGGGGGCTGGGGGATGGGCTACCCACAGCCAGCTCCCTCTCCACAGTCCTTTGTTCTGTGAGCGGGGCTGGCGGAGTCTTTGGTTGGGGCTTTTTGCCTTTTCGCAGACTTTCCGCCTTTTAACTGCACAGTCAGCTTAGCTATTTCCCCTTTAGTGCCCACAGGTTGCCCTCGGGGTATTCAGGCCTGGTCCTCTCTCTAAGCAATGACAACGTGCCTCCCTGCCCGGCCCCTGCTTGCTAGTGGGGGGTTCGGTCATCTGTGCTGCTTCTCTGCTGAGAGTTTCCTATGGCCACTTAGTGTGTGTGTTTTAATAATTTATTTCTTTTTTTCTCCTGCTCCTGGTTATGTGGCCCTCTGAGGTTCCAAGGCTCGTCATAAACTCACCCGTGAGTGTTTCCAGGTGTTTGGAAAATTCTAATTTTTTTTTTTTTAGGTCTGCCTTCCAATGACAGAACTCTGTCCCTACCTATTTTGTCTCTCTTTTTATCTTTAATAATATTTCCTACCACCTTTCGAAGACTATGGGCTGCTTTTCTCGGTGCCTGATGTCATCTGCCGGCATTCAGAAGTTGTTTTGTGGGATTTATTCAGCGTTCAAATGTTCTTTTGCTGATTTTGTGGGGGAGAAAGTAGTCGCCCTGTCCTATTCCTCGGCCATCTTCTACTCCACTCTGGGTTCTGGCAATCTAGATCCTAATGTCATTACACACCCCAAACAGAGGCAGTAACACCACGCCACTAATCCTTGCTGCTGAGATAAATTGTTAAGCAGGGGTATCCATCTTCAGTGCAGACTCCTGACCCAGTCCAGACCTCTACTCTCTGGTTCACTGGGGCCTGAGGGTCTGTTACCCAATTTCGTGGGACTCCACACCCCTCTCCACTAGGTGCCCACCTCTTCTCTCCCTCCAATCCCTTCCCATCAGAAAATTCACACACACACACGCGCACACACACACACACACACATATCATTTTTTCAACATTTGATGTTTATTTTAATGGCAGCCATCAGTTTACTATGTTAGTGTGAGTGTCAGTCTTTTCCTGGTTGGCCATTTGTAAGAAAGCAGACCTCTGGAGATACAATTCTAAACTGTCTGACCTTTGGTATTCGGTTACTTGCTTCTCAGGTTGTACTTTTCCAGGGTCTCTCATTCTGGGGCGGCTGAGCTTATATTCTCTTTCGATTCTGCCTCTTTCTTGGACTCTGCCTCATATTTTGGTAACTTTTTCGGCGTTGATTCAGTGTCTCACATGCACAGAAACAGAAAAACCAGCTTAGTTTTCTTGTTTGCTTCACCTTCTTCCACTAAGTGGCATATAATCGGATTCTTTTCTCAAAGTCTCTTGTAGAGGTCTTCTGACCCTCATGGTCATATTTCGTGCATGGAAGAAAGGAGAAGGCTGTTATTTTGATGAAAGAGTATAACAACTGAGTTGGAAGGGAGATTTCATGAAAAACGGATGTGGGGTGACGAGGGTTTTTGTGCCAGGCAAGGGCAGTGTAGAGGACTTGGGCAGCAAAGTCAATTGAGAACATGGGGAGCATAGATGGAGTTGTCTTACCTTCACAGGGCCTCTGTATCTCTGTTGACAACGGGTCGTCTTTCTTCCTTTGATCCTTGAAGCAAACTGCGTTGCAACTCTTCTTGGCTTCTGTGGGTTCCTGGTTACCTTAGTCCAGGTAACCAGGACTAAGGATGATCCCACGACCTGGCCTAACCCAGAAACTCTGCCTCTGACACCCCCTATATATACCTTCTTAGGACAATGAGGAGCCACACTCTTCAATCTGATTGGTCAGCTAGGCACTCCCTCTGCCAATGATGGCTTTGTGGTCTTAGACATCACATTGTACCACTTTGCCCATCAACATGGGATGGGCTAGTGGATGCTTACGGAGGCCATGATACAAGTTACCCACTGCTGACACCTCTGTGTGTCTGATTCTGGGGAGTGGTGATTCAGGGGCATGGTGTTTGTGCTCATGACCTTCAGACTTTCCTTCAGTTCCCTTTATTCTTTGACTTTTATGTCTCCCTTCAACACTCCTGCCTCTTGCATCCCTGTATGAACACTTTTCATCCCATTTCAGCACTTCAGATTCGTCTAGTCACTTCAGATCTAGACCACCCTCTTCCTATTGGGGATTCTTGAGAGGCTTAAGGAACTTAAGAGCAAGCACTTAAGATGGCAAACTTTAATTAAAAACATGTTGTGTGTTTTTTCTACTCCAATGAGTTTGAGACCCCAAGATTTGGTGAATCCTCAGTCTGTTGCGACAAGGTCAATACCCCGTCTCCATAAGATTACACATCATAGTAAAGAAAATTTTAAATGTGTCCTCCACTAATATTGTTGGGGACACTTCAACCCTCATATTGAGTTGGGAAACTCAACTTGCCCCATCTACCAGAAATACATTCCTGATTTAAAAAAAAAGAAAGGTGCCCAAAGGCAAGAGTCACATGACCACTACACCATGGACTCTTGACTGAATCACTTCCCCATTGGTTCCTCATTGACAGTTATCATCAGGTAGGGCCCACTGTGTAGCTGACCAATAGCTGAGCAGAAGATGTACCAGAAGATACCTCATTGATAGTTGGTTGATTATGGGAAAGGCCGAGGGATGCACTGTCCAATTGCTGAGCAAGACCTGTTGCTGATTAACAGAATGTGAAGTAATATGGCAGAACAGTGGCTACCTGCTAAGGGCTATGCCCATGTTGCTATGTTACATAACGATACTTGGGGTACAGTGTGCAGGAATCTTTTTATTGACTCCTTTCCAACGTCAGATTTTGATATCATATGCTTGTTTAACTTTTGTACATCATTCTTTTCATTGTATTCCCAGGCATGCCTGTCAGCAGTGCTTATCTCTATGCCCCTCCAACAGCTGCCAATTGATCCCATGTGCCGCATATAGTTTAGCTAATATTTCAAACCCAACAAGAATGTGAAGGTCAGCCCACCTTTAGAACTATTTTGACAAACCTTAACATCACAGTGATTCTTATTCTATTCACAGTATAACAGAGCACGATGATGGAAATTCAAATATTATAAAAATGAAATTAGAGGACACCATTAATTATGTCAATATAAGTATAAAATATTAATATTTTGTCTTTGTTGTTCTACCTAAATGTTTATAACATATATGTTATATAATGCTAGAATATATAATACACATATATTTGGATGAGCATATATACAGCAGTGAATTTTTTTAATTTATAGATATTGAATTAAACTATATGCACTATTGTAGCCTTCCTTTTCTATACAATATCCTGGAAGAATTTTTCCATCTCAACCAACATGTATCTGCCATTATTTCTAAGGATTACTATAGTGTTAAAATGCTTGCTTAAACCATTCTCCATGCAAGTGCTTTGAAGAGAAGAACCATGTGTGCTTTGTTCACTGGTTGCTTCCATGGATATTTTCTATTGCAAATAAGGCTGTAATACACTTCGGAATTCATGTATCTTTTCAAATTAGTGTTCATTGTCTTCTGATATATACTTCAGAATGGAATTGCTGGGAAAATTGTTTGTTCCTTTTTTAGATTTTGGAGAAACTTTCATGATGTTTTCCATAGCGACTGCACAAATTTACATTCCCATCAATTAAGTACAAGGGCTTCCAATTCTCCACATCCTTGTCAATATTTGTTATTTTCAGAGTTTTTGATTTGATGATAGCCATTCTGATGAGTGTGATGTGATATATCCTTGTGATTTTAGTTTCAGTTTCTCTGACAGTGAAGTTCAGCATTTTTCATCTGCCATCTGTGTATCTTCTTTGGAGAAAATCAGATGGCCCCATTGATTTTTTTGTTTGTTTTTTAATATCGAGTTGAATAATCGGTTTACATAGTTTGGATATTAACCCCATATATTCTTATCATTTGCGAATACTTACTCCCATTCAGTAGGTTGTCTTCTCATTTTGTAAGTGTACACATTTGCTGTGCAAAAGCTTTTATGTTTAATTAGGTCTCATTTTTTCCTTTGCTTCCTTTACCTTGGGATACAGTTTTTTAAAAAAATGTTGCTATGAATTATGTCAAAGAGTGTTCTGCCTACAATTTCTTCTAGGAGTTTCATAGTTTCCAGTCTTTCGTTTAGGGTTTTAATTCACCTTGATTTCATTTGTTTAATCATTCTTTTGTAAGCTGCAACTCCAATACTTTGGCCACCTCATGAAATGAGTTGACTCACTGGAAAAGACTCTGATGCTGGGAGGGATTGGGGGAGGGAGCAGAAGAGGACAACAGAGAATGAGATGGCTGAATGGCATCACCGATTCGATGGTCATGAGTTTGAGTGAACCCAGGGAGTTTGTGTTGGACAGGGAGGCATGGCGTGCTGTGACTCATGGGGTCGCAAAAGTCGGACACGACTGAGCGACTGAACTGAACTGGTATCTTTCTGCATATAGTATCACGTAAGTTGCAAGTAGGGACAGTTTTACTTCTTTCTTCCTTCCAATTTGAGTGAGTTTCATTTACTTTCTTTGGATGATTGCTATGACAAGTTTGTCTAGTGTTTTAGAAGCGGCAAGAGTAGGTGTCTGTATCTTGTTCCTGATTTAGAGATATAGCTTTTTGCTTTTTGCCACTGAATAAGATGTCATCTCTGTTTGTTATAAATCACCTTTATTATGTTCAGAAGACCACATGGACTATACAGTCCATGGAATTCTCTAGGCCAGAGTACTGGAGTGGGCACAGTGCGATTTCCACTTTCACTTTCATTTTGTTCAGATATATTCCCTCCATATCAAGTATGGTGAGAGTTTTGGAAATGAATGAATATTGAATTTTGCCAAATGCTTTTACAGCATCTGTTGAAATGATCATGAGATTTTTATCCTTCTCTTTCCTAATGTGGTGTACCACACTGACTCATTTGCAGATATTGAACCATTCTTGTACCCCTGGAATAAGTCCATCTTGATCATGGTATATGATGGTTTCAAAGTGATGTTGAAATTGGTACTCTCATATTTTGTTAAGAATATTCACATCTATATTCAACAGAAATATTGGCAGTGAGTTTTCTTTCTTGGTGGTGTCTCTGTCTGGTTTTGGTGTTAGGAAAATAATAGCTTCATAAAAAATTTGGGAGTACTCCATTTTCTCAGTTTTTTTTTTAAATAGTTTGAGAATGTTGGGTATAAGCTCTTCTGTATATGCTTGTAAACATTCTGCTGTGAATCTGTGCGGTCCTGAACTTTATTTTATTAAGATTTTTTTTAGTATAAATTCAATTTCACTACTAGGGTTACAACTCTTCAGATTATACATTACTTCCTGATTCAATTTGGAAAGGTTGTATTGTCCTAGAGATTTGTCAGTTTCTTCTAGGTTGTGCAATTATTTGGCATAAAACTATTTGTAGTATCCTCTTATGATTTTTCCCTATTGCTGTGATGTTGGCTGTAATGTCTGCTTTTCATTTGTCTATTTGAGTCATCTACCTTTTATTTTTGATGAACCTGGCTAAAGACTTAATTATTTTGTTTATCTTTTTAAAAAATATCTTTTCATTTAACTGATTTTTTTTTTTACGTTAGCAAAGTGGAAGTCTCAATTAAATTAATGTCCTCCTTGATCTTTTTTATTGCCTTCATTCTGAGGATTTGGGGCTTTATTTATTCTTCTTTTTCTATTTCATTTATATAGTGAGTTAAGTTGTTTATTTCAGTTTCTCCCACTGCCATGAGGGAAGCATCCATCACTATACAATTTCCCCTATAACTGCTTATTTTACATCCAATAGATTTTGAAAAGTTGGTGTTTTTATTAGTCTCAAAGTATTTTCTGATTCCATTTTGATTTCTTCATTAGCTCATTCGTATTTAGTAGCATGTTGTTTCATCTCCATATGTTTTTGTTTGTCCCATATTCCCCTCCTGTAATTGATTTCTTATTTTGTACCATTGTGGTCAGAAAAAAATGCTTGATAAAATTTCTGTCTTCTTAAATGTCTTATGACTTGTTTTGTGGCCCAGCATTTGATCATCCCTGAAAAAATATCCTGTATGAACATGAAGGTGTGTATTCTGCTATTTTGGGATAGACTATGCCAGGTGGCTCAGAGGTAAAGGATCTCCCTGCAACACAGAAGATGCAGGTTTGATCCCTGGTTCAGCAAGATCCCCTGGGAAAGGAAATGCATTAAACTCCAGTGTTCTTGCCTTGGAAATCCCATGAAGAGAGGAGTCCGGAGGGCTACATCACATGGGGTTTCAAAAGAGTCAAACAACTTAGTAACTGAAGAACAACATATGCTGTAGGTATCTATTAGGTTCAATTACTGTAGTCTGTAATTTAAGACTACAGTTTTCTTATTGCTTTTCTATCAGGATGCTCCGTCCATTGATGTAATAGGATGCTTAATGCAGTTAGCATTTAACGTACAATTCACCTGCCTATTAATTTTCATACTAGATTATCTACTTGGTTGATGCACAGCCTTTACTATGTGTTTGTGTGTACTGGTTGGAGTATTTCCCTTCTCTGTAGATATGTATTTCTTTTTCCTCTTAGAGAAGACTCTTGAATATTTCCTTCCGAGTTGGTTTAGTATGGATAAGCTCTTATTTTTTGCCTCTCTGAGAAGTTCTCTCCAATTCTGGATGATAATCTTACTGGGTAGACTATTAAAGATTGGAATTTTTCCCTTTCAGCACAATAAATGTACATTTTTGAACCCCTTTCTCTCTCTCTTTTCCTTCTTCGTCCCCAATAAAGTGAATGTTATTACACTTGATGTTGTCTAGACGTCTCTTAAACTGTTCTCCTTATTAACTTGTTTTTCGTTTTGTTTTTCCTATTGGGCGATTTCCATATTTTTACATTCCAGATTAACTTTGCTTCTTGTGTATTGACAACTCTCACTTTGGTGAGAGGTGGGGATAGAGATAGAGGGGTCAGAACCTGTGCCAGGTATGAGCCCGGACTTCTCCTGTGCTCAGTAGCCAACCCTGTTTATTGGGGAGTTAGTTTGAGTATCCAGTTGATGGTACAGAAGCCCTGAGTTTCAGGTCCATGCTGATTCCATTTCATGTAAGTGTGTGCTGTATCCCCTTCCAGCACTGGAAATTTTGCCCCCAAAGAAAGAAGTGCTGGAGCAAGAAGGGGTGCCCACTATGGGCTTGGGTGCATACTGGGTCAGTCTCAGCGCACCAGTCAGAGTTCCAGATATTCCCACTGTGCCACCTCCATACACACTGGTAATGGCTGCTCTCAACTTTTTCAGATGTAGGCCAGATCTGAGTTGGCCCCATTCCTGGCACCTGTACATTCTTCTGAGCCATGAAAGCCTTAACCATAGATATGGGAAGGGCTGTTCTAATAAATAAGAGAGTTTGGAGTAGGCATTCGGAGTGGGATAGGTCATGACCTGGCATTGTTATGGGGAAAGAGACAGCATCCTGTGTAATTTCAACATGTTTCCTCTGCCTTGCATTCTGAGTAATCAAACGTGTGGTTGCCTCCAGAAACTCTTCACATAGAGATAAATAAATAAATGCCCACCAACCCAAACAAAAGAGGAAGAGGTAGGGAATATACCTGATAAAGAATTCCGAATAATGAGAGTGAAAATGATACATAATCTTGAAAACAAATGGAGTTACAGATAAATAGCCTGGAGACAAGCATCAAGAAGATGCAAAAAAGTTTTAACAAGCACCTAGAAGAAATAAAAAAGACTCAATACATAAGGAATCATGCAATAGATGAAATCGAATACACTCTGGAGGGAACCAATAGTAGAAAAGAGAAGCAGACGATGGGATAATTGAGAATGGTAGAAATAAATGAAACAGAGAGGAAAAAAGAAAAACAAATTGAAAGAAATGAGAACAATCTCAGAGACCTCTGGGACAATATTAGATACCCCAACATTTAAATAATAGGAGTCGCAGAAGAGGACTACAAAAAGAACGATCATGGGAAAATACTTGAGGAGATGATAGTAGAAAAGTTCCCTAAAATAGGGAAGGAAATTATCATGGAAGTCCAAGAAACCCAGAGTGTACCAAACAGGAAAAACCCAAGGCAAAACACCCCATGACACATATTAATAAAATTAACAAAGCTCAATGACAAAGAACAAATATTGTAAGCAGCAAGGGAAAAACAGCAAATAACACACAAGGGGATTCCCACAAGAATAACAGCTGATCTTTCAATGGAAATTCTTCAGGCCAGGAAGGAATGGCAGGGCATACTTACAGTGACGAAAGAAAATAGCCTACATCCCAGATTACTATACCCAGCAAGGATCTCATTCAAATATGAAGGAGAAATCCAAAGCTTTACACACAAGCAAAAGCTAAGAGAAAGCATCAACAAATCAGCTCTCCAACACATGCTAAAGGACCTTCTCTAGACAGGAAGCAGAGAAAGGGGGGTATACCTGAACCCAAAACAATATATTAAATGGCAACGGGATCATGCTTATCAGAAATTAAGTTATATGTAAATCGGTTGAATGCCCCAACCAAAAGACAAAACTGGCTGCATGCATCCAAAACAAGACCCCTATATATGCTGTCTACATGACACCCACCTCGAAAAGAGGGACACATACAGACTGAAAGGGAAGGGCTGGAAAAACATATTCCACTCAAATAGAGAACAAAGCTAAACAGGAGTAGCAATACTCATATCAGATAACATAGACATTAAAACAAAGGCTGTGAAAAGAGACAAAGAAGGACACTACATGATGATCAAAGGATCAATCCAAAAAGAAGATATAACAATTATAAATATGTTTGCACCCAATACAGGAGCACCGCAATATGTAAGACAAATATTAATAATTATGAAAGGGGAAATTAATAACACCATAAGAGTGGGAGACTTTAATACCCCAATAACACCTATGGATAGATCGACCAAACAGAAATGTAACAAGGAAACACGAAAGTTTTCAATCCCTGGTCAGAGAACTAAGATCCCACAAACTGCATGGTGCCCCCCACCCAAAAAATTATCTGTCTGTGGTGATCCTGTTTGTCATATGCACCGGGATTGTGCCACCTCCCCTGCCCTGCCTGTGGGAACACACTTCTCCCACAAATTTCTTAAGACAATGGTGGCCTTATTGATATTTGATCTGTTCCCTCCAAACATTATTTTAAACTTTGGGAGTGCTAGCTTTGGGCTTTAGGTGCATCAGCATTTTGTGCCTCCTGAGCACCTTTAGCTGACAGCATAGGTGAGTGATGCAACAAAGCCCTTTGTGACGTAGGTGGCCAGGAGTTGATTTCTGCCTGCTTTTCTCAGGGGAATTATAACATTCACCATCCCCATGTTGAACCCTCTTACATCTGTGATCTGGCAAACTAGACCCTAATGTCATTCCACACCCCAAACAAAGGCAATAACACCACACCATTAATCCTTGCCGCTGAGATCAATTTTTAAGCAGGGTTATCCATCTTCAGTGCAGACTCCTGACCCTTTCCAGTCCTCTACTCTCTGGTTAACTGGCGGCCTGAGGGTCTGCTCCCCAATCTCCCGGGACTCCAAAATCCTCCCCACTCAGCTGCCCACCTCTTCTCTCCCTTCCCTCACTTCCCATCAGAAATTGACACACACAGACTCTCTCACACACACCCAGACACACATATCATCTTTTTACCATTTGATGTTTATTTTAATGGCAGCCATCTGTTTATTATGTTAGTAAGAGAGTCAGTCTTTTCCTGGTAGGCCATTTTAAGAAAGAAGACCTCTGAGAAACAATTCTAAGCTGTCTGACCTTTAGTATTCAGTTACTGGCTGCCCAGGTTGTACTTCTCTAGGGTCTCTCATTCTTGGGCGGCTGAGCTTATCTTCTATATGGATTCTGCCTCCTTCTTGGACTTTGCATCATATTTTGGTACATTTTTCGGCGTTGATTAAGGGTCTTACGTGCACAGGAACTGAAAAACCACTTTGGTTTTCTTGTTTTCTTCACCTTCTTCGACTGAGAGGCATATGCTCGGATTTTCTTTCTCAAAGTCCCTTGTAGAGGTCTTCTGACACTCATGCTCATATTTGGTGCCTGTAAAGAAAAGAGAAGGGTATTAGTTTTGAGGAAAGAGTATAACAACTGAGTTGGAAGGGAGATTTCATGAAAAAGGAATGTGGTCTGATGAGTGCTTTTCTCCAGGCAAGGGCAGTGTAGATGTCTTGGGCAGCAAAGTCAATGGAGAACATGGGGAGCATCGATGGAGTCATCTTACATCACACGGCCTCTGTGTCTCCATTGACAACGGGTCGTCTTTCTTCCTTTCATCCTTGAAGCAAACTGAGTGGCAACTCTTCTTGGCTTCTGTGGCTTTCTGGTTACATTAGTCATGATGATCCCATGAAGTGTCCTAACCCAGAATCTCTACCTCTGACCCCCTTATATATACCTTCTCAGAACAATGAGGACCCACACCCTTCAATCTGATTGGTCAGCTAGGCACTCCCCCAGCCAATTGTGGCTGTGGGGTCTTACACATCACAACGTACCCCTTTGCCCATGGTCTAGTGGATGCTGAGGGAGGCCATGATACAACTTACCCACTGCTGAAACCTCTGTGTGTCTGATTCTGGGGAGTGGTGATTCAGGGGCATGGTGTTTCTGCTCATGACCTTCAGAGTTTCCTTCAGTGCCCTATATTCTTTGACTTTTATGTCTCCCTTCAACACTCCTGTCTCCTCTATCCCTGTATGAACATTTTTCATCCCATTTCAGCACTTTAGTGTCCTCTAGTCACTTCATCTCTAGACCAGCCTCTTTCCTTTGGGGGTTATTGAGGGGCTTAAGGAACTTAAGAGCAAGCACTTAACATGGAAAAAGACAATTAAGAACATGTTGTATGTTTATTCTACTCCAATGAACTTTAGAGACCCCAAGATTATTTGAATCCTCAGTCTGTTGCTCCAAGGTCAATACACAGTCTACATAAGATTACATATCAGAGCAAAGAAAGTGTTCAATGTCTCCTCCACTAATATTGTTGTGGACACTTCAAATCTCATATTGAGTAGGGAAACTCAACTTGCCCCATCTACCAGAAATACATTCCTGATTTAATAAAAAAGAAAAAAGAAAAGTAAAGTGCCCAAAAGTGAGAGTCACAAAACCACTGCACCATGGACTCCTGACTGAATCACTTCCCCAATGGTCCCTCATTGACAGTTCTCATCAGGTAGGGCCCACTGTGTAGCTGACCAATAGCTGAGCAGGAGACGTACCAGTAGGTACCTCATTGATAGTTGGTTGCTTATGGGAGGGCCCAGGGATGCACTGTCCAATTGCTGAGCAAGACTTTTTGCTTAGTAACAAGATGTGGAGTAGTAAGACAGCAATGGTTACCTGTGAAGAGCTGTGCACATGCTGCTCTGTTACAAAAGGATACTTTGGGTCCAGTGTGCTGGAATCTTTTTGGTTGACTCCTTTCCAACCTCAGATTTTTATTTCACATTCTCATTTAACTTTTGTACATCATTCTTTTCCTTGTATTCCCAGGCTTGCCTTTCAGCAGTGCTTGTCCCTGTGCCCCTAAAACAGTTGCCACTTGATCCCATGTGAGCATATAGTATAGCTAATATTTCGAACTCAACAAGTATGTGAGGGCCAGCCCACCTTGAGAACTACTTTACAAACCTTAACATTACAGTGATTCTTATTCTATTCACAATATACCTGAACAGGATGATGGAAATTCAAAAAGTACGAAATGAAATTAGAGGACACCAATAAATATGTCAATAGAAATATATACTATTATTATTTAGTCTTTGTTGTTCTTATCAAAATGTTTATAACGAATATATTATATGTGTTATAAAATGATAGAGTATGTAGTACACATATATTTATATGAGTATATATACATCAGGGAATTTTTTTAAATTTTTACAAATTGAATCAAACTATATGCACTATCGTAGCCTTCCTTTTCTATACAATATGCTGGAAGAATTTTTCCATCTCAACGAACATGTATGTGCCATTATTTATAAGCATTTCTATAGTGTTCAAATGCTTGCTTATTCCATACTCAATGCAAGTGCTTTGAAGAGAGGAAACATGTGTTCTTTGTTCACTGGTTGCTTCCATATCTTTTCTATTGGAAATCAGCCTGTAATACACATTGGAATTCATGTATCTTTTCATATTAGTGTTCATTGTCTTCTGATATATAACTCGGAGTGGAATTTCTGGGTCATTGGTAGTTTCTTTTCTAATTTTTTTGAGAAACTTTAATGATGTTTTCCATAGCTACTACACAAATTTACATTCCCACCAATTAAGTACAAGGGCTTCCAATTCTCCACATCCTTGTCAAGTTTTGTTATTTTCAGATTTTTTGATTTGATGATAGCCATTGTGATGAGTATGAGTTGACATCTCCTTGTAATTTTCGTTTTCATTTCTCTGACAGTTAGTGATGTTCAGCATTTTTTCTTGTGCTATCTGTATATCTTCTTTGGAGAAAATCAGATATTTCCATTGTTTTGTTTGTTTGTTTGTTTCTTAATATCAAGTTGAATAATCTGTTTAGATAGTTTGGATATTAACCCCTTATAGTCATATCATTTGCAAGTACTTACTCCCATTCAGTAGGTTGTCTTTTCATTTTGTCAGTGTTTTCGTTTGCTGTGCAAAAGCTTTTAAGTTTAATTAAATCTCATTTTTTTTCCTTTGCTTCCTTTGCCTTAGAAGAGAGGTGAAAAAAAATGTTGCTATGAATTGTGTCATAGAGTGTTCTGCCTACATTTTCTTCTAGGGGTTTCATAGTTTCCAGTCTTTCATTTAGGGTTTTAATTCACCTTGATTTCATTTGTTTAATCATTTTCTTCTAAGCTGAAACTCCAATACTTTGGCCACCTCATGAGACAAGTTGACTCACTGGAAAGGACTATGATGCTGAGAGGGATTGGGGGCGGAAGGAGAAGGCGATGACAGAGAATGAGATGGCTGGATGGCATCACCGACTCGATGGACATGAGTTTGAGTGAACCCAAGGAGTTGGTGTTGGACATGCAGGCCTGGAGTGCTGTGATACATGGGGTCATAAAGCGTTAGACACGACTGAGCGACTGAAATGAACTGGACTGAACTGAACTGATAGCTTTCTGTATACAGTATCATGTCAACTGCAAGTAGTGACAGTTTTACTTCTTCCTTACAATTTGGATGACTTTTATTCATTTTCTTTGAATGATTGCTGTGCCTAGTACTTCTAGTATTTTAGAAGTGGTAAGAATTCACATCTGTGTCTTTTCCTGATTTAGAGGGATAGCTTTCAGCTTCTTACCACTGAATAAGATATCATCTCTGTTTGTTATAAATCACCTTTATAATGTTCAGACGACAACATGGAGTAAACAGTCCATGGAATTCCCTAGGCCACAGTACTGGAGTGGGCAAAGTAAGACTTCCACTTTCACTTTCATTATGTTCAGATATATTCACTCCATGTCAAGTATGGTGAGAGTTTTTGAAATGAATGAATATTGAATTTTGCCAAATGCTTTTACAGCATCTGTTGAGATGATCATGTGATGTTTGTCCTTCTCTTAATGTGGTGTACCACACTGACTAATTTTCAGCTGTTGAACCATCCTTGTACCCCTGGAATAAGTCCATCTTGATCATGGTATATGATGGTTTCATTTTGATGTTGAATTTGCTTCTCTCATATATTATGAAGAATATTCACATCTATGTTCAACAGAAATATTGGCATTGAGTTTTCTTTTTTGGTGTTGTTTTTGTCTGGTTTCAGTGTTAGGAAAATAATATCTTCATAAAAAAAATTGGGAGTACTCCATTTTCTCAATTTTTGAAATAGTTTGAGAATGTTGGGTATAAGCTCTCCTGTATATCTTTGTAAGCATTCTCCTGTGAAGCTGTGTTCATGAACTTTATTTTACTAAGAGATTTTACAATATAAATTCAATTTCACTATTAGTGTTTCAAATATTCAGATTATGCATTCCTTCCGGATTCAGTTTTGTAAGGTTACATGGTCCTAGAGGTTTGTCAGTTTCTTCCAGGTTGTGCAATTGTTTGGCATATAACTATTTGTAGTATCCTCTTATGATTTTTCCTATTTCTGTGATGGTGGCTGTAATGTCTCCTTTGCATTTGTTTATTTGTGTCATCTATCTTTTATTTTTGATGAACCTGGTTAAAGACTTAATTATTTTGTTTATCTTTTCAAAAAATATCTTTTCACTTAACTGACTTTTTTTTTTTTTTACTTTAGGAAAAGGGAAGTCTCACTTTTATTAATGTCCTCTCTGATCTTTACAACTGCCTTCATTCTGAAGATTTGGGGCTATATTTATTCTACTTTTTCAACTTCATTTATATAGTAAACGAAGGTGTTTATTACAGTTTCTCCACCCACCTTAAGGGAAGCATCTGTCACTATACAGTTTCCCCTGAACTTCCTTTGCTAAATCCAATAGATTTTGGAAAGCTGGTGTTTTTATTAGTCTCAAAGTATTTTCTGATTCCCTTTTTTATTTCTTCATTAGCTCATTGGTATTTAGTAGCATGTTGTTTCGTCTGCATATGTTTGTGTTTGTCCCATATCCCCTCCTGTAACTGATTTCTTATTTTGTACCATTGTGGTCAGAAAAAGTGCATGATATAATCTCTGTCTTCTTAAATGTGTTGAGACTTGTTTTGTGGCCTAGCATTTGATCATCCCTGAAAAAATGTCCTGTGTGCACTTGAATGTGTGTATTCTGGTATTTTGGGATAGATTGTGCCAGGTGGCTCAGAGGTAAAGAATCTGCCTCCAACGCAGAAGATGCAGATTTGATTCCTGGGGCAGCAAGATCCCCTAGAAAATGAAATGCAATAAACTCCAGTGTTCTTGCCTGTGAAATCCCATGGAAAGGGGAGCCTGGAGTGCTACAGCCCTTGGGGTTTCAAAACAATCAGACCATTTAGTAACTGAAGAACAACAACAAATGCTGTAGGTATCTATTAAGTTCAACTAATCTAATCTGTAATTTAAGACTACAGAGAGGAATAGAAGATGGCAGAGGAATAGGATGAGGCGACCACTTTCTCCTCCACAAAATCAGCAAAAGAACACTTGAACGCTGAGTAATCCCACAAAACAACTTCTGAATACTGGCAGAGAACATCATGCACCCAGAAAAGCAGCCCATAGTCTTCAAAAGGAAGTAGGAAATAATATAAAAGATAAAAAGAGAGACAAAAGAGGGAGGGATGGAGCTCCATCCTGGGAAGGGAGGCCTGAAAAAAAAGAGAGAGAAGTTTCGAAACACCTGGAAACACACATGGGAAAGTCTGTGGCGAGCCTTGGAACCTCAGAGGTCCACATAACTGGACGAAAAAAAAAAAAGAAAAAAATAATTAAAACCCACAGACTAAGTGCCCAAAGGAAACTCTCAATGAAGAAGTGGTGCAGATGCCCGCACCCACCACTAGGAAATGGGGGATGGGCAAGGAGGTGCGGCAGCAGCGCTTAGAGTAAGGACTGGGCCTGAATGCCCCAAGGGCAATCTGAGGGTGCAAACGGGAGATAGTTAGCAGACTGTTCAACTAAAAGGCGAAAAGCCTGTAAAAAGGCGAAAAGCCTGTAAAAAGGCAAAAAGGCCCAACCTAAGACTCCAACAGCCCCACTCACAGAACAAAGGACTAAGCAGAGCGAACCAGCTGTGGTCGGTCCACCGTCCATCCACCTCCAGGATAGGCAGGGGAGGGCGGCCCATGCCAGAAAGGGCAACCACAGCCCCAGAGAGGCTTCCCATACCAAGCTTCAGGCAGTCTTCATTGCTAACCAAGACTTCTTCGGTTCAAACCAGTCAATATCTGCCTGAGAAGGTGAGCCGGTACTACACCCAGAAAACTGAGTGGCAGGGACTGCGGAAGCAATAAGTTGCAGCAACCGCGTTCGCCAAACACCTGCTCGACTGAGCTGCTAGGACAGGGGAAGGCACAAAACGCAGGCCCAACCAACTCTCTGCTTTTGTGGAGTACCCGAGTACTTGAACTTGAGCTGTTCAAACCTGGAAAGTGCATGCAACCCAGAGCCCGCCACAGACAGCTCCTGGCAAAGCAACCTAGAACCTGAGCAGCATAAACAAGGATAGCACACACGCTGAGAGCGGGAGCACTCCTCACAGACGCCAGTGATATTTATTAGCAGCGATCCTCCCTCCCCACAGCAGGACTGAACAGGTGAGCCGAAAAGAAAAGTGCCCACCACCGCCCCATGGTGTCAGGACGGGAATTAGACACTGAAGAGACCAGCAAACAGAAGAGCTTTAACAGAAGGAATGGCCTTGGAAGTAACAGATGGAGAAGTCTTGAGCCTACTGCAAGAATAAGGCTGAAAACCAGAGGCAGAGGCTTAAGTCCAAATCCTGAGAACACCGGAGATCTCCTTTTCCAGGCAAAATTAATTGATAGGTGCTCATCAAATGCCTCCATACATACACTGAAACCAGGCACCACCCATGGGTCAACAAGTTTCAAGGAAAGACATACAACGCAAATTCTCCAGCAACACAGGAAAATAGCCCTGAGCTTCAATATACAGGCTGCCCAAAGCCACTCCAAACTCACTGACATCTCAGATTCATTACTGGACACTTCACTGCACTCCAGAGAGATGAAATCCAGCTCCACCACCAGAATATCGACACAAGCTTCCCTAGCCAGGGAACCTTGAAAAATCACCCGTCCAAGCCCACACACAATGAGGTAACTACATAATAAAGAGAATTGCACAAACTTCCAGAAGACGGAAAGGCCACCCCAAGCAGAGCAATATAAGCAAGATGAAGAGGCATAGAAATACCCAGAAATTACACGAACAAATTAAATGCCCACCAACACAAACAAAAGAAGAACATATAGGGAACCTACCTGATAGAGTATTTCAAATTTTAATTGTGAAAATGATTCAAAATCTTGAAAACAAAATGGAGTTACAGATAAATAAAGTGGAGAAAAGGATAGAGAAGATGCAAGAAATGTTTAATAAGGAATTAGACGAAATAAAAAAGAGTCAATATACAATGAATAACGCAATACATGAGATCAAAAACACTCTCGAGGGAACAAACAGTAGAATAACGGAGACAAAAGACAGGAAAAGCGAACTAGAAGATAGAATTGTATAAATAAATGAAACAGTGACAGAAAAAGAAAAGCGAATTAAAAGAAATGAGGACAATATTAGAGACCTCGGGAAGATGGTAAACGCCCTAACATTCGAATCATAAGTGTCCCAGAAGAAGAAGACGAAAGACCATGAGAGAATACTTGAGGAGATAATAGTTGAAAGATTCCGTAAAATGGGGAAGGAAAAAATCACCCAAGTCCAAGAAATCCATAGAGTCCCTAACAAGATGAATCAAAGGCAAAATACTCCAAGATAAATATTAATCAAATTAACAAAGGTCAAACACAAGGAACAAATATTAAAAGCAGTAAGGGAAAAGCAACAAATAACACACAAGGGGATTCCCATAAGGATAACAGCTGATCTTTCAACAGAAACTCTTCAGGCCAGGAGGGCATGGCAAGGCACACTTAAAGTAATGAAAGAAAGTAACCTACAGCCCAGATTACTATACCCAGCAAGGATCCCATTCAAATATGAAGGAGAAATCAAAAGCTTTACAGACAAGCAAAAGCTGAGAGAATTTAGTATCACCAAACCAGCTCTCCAACAATTACTGAAGGATCATCTCTAGATAGGAAACACCGAAAAGATATATAGACTCAAACCCAAAGGAATAAAGAAAATGGCAATGGGACTATACTTATCAATAATCACCTTAAACGTAAATGGGTTGAATGCCCCAACCAAAAGACAAAGGCTGGCTGAATGGATACAAAAAAAAGACCCTTATATTTGTTGTCAACAAGAGACTCACCTCAAAAAGAGGGACACATACAGAATGAAAGTGAAGGGATGGAAAAAGATATTCTACACAAATAGAGACCAAAAGAAAACAGGAGTAGCAATACTCATATCAGATAAAATATATTTTAAAACAAAGGCTGTGAAAAGAGACAAAATAGGAAACTACATAATGATCTAAGCATCAATCCAAGAAGATAAAACAATTCTAAATATTTAAGCACACAATAAAGGAGTACCACAATATGTAAGACAATTACTAACAAGCATGAAAGGGGAAATTAACAATAACACAATAATAGTGGGAGAGTTTAATACCCCATTCACACCTATGGATAGCTCAACTAAACAGAAAATTAACAAGGAAACACAAACTTTAAATGATACAATAGTCCAGTTAGACCTAATAGATGTCTATAGGACATTTCACCCCAAAACAATGGATTTCACCTTTTTCTCAAGTGCACACGGAACATTTTCCAGGATAGATCACATCCTGGGCCATTAAACTAGGCTTGGTAAATTCAAAAAAATTGAAATCATTCCAAGCATCTTTTCTAACCACAATGCAGTAAGAGTAGATCTGAATTACAGGAGAAAAACTATTAAAAATGCCAACATATGGAGGCTGAACAACACGAAGCTGAATAATGAACAATTCATAGAAGAAATCAAAAGAAAAATCAGAATATGCATAGAAATGAATGAAAATGGAAACACAACAACCCAAAATCTCTGGGACACTGGAAAAGCAATGCTAAGGGGAAGGTATATAGCAATACAGGCACATCTTAGGAAACAAGAAAAAAGTCAACTAAATAACCTAACTCTACATCCAAAGAAATTAGAAAAGGAAGAAATGAAGAATCCCAGGGTTAGTAGAAGGAAAGAAACCGTAAAAATTAGGGCAGAAATAAATGGAAAAGAAAGAAAAGAGACCATAGCAAAAATCAGCAAAGCCAAAAGCTGGTTCTTTGAGAAGGTCAATTAAATTGACAAACCATTAGCCAGACTCATCAAGAAACAAAGGGAGAAGAACCAAATCAATAAAATTAGAAAGTAAAATGGAGAGATCACAACCGACAACACAGAAATACCATGGGTTATTAGAGAATACTATCAACAATTATATGGCAATAAAATGGATAACTTGGAAGATATGGACAAATTCTTAGAAAAGTACAATTTTCCAAAACTGAACCAGGAAGAAATAGAAAATCTTAAAAGACACATCACAAGCACGTAATTATAGGCTGTAATCAGAAATCTTCCAGCAAACAAAAGCCCAGGTCCAGACAGCGTCACAGCTGAATCCTACCAAAAATTTAGAGAAGAGCTAACAGCTATTCTACTCAAACTCTTCCAGAAAATTGCTGAGGAAGGGAAACTTCCAAACTCATTCTATGAGGCCACCATCACCTTAATCCCAAAACCTGGTAAAGATTCCACACAAAAAGAAAACTACAGGCCAATATCACTGATGAACATAGATGCAAAAATCCTTAACAAAATTCTAGCAATCAGAATCCAACAACATATTTAGAAGATCATCCATCACGACCAAGTGGGCTTTATCCCAGGAATGCAAGGATTCTTCAATATCCGCAAATCAATCAATATAATACACCACATTAACAAACTGAAAAATAAAAACCATATGATTATCTCAATAGACGCAGAGAAAGCCTTCAACAAAATTCAATATCCATTTATGATAAAAAAACTCTCCAGAAAGTGGGAATAGAAGGGACATCCCTCAACATAATAAAAACTATATATGAAAAACCAACAACAAACTTTATCCTCAATGGTGAAAAACTGAAAGCATTTCCTCTAAAGTCAGGAAAAGGACAAGGGTGCCCACTCTCATCGGGACTGTTCAACATAGTTCTGGAAGTTTTGGCCACAGCAATCAGAGCAGAAAAAGACATAAAAGGAATACAAAGTGGAAAAGAAGAAGTAAAATATTCACTATTCGCTGATGACATGATCCTCTACACAGACAACCCTAAAGACTCTACCAGAAAACTACTAGAGCTAATCAATGAATACAGTAAAATTGCAGGATATAAAATCAACACACAGAAATCACTTGCATTCCTATACACTAATAATGAGAAAATAGAAAGAGAAATTAAGGAAACTATTCCATTCACTGTTGAAACGAAAAAAATTAAATACTTAGTAATATATCTACCTAAACAAACAAAAGACTTATATATAGAAAACTATAAAACACTCGTGAAAGTAATCAAAGAGGACATTAATAGATGGAGAAATATACCCTGTTCGTGGATTGGAAGAATAAATATTGTGAAAACGAGTATAGTACCCAAAGTAATTTATACATTCAATGCAATCCCTATCAAGATACCAACGATATTTTTCACAGAACTAGAACAAATAATCTCACAATTTGTATGGAAATACAAAAAACCTCGAATAGCTAAAGCAATCTTGAGGAAGAAGAATGGAATTGGGGGAATTAACCTGCCAGACTCAGGCTCTACTACAAAGCCACAGTCATCAAGACAGTATGTACTGGCATAAAGACAGAAATATAGATGAATGGAACAAAATAGAAAGCCCAGAGATAAATCCACGCACCTATGGACACCTTATCTTTGACAAAGGAGGCAAGAATATAAAATGGAGAAAAGACAGTCTCTTTCACAAGTGGTGTTGGAAAAACTGGTCAGCCACTTGTAAAAGAATGAAACTAGAACACTTCCTAACACCATACACCAAAATAAACTAAAAATGGATTTCAGAGCTAAATGTAAGGCCAGAAACTGTAAAACTCCTAGAGGAGAGCATAGGCAAAACTCTCTCTGACATAAATCACAGCAGGATCCTCCAAGATCCACCTCCCAGAATATTGGAAATAAAAGCAAAAATAAACAAATGGGACCTAATTAAAATCAAAAGGTTCTGCACAGCAAAGGAAACTATAAGCAAGGTGAAAAAAGAGCCTTCAAAATGGGAGAAAATAATAGCAAATGAAACAACTGAAAAAGAATTAATCTGAAAAATATACAAGCAGCTCCTGCAGCTCAATTCCACAAAAATAAATGACCCAATCAAAAAACGGGCCAAAGAACTAAATAGACATTTCTCCCAAGAAGACATACAGATATCTAACAAACACATGAAAAAATGCTAAACGTCCCTCATAATCAGAGAAATGCAAATCAAAACCACAATGAGATACCATTTCACACCAGTCAGAATGGCTGCTATCCAAAAGTCTACATGCAAGAAATGCTGGAGAGGTTGTGGAGAAAAGGGAACACTCTTACACTGTTGGTGGGAATGCAAACTAGTACAGCCACTACGGAGAACGTTGTGGAGATTCCTCAAAATACTGGAAATAGAACTGCCATATGATCCAACAATCGCACTCCTGGACGTACACACCAAGGAAACCAGAATTGAAAGAAACACATGTACTCCAGTGCTCATTGCAGCACTGTTTATAATAGCGAGGACATGGAAGCAACCTAGATGTCCATCTGCAGATGAGTGGATAAGAAAACTTTGGTACATATACACGATGGAGTATTTTGCAGCCATCAAAAAGAATGTATTTAAATCAGTTCCAATGAGGTGGATAAAATTCGAGCCTATTATACAGAGTGAAGTATGCCAGAAAGAAAAACATCAATATGGTATATTAAAGCATATATATGGAATTTAGAAAGACGGTAACCTTAACCCTGTATACGATACAGCAAAAGAGACATAGGTGTATAGAACAGTCTTTGGGACTCTGTGGGAGAGGGTGAAGGTGGGATGATTTGGGAGAATGGCATGGAAGCATGTATATTTTCATATGTAAAACGAATCACCAGTCCAGGTTCGACACATGATACAGCATGCTTGGGTCTAGTGCAGGGCGATGACCTGGAAGGGAGGATATGGGGTGGAGGGAGGTGGAAGGGGCTTCAAGGAGGGGAACACATGAACACCCGGGTAGCATTCATGTCAATGAATGGCAAAACCAACCAATATATTATTGTAAGGTAATTCAGTTCAGTTCAGTCGCTCAGTCGTGTCCAACTCTCCGCGACCGCATGAATCACAGCACGCCAGGCCTCCCTGTCCATCACCAACTCCCGGAGTTCACTCAAACTCATGTCCACAGAGTCGGTGATGCCATCCAGCCATCTCATTCTCCGTCGTCCCCTTCTCCTCCCTCCCTCAACTTTTCC
Source organism: Moschus berezovskii (assembly GCF_049115385.1). NCBI lineage: Eukaryota > Metazoa > Chordata > Mammalia > Artiodactyla > Moschidae > Moschus > Moschus berezovskii. Next base: position 45,152,196 of record NC_142485.1, on the reverse strand, counting down.
CAGCATCAGAGTCTTTTCCAGTGAGTCAACTCGTCGCATGAGGTGGCCAGAGTATTGCAGTTTCAGCTTTAGCATCAGTCCCTCCAATGAACATCCAGGATTGATCTCCTCTAGAATGGACTGGTTGGATCTCCTTGCAGTATAAGGGACTCTCAAGAGTCTTCTCCAATACCACAGTTCAAAAGCATCGATTCTTCGGCGGTCAGCCTTCTTCACAGTCCAACTCTCACATCCATACATGACCACGGGAAAAACCATTGCCTTGACTAGACGGACCTTGGTTGGCAAAGTAATGTCACTGCTTTTTAATATACTATCAAGGTTGGTCATAACTTTCCTTCCAAGGAGCAAGCGTCTTTTAATTTCATGGCTACAATCAGCATCTGCAGTGATTTTGGAGCCCAAAAAAACAAAGTCTGACACTGTTTCCACTGTTTTTCCATCTATTTCCCATGAAGTGATGGGACCAGATGCCATGATCTTTGTTTTCTGAATGTTGAGCTTCAAGCCAACCTTTTCACTCTCCTCTTTCACTTTCATCAAGAGGCTTTTGAGTTCCTCTTCACTTTCTGCCATAAGGGTAGTGTCATCTGCATATCTGAGGTTATTGATATTTCTCCCGGCAATCTTCATTCCAGCTTGTGCTTCTTCCAGCCCAGCGTTCCTCATGATGTACTCTGCATATAAGTTAAATAAGCAAGGTGACAATATACAACCTTGACGTACATCTTTTCCTACTTGGAACCAGTCTGTTGTTCCATGTCCAGTTCTGACTGTTGCTTCCTGACCTGCATACAGGTTTCTCAAGAGGCAGGTCAGGTGGTCTGGGATTCCCATCTCTTTCAGAATGTTCTACAGTTTATTGTGATCCACACAGTCAAAGGCTTTGGCATAGTCAATGAAGCAGAAATAGATGTTTTTCTGAAACTCTCTTGCTTTCTCCATGATCCAGCGGATGTTGGCAATTTGATCTCTGGTGCCTCTGCCTTTTCTAAAACCTGCTTGAACATCTGGGAGTTCACGGTTTACATAGTGCTGAAGCCTGGCTTGGAGAATTTTGAGCATGACTTTACTAGCGTGTGAGATGAGTGCAACTGTGCGGTAGTTTGAGCATTCTTTGGCATTGCCTTTCTTTGGGATTGGAATGAAGACTGACCTCTTCCAGTCCTGTGGCCACTGCTGAGTTTTCCAAATCTGCTGGCATATTGAGTGCAGCACTTTCACAGCATCATCTTTCAAGACTTGAAATAGCTCAACTGGAATTCCATCACCTCCACTAGCTTTGTTCGTAGTGATGCTTTCTAAGGCCCACTTGACTTCACATTCCAAGATGTCTGGCTCTAGGTCAGTGATCACGTTATCATGACTATCTTGGTCATGAAGATCTTTTTTGTACAGTTCTTCTGTGTATTCCTGCCACCTCTTCTTAATATCTTCTGCTTCTGTTAGGTCCATACCATTTCTGTCCTTTATCGAGCCCATTTTTGCATGAAATGTTCCCTTGGAATCTCTAATTTTCTTGAAGAGCTCTCTTGTTTTTCCTGTTCTGTTGTTTTCCTCTATTTCTCTGCATTGATCACTGAGGAAGGCTTTCTTATCTCTCCTTGCTATTCTTTGGAACTCTGCATTCAGATGCTTATATCTTTCCTTTTTTCCTTTGCTTTTCGCCTCTCTTCTTTTCACAGCTATTTGTAAGGCCTCCTCAGACAGCCATTTCGCTCTTTTGCATTTCTTTTCCATGGGGATGGTCTTGGTCCCTGTCTCCTGTACAATGTCACGAACCTCTGTCCAGAGTTCATCAGGCACTCTATCAATCAGATCTAGTCCCTTAAATCTATTTCTCACTTCCACTGTATAATCATAAGGGATTTGATTGAGGTCATATCTGAATGGTCTAGTGGTTTTCCCTACTTTCTTCAATTTAAGTCTGAACTTCGCAATAAGGAGTTCATGATCTGAGCCACAGTCAGCTCCTGGTCTTGTTTTCGCTAACTGTATACAGCTTCTCCATCTTTGGTTGCAAAGAATATAATCAATCTGATTTCGGTGTTGACCATCTGGTGATGTCCATGTGTAGAGTCTTCTCTTGTGTTGTTGGAAGAGGGTGTTTGCTATGCCCAGTGCATTCTCTTGACAAAACTCTATTAGCCTTTGCCCTGCTTCATTCCGTGCTCCAAGGCCAAATTTGCCAGTTATTCCAGGTGTTTCTTGACTTCCTACTTTTGCATTCCAGTCCCCTATAATGAAAAGGACATCTTTTTTGGGTGTTAGTTCTAAAAGGTCTTGTAGGTCTTCATAGAACCGATTAACTTTGGCTTCTTCAGCATTACTCGTTGGGGCATAGGCCTGGATTACTGTAATATTGAATGGTTTGCCTTGGAAACGAACAGAAATCATCCTGTCATTTTTAAGATTGCATCCAAGTACTGCATTTTGGACTCTTTTGTTGACCATGATGGCTACTCCATTTCTTCTAAGGGATTCCTGCCCACAGTAGTAGATATAATGGTCGTCTGAGTTGAATTCACCCATTCCAGTCCATTTTAATTCACTGATTCCTAGAATGTCAACGTTCACTCTTGCCATCTCCTGTTTGACCACTTCCAATTTGCCTTGATTCATGGACCTAACATTCCAGGTTCCTATGCAATACTGATCTTTACAGCACCGGACCTTGCTTCTATCACTGGTCACATCCACAACTGGGTATTGGTTTTGCTTTTGCTCCATCCCTTTATTCCTTCTATAGTTATTTCTCCACTGAGCTCCAGTAGCATACTGGGCACCTACTGACCTGGGGAATTCCTCATTCAGTATCCTATCATTTTGCCCTTTGTTACTGTTCATGGGGTTCTCAAGGCAAGTATACTGAAGTGGTTTGCCATTCCCTTCTCCAGTGGACCACATTCGGCTGTGGTCCATGTGATCAAATTGGCTAGTTTCCTGTGATTATGATATCAGTCTGTCCGCCCTCTGGTGCCCCCTAGAAATACCTACCGTCTTATTTGGGTTTCTCTTACCTTGGTCGTGGAAAATCTCTTCACAGCTGCTCCAGCAAAGTGCAGCCGCTGTACCTTACCTTGGGTGAGGGGTATCTCCTCGAGGCCGCCCCTCCTGACCTTGAACGCGGAGTAGCTCCTCTCGGCCCTCCTGCGCCGGCGCAGCCACCGCCTGTTGGACGTGGGGTAAGGTAATTAGCCTCCAATAATAAAAAAAAAAAAAAGACTACAATTTTCTAATTGCTTTTCTATCAGGATGCTCTGTCCATTGATGTAATAAGGTGTTTAATGTAGTTAGCGTTTAATTTGCAATTCATTTGTCTTTTAATTTTCATAATAGTTTATCTACTTTATTGATCCCCAGCCTTTAGTATGTGTTTGTGTGAAATGGTGGGAGTTTTTCCCTTCTCTGTAGATTTTTACTTCTTTTTCCTCTTAAAGAAGACTCTAATATTTCCTAACGAGTTGGTTTAGTATGGATAAGCTCTTAATTTTTGCTTCTCTGAGAATTTCTTCTTTCCAATTCTGGATGATAACCTTGCTGCATAGAGTATTAAAGGTTGCAAGTTTTTCCCTTTCAGCACGTTAAATATACATTTTTGACCCTTTTCTCTCTCTCTTTTCCATCTACTACCCCGTAAAGTGAATGTTAGTATACTTGATGTTGTCTAGACGTCTCTTAAACTGTTCTCCTTATTAACTTGTTTTTTGTTTTGTTTTTCCTATTGGGGGATTTCCATATTTTTACGTTCCAGATTAACCTTGCTTCTTGTGAGAGGTGGGGATAGAGATAGATGGGCCAGAACCAGTGCCAGGTATGAGTCTGGATTTCTCCTGTGCTCAGTAGCTAACCCTGCCTATTGGGGAGTTAGTTTGAGTATCCAGTTGATGGTACAGAAGCCCTGAGTTTCTGGTCTATGCTGATGCCATTTCATGTAAGTGTGTGCTGTATCCCCTTCCAGCATTAGAAATTTTGCCCCAAAAGAACGAACTGCTGAAGCAAGAACAGGTGCCCAATTTGTGCCTGGGTGCATACTGGGACAGTCTCAGCACACCAGTCAGAGTTCCAGATACTCCCACTGTGCCACCTTCAGAAGCACTGGTATTGGCTGCTCTCAATTTGTTCAGATGTAGGCCAGATCTGAGTTGGCTCCACTCCTGGCACATGTACAATCTTCTCTGCCATGGAAGCTTTGCAATAATTGTGGGAAGGGTTGTTCTATGAAATAAGAGGGGCTGGAGTAGGCATTCAGTTTGGGTTAGGTCATGACATGGCATTGTTATGGGGAAACAGCCAGCATCCTATGTAATTTCAACATGTTTCCTCTGCCTTGCTTTGTGAGTAAGCAAACGTGTGGTTGCCTCTGCAAACTCTTCACATAGAGATAAATAAATAAATGCCAATCAACCAAAACAAAATAGGAAGAGATAGGGAATCAACCTGGTAAAGAATTCCGAATAATGAGAGTGAAAATAATCCGAAATCTTGAAAACAAAATGGAGTTACAGATAAATAGCCTGGAGAAAAGGATCGAAAATCTGCAAGAAAGGTTTAACAAGCACCTAGAAGAAATAAAAAAGAGTCCATACATAAGAAATAATGCAATAGATGAGATCCAAAACACTCTGGATGGAACCAACACTAGAATAACAGAGGCAGAATATAGGATAAGTGAGATAGAATGATAGAAATATGTGAAACAGAGAGGAAAAAAGAAAAACGAATTAAAAGAAATGAGGACAATTACAGAGACCTCTGGAACAATGTTAAACGCCCCAACATTCGAATCATAGGAGTCCCAGAATACGAAGATAAAAAGATATACAATGGGAAAATACTTGAGGAGATGATAGCTGAAAAGTTCCCAAAAATGGGGAAGGGAATAATCACCCAAATCCAAGAAACACATATAGTCCCAAAAAGGGAAAACCCAAGGCAAAGCACCCCCAAGACACATATTAATGAAATTAAGAAAGATCAAAAACAAAGAACAAATATTAAAAGCAGAAAGGGAAAAACAGCAAATAACACACAAGGGGATTTCCACAAGGATCACAGTTGATCTTTCAATAGAAACTCTTCAGGCCAAGAGGGAATGGCAGGGCATACTCACAGTGATGAAAGAAAATAGCCTACAGCCCAGATTACTGTATCCAGCAAGGATCTCATTCAAATACGAAGGAGAAATCCAAAGCTTTACACAAGCAAAAGCTGAGAGAATTCAGCATCACCAAACCAACTCTCCAACAAATGCTAAAGGACATTCTCTAGACAGGAAGAAGAGAAAGGGGGTATAAACCCGAACCCAAAACAATAAAGTAAATGGCAATGGGATCATACTTATCAATAATGACCTTAAATGTAAATGATTTGAATGCCTCAAAAAAAAAAAAAAGACAAAGCCTCGCTGAAGGATACAAAAACAAGACCCCTATATATTTTGTCAACAAGAGACCCACCTCGAAACGAGGGACACATACAGACTGAAAGGGAAGGGCTAGAAAAGCATATTCCACGCAAATAGAGACCAGAAAAAAACAGGAGTAGCAATACTCATATCAGATAAAATAGACTTTAAGACAAAGGCTGTGAAAAGAGACAAACAAGGACACTACATGATGATCAAAGGATCAATCCAAAAAGAAGATATAACAATTATAAATATATATGCACCTAACAGAGGAGCACTGCAATATGTAAGACAAATGTTAATAATTATGAAAGGGGAAATTAACAATAACACCATAAGTGTGGGAGACTTTAATACCCCACTCACACCTATGGATAAATTGACTAAACAGAAAATTAACAAGGAAACACAAACGTTTTCAATCCCTGGTCAGGGAACTAAGATAACACAAACTGCATGGTGCCCCCCACCCCAAAAAATGATCTGTTTGTGGTGATCCTGTTTGTCATATGCACTGGGATTGGGCCACCTCCACTGCCCTGTTCATGGAAACACACTGTTCCCACCAATTTCTTAGGATAACAGTGCCCTAATTGATATTTCGTCTGTTCCTTCCAAACATTATTTTAATCTTTGGGAGTGCTAGCTGTGGCTTTTAGTTGTATCAGCATTTTGTGCCTCCTGAGCACCTTTAGCTGACAGCATAGGTGAGTGATGCAACAAAGCTTTTCATGACGGACATGGCCAGGAGTTGATTTCTGCCTGCTTTTCTCAGGGGAAGTATGACATTCACCATCCCCATGATGAACCGTCTTCCCGTCTGGGTTCTGGCAATAAAGATCCTAATTTCATTCCACACCTCAAACAAAGTGAGTAACACCACACCACTAATACTTGCCGCTGAGATCAATTGTAAAGCAGGGTTATCCATCTTCAGTGCAGACGCCTAACCCAGTCCAGACCTCTACTCTCTGATTAACGGGGGTCTGAGGGTCTGTTCCCCAATCTCCCAGGACCCCACACCCATCCCCACTCAGGTGCCCAACTCTTCTCTCCCTCCCCTCCTTTCCCATCAAAAAATCCACACACACACAAAAACACACACACAAATATCATTTTTCAACATTTAACGTTTATTTTAATGGCAGCCATCAGTTTACTATGTTAGTGTGAGAGTCAGTCTTTTCCTGGTTGGCCATTTGGAAGAAAGCAGTCATCTAGAGAAACAATTGTAAATTGTCTGACCTTTGGTATACAGTTACTGGCTGCCGAGGTTGTGCTTCTCCAAGGTTTCACATTCTGGGGAAGCTGAGCTTACTTTCTCTTTCGATTCTGCCTCCTCCTTGAACTCTGCCTCATATTTTGGTACCATTTTCGCGTTGATTCAGTGTCTTACATGCACAGGAACCAAAAATCCAGTTTGGTTTTCTTGTTTTCTTCACCTTCTTCGACTGAGTGGCATATGATCGGATTTTTTTTCTCAAAGTCCCTTGTAGCTGTCTTCTGAGCCTCGTGGCCATATTTCGTGCTGGAAAGAAAAGAGAAGGGGATTAATTTTCAGGAAAGGGTATAACAACTGAGTTGGAAGGGAGCTTTCATTAAAAAGGGATGTGGACTGATGAGGCCTTTTGTGCCAGGCAAGGGCAGTGTAGAGTTCTTGGGCAGCAAAGTCAATGGAGAACATAAGGAGCATAGATGGAGTCATCTTACCTTCATACTGCCTCTGTGTTTCCGTTGACAATGGGTCATCTTTCTTCCTTTCATCCTTGAAGCAAACCGTATTGCAACACTTCTTGGCTTCTGTCGCTTCCTGGTTCCCTTAGTCATGATGATCCCACGAAGTGGCCTAACCAAGTATCTCTGTCTCTGACACCCCTATATATGCCTTCTCAGGATAATGAGGAGCCACCCCCTTCAACCTGATTGGTCAGCTAGGCACTCCTCCAGCCAATGGTGGCCTTGGGGTCTTATACATCACAATGTACCACTTTGCCCATCCACATGGGCTAGTGGAGGCTGAAGGAGGCCATGATACAACTCACCCACTGCTGACACCTCTGTGTGTCTGAATCTTGGGAGTGGTGATTCAGGGGCATGGTGTTTCTTCTCATGACCTTCAGACGTTCCTTCAATGCCCTCTGTTCTTTGACTTATATGTCTCCCGTCAACCCTCCAGCCTCCTCCATCCCTGTATGAACACTTTTCATCCCATTTCAGCACTTCAGAGTCCTCTAGTCACTTCTCTATACCACCCTTTTCCTACTGGGGTTTCTTGAGGGGATTAAGGAACTGAAGTTCAATCTCTTAAAATGGAAAAAGGTAACTAAGAATATGTTGTAAGTTTTTTCTATTCCAATGAGCTTTAGAGACCCCAAGGCTTGGTGAATCCTCAGTCTGTTGTCCCAAAGTCAATGCACAGTCTACATAAGATTACACATCAGAGCAAAGAAAGTGATCAATGTTTCCTCCACTAATATTGTTGGGGAAACTTCAACTCTCATATTGAGTAGAGAAACTCAACTTGCCCCATCTACCAGAAATACATTCCTGATTAAAAAAGAAAAAAAAAAAGTAAGGTGCCAAAAGACAAGAGTCATATGACCACTTCACCTCAGACTCTTGACTGAATCACTTCCCCAATGGTCCCTCACTGACAGTTATCATCACGTAGGGCCCTCTGTGAAGCTGACCAATAGCTGAGCAGGAAACGTACCAGTAGGTACCTCATTGATAGTTCGTTGCTTATGGGCAGGGACCAGGGATGCACTGTCCAATTGCTGAGCAGAACTGTTGCTTAGTAACAGGATGTGGAGTAGTAAGGCATAGCAATGGCTACCTGCTAAGGGCTGTGCTCATGCTGCTCTGTTACATAAGGATACTTTGTGTTCAATGTGCTGGAATCTTTTTGACTGACTACTTTCCAACCTCAGATTTTGATTTCATATGCTTGTTTAACTTTTGTACATCATTCTTTTCCTTGTATTCCCAGGCATGCCTGTCAGCAGTGCTTATCTCTATGCCCCTCCAACAGCTGCCACTTGATCCTTTGTGCCGCATACAGTATAGCTAATATTTCAAACCCAACAAGAATATGAAGGCCAGCCCAGCTTAAGAACTACTGTGACAAAACTTAACATCACAGTAATTCTTATTCTAAACACAGAATAACAGAGCAGTATGATGGAAATTCAAAAAGAATAAAAATGATATTAGAAGACACCAGTAAGTATGTCAATAGAAATATATATATTGTTATTATGTTTTCTTTGTTATTTTACCTAAATGTTTATAAGATATATATTATATGTGTTATATAATGCTAGAATATATAAAACACATATATTTGGATGAGCATATATACATCAGTGAATTTTTTTTTAATTTATAGAAATTGAATCTAACTCTATGCACTATTGTAGCCTTCTTTTCTATACAATATGCTGAATTTTTCCATCTCAACGAACATGTATCTGCCATTATGTCTAAGGATTACTATAGTGTTCAAATGCTTGCTTCTGCCATACTCCATGCGAGTGCTTTGAAGAGAGGAACCATGTTTGCTTTGTTCACTGGTTGCTTCCATATCTTTTCTATTGTAAAAAAGGCTGTAATACACATTGAAATTCATGTATCTTTTCAAATTAGTGTTCCTTGTCTTCTGATATATACCTCGGCATGGAATTGCTGGGTCAATTGGCACACCAGTCCCAGCACACCAGTCAGAGTTCCAGATACTCCCACGGTGCCACCTCCATAAGCACTGGTAATGGCTGCTCTCAAATTGTTCAGATGTAGGCCAGATCTGAGTTGGCTCCACTCCTGGCACCTGTACATTCTTCTCAGCCATGGAAACCTCTGTCATAGTTGTGGGAAGGGGTGCTCAATGAAAGAAGAAGGGCTGGAATAGGCATTCAGAGTGGGTACGGTTATGACCTGGCATTGTTATGGGGAAAGAGCCAGCATCCTGTGTAATATCAACATGTTTCTTGTGCCTTGCTTTGTGAGTAAGCAAACGTGTGGTTGCCTCAGCAAACTCTTAACATAGAGATAAATAAATAAATAAATGCCCACTAAGCAAAACAAAAGAGGAAATGATAGGGAATCTACTTGTTTAAAAATTCCGAATAATGATATTGAACATGATCCAAAATCTTGAAAACAAAATGGAGTTACAGATAAATAGTCTGGAATCAAGGATCGAGAAGATGCAAGAAAGCTTTAACAAGCACCTAGAAGAAATAAGAAAGAGCCGAAACATAATAAATAATGCAATAGATGAGATCCAAAGCACTCTGGAAGGAACCAATAGTAATAACAGAGGCAGAAGATAGGATAAGTGAGATAGAATGGTAGAAATAAATGAAAGAGAGAGGAAAAAAGAAAAACAAACTAAAAGATGTGAGGACAATCTCAGAGACCTCTGGGACAATGTTAAATGCCCCAACATGCGAATCATAGGAGTCCCAGAAGAGGAAGACAAAAAGAAAGACCATGGGAAAATACTTGAGGAGATGATAGTTGAAAAGTTCCCAAAATAGGGACAGAAATAATCACCCGAGTCCAAGAAATCTAGAGAGTCCAAAACAGGAAAAAATCCAAGGCAAAACACCCCAAGACACATATTAATAAAATTAAGAAAGATCAAAGACAAAGAACAAATATTAAAACAGCAAGGTAACAACAGCAAATAACACACAAGGGGATTCCCACAAGGATAACAGCTGATCTTTCGATAGAAACTCTTCAGTCAAGGAGGGAATGGCAGGGCATAGTTACATCGAGGAAATAAAATAGCCTACAGCCCATATTACTATATCCAGCAAGGATCTCATTCAAATATGAAGGAGAAATCCAAAGCATTACACACAAGCAGAAGCTGAGAGAATTCAGCATCACCAAACCAGCTCTCCAACAAATGCTAAAGGTATTTCTCCAGACAGGAAGCAGAGAAAGGGGATATAAACCCAAACTCAAAACAATAAGGTAAATGGCAACGGGATCATACTTATCAATAATGACCTAAAATGTAACTGGGTTGAATGTGCCAAGCAAAAGACAAAGACTGGCTGAATGGATACAAAAACAAGACCACTATACATGTTGTCTGCAAGAGACCCATCTCGAAACGAGGGTCACAGACAGACTGAAAGGGAAGGGCTGGTAAAACATATTCTACGCAAAGAGAGACCAAAAGAAAGCAGGACTAGCAATACTTGTATCAGATAAAATAGACTTTAAGACAAAGGCTGTGAAAAGAGACAAAGAAAGACACTACATGATGATTAAAGGATCAATCCAAAAAGAAAATATAACAATTATAAATAGATATGTACCCAACACAGAAGCATGGCAATATGTAAGACAAATGTTAATAATTATGAAAGGGGAAATTAACAATAACACAATAAGAGTGGGAGACTTTAATATCCCACTCACACCTATGGATAGATCGACTAAACAGAAAATTAACAGGGAAACACAAACTTTAAATGATACATTTAAATCTAGTAGATCTCTATAGGACATTTCACCCCAAAACAATAAATTTCACCTTTTTCTCAAGTGCACACGGAATATTTTTGAGGATAGATCATATCCTGGGCCATTAATCTAGGCTTGGTAAATTCAAAAAAATTGAAATCATTCCAAGCATCTTTTCTGACCACAATGCAATAAGAGTCGATCTCAATTACAGGAGAAAAACCATTTGCGTTGTATGTCTTTCACTGAAACTTGTTGACCCTTGAGTGGAGCCTGGTTTCAGTGTATGTATGGAGGCACTTGATGAGCACCTATCAATTAATATTCCCTGGAACAGGAGATCGCTGGTGTTCTCAGGATTTGGACTAAAGCCTCTGCCTCTGGTTTTCAGTCTTATTTTTGCAGTAGACTCAAGACTTCTCCATCTGTTACTTCCAAGACAGTTCCTTCTGTTAAAACTCTTTTGTTTCCTGGTCTCTTCAGTGTCTAATTCCCGTCCTGACACCAGGTGGGGGGGGGGGTGGACCCTTTTTTTTTTTCTTTTTTGGCTCACCTGTTCAGTCCTGCTGTGAGGAGAGAGGAACACTGCTAAAAAATGTCACTGGCATCTGAGGGGAGTGTTCGCAGTGTCTTGGCTACACTGGGATTGCCCCCGCTCGCGGCATGTGTGCTTTCCCTGTTTATGCAGCTCAGGCTCTAGGTTGTTCTGCTGGGAGCCGTCTGCAGACAGCGCTGGGTTGCATGCACTTCCCAGGTCTGATTGGCTCAGGTTCAGGTACTCGGGTACTCCACAAAGGCGCAGACTTGGTTGGGCCTGCGTTTTGTGCCTTCCCCAGTCCTAGCAACTAAGGTGACCAGGTGTTTGGCAAGCGTGGTCGCTGCAACTTATCGCCTCCCCGGTCCCTGATGCTCGGTTTTCTGGGTGTATATCTGGCGCACGTTCTCAGGCGGATAACGACTGGCCTGAACCCAAGAAGTCTTGGTTAGCAATGAAGCCTGCCTGAAGCTTGGTATGGGAAGCCTCTCTGGGGCTGTGGTTGCCCTTTCCGACACAGGCTGCCTCCCCTGTCTATCCCGGTGGTGGATGGAGGGTGGACCGACCACAGCTGGCTCCCTCTGCTTAGTCCTTTGTTCTGTGAGTGGGGCTGTCGGAGTCTTAGGTTGGGCCTTTTTGCCTTTTTGAAGGCTTTTCACCTTTTAGTTGCACAGTCTGCTAACTATCTCCCATTTGCACCCTCAGATTGCCCTTGGGACATTCAGGCCCGGTCCTTACTCTAAGCGCTGCTGCCGCGCCTCCTTGCCCATCCCCCATTTCCTAGTAGGGGATGCGGGCATCTGCACCACTTCTCCATTGAGAGATTCCTCTGGGCACTTAGTCTGTGGGTTTTAATTATTTCTTTTTTCTCCTGGTTATGTGGCCCTTTGAGGTTTCAATGCTTGTCACAGACTCGCCCGTGACTGTTTCCAGGTGTTTGGAAAATTCTCTTTTTTTATTTTTATTTTTAAGGCCTCCATTCCTGGGACGGAGCTCTGTCCCTCCCTCTTTTATCTCTCTTTTATCTTTTATACTATTTCCTACCTCCTTTCGAAGACTATGGGCTGCTTTTCTGGGTGCCTGATGTCCTCTGCCAGCATACACAAGGTTTTCTGTGGAATTTACTCAGCGTTCAAATGTTCTTTTGCTGATTTTGTGGGGGAGAAAGTGGTCGCCCCGTCCTATTCCTCTGCCATCTTCTACTCCACTCTGGGTTCTGGCATTCTAGATCCTAATGTCATTCCACAACACAAACAAAGGCAGTAGCACACCACTAATACTTGCCGCTGAGATCAATTGTTAAGCAGGGTTATCCATCTTCAGTGCAGACTCCTGACCCAGTCCAGAACTCTACTCTCTGGTTAACTGGAGACCTGAGGGTCTGTTCCCCGATCTGGCGGGACTCCACACCCCTCTCCACTCAGGTGCCCATCTTTTCTCTCCCTCCCTTACCTTCCCATCAGAAAATTCACACACACACACACACACACAAATATCATCTTTTCACCATTATATGTTTATTTTAATGGCAGCCATCAGTTTACTATGTTAGTGTGAGAGTCAGTCTTTTCCTGGTTGGCCGTTTTTAAGAAAACAGACCTCTGGAGAAACAATTCTAAACTGTCTGATTTTGGGATTCAGTTACTGGCTGCCCATGTTGTACTTCTCCATGATCTCTCATTCTGGGGGGGGTGGGGCGGGGGCTGAGCTTACTTTCTCTTTCGATTCTGCCTCCTTCTTGGAGGCTGCCTCATGTTTTGGTACCTTTTTTGGCTTTGATCCGTGTCTTACGTGCACAGGAACAGAAAAACCAGTTTGGTTTTCTTGTTTTCTTAACCTTCTTAGACTGAGTGGCATATGATCGTATTTTCTTTCGCAAAGACACTTATAGAGGTCTTCTGAGCTTCCGGGTCATATTTCATGCCTGGAAAGAAAACAGAAGGGTATTAGTTTTGAGGAAAGAGTATAACAACTGAGTTGGAAGCTAGATTTCATGAAAAAGGGATGTGGGCTGATGAGGGCTTTTGTGCCTGGCAAGGGTAGTGTAGAGGTCTTGGGCAGAAAAGTCAATGGAGACCATGGGGATCATAGATGAAGTCATCTTACCTTCTCAATGCCACTGTATCTCCGTTGAAATCAGGTTGTCTTTCTTCCTTTCAGCCTTGAAGCAAACCGTGTTTCAACTCTTCTTGGCTTCTGTGGCCTCCTGGTTCCCTTACTCATGATGATCCCACGAAGTGGCCTAACCCAGAATCTCTGCCTCTGACCCCCCCTATATATACCTTCTCAGGACAATGAGGAGCCACACCGTTCCATCTGATTGTTCACCTAGGCACTCTCCCAGCCAATGTTGGTATTGGGATCTTAGACTTCACAATGTAACACTTTGCCCATCCACATGGGAGAGTGGCGGTTGAGGGAGGCCATGATACAACTTACCCACTGCTTACACGTCTGTGTGTCTGATTCTGGGGAGTGGTGATTCAGGGGCATGGTGTTTCTGCTCATGACCTTCAGACTTCCCTTCAGTGCACTTTATTTTTAGACTTATATGTCCCACTTCAACACTCCTGCTTCCTCCATCCATGTTTGAACACTTTTCATCCCATTTCAGCACTTCAGAGTCCTCTAGTCACTTCATCTCTAGACCACCCTCTTCTTATTGGGGATTCGTGAGGGGCTTAAGAAACTAAGAGCAAGCACTTAACATGGAAAAAGTTAATTAAGAAGATGTTGTATGTTTTTTCTCCTCCAATGAGCTTTAGAGACCAAAAGATTTGGTGAATCCTCATCTGCTGCCCCAAGGTCAATACACCGTCTCCATAAGATTACACATAAGAGCAAAGAGTGTGTTAAATGTTTCCTCCACTAATATTGTTGGGGACACTTCAACTCTCATTGAGAAGAGGAACTCAACTTGCCCCATCTACCAGAAATACATTCCTGATTTAAAAAAAGTAAGTTGCCCAAAGGCAAGAGTCACATGACCACTACACCACGGATTCTTGACTGAATCACTTCCCCAATGATCCCTCATTGACAGTTATCATCAGGTAGGGCCCACTGTGTAGATGACCAACGGCTGAGCAGGAGACATACCAGAAGATACCTCATTGATAGTTGGCTACTAATGGGCGGGGCCCAGGGATGCACTGTCCAATTGCTGAGCAAGACCTGTTGCTGAGTAACAGAATGTGGACTAATAAGGCACAGCAATGGCTACCTGAAAGGACTGTGCTCACGGTGCTCTGTTACATAGGATACTTTGGGTCCTGTGTGCTAGAGTCTTTTTGATTGACTCCTTTCTAAAATCAGATTTTGATTTCACATGTTTGTTTAAATTTGTACATCATTCTTTTCATTGTATTCCCAGGCATGCCTGTCAGCAGTGCTCATCTCTATGCTCCACAAACAGCTGCCACTTGATCCCATGTGCCTCATATAGTATACATAATATTTCAAACCCAACAAGAATGTGAAGGCTAGCCCACATTGAGATCTACTTTGACAAACCGTAACTTCACAGTGATTCTGTTCACAGGATAACAGAGCAGGATGATGGAAATTCAAAAAGCATAAAAATGAAATTAGAGGACACCAATAATTAGGTCAATAGAAACATTTATACTCTTAATATTTTGTCTTTGCTGTTCTACCTAAATGTTTATAACATATATATTATATGTGTTATATAATGCTAGAATATATAATACACACATATTTGGATGACCATATATACAGCAGTGAGTTGTTTTTAATTTATAGAAATTTAATCCATTTATATGCACTATTGTAGCCTTCCTTTTCTATACAATATGCTGGAAGAATTGTTCTATCTCAACGAACATTTATCTGCCATTATTTCTAAGGATTACTATAGTGTTCAAGTGCTTGCTTATCCCGTACTCCATGCGTTTGCTTTGAAGAGAGGAACCATGTATGCTTTGTTCATTGGTTGCTCCCATATCGTTTCTATTGTAAATTAGGCTGTAATACACATTGGAATTCATGTATCTTTTCAAATTAGTGTTCATTGTCTTCTGATATATACCTCGGATTGAAATTGCTGGGTCAATTGGTAGTTCTTTTTTAAGTTTTTTGGAGAATGTTTCATGATCTTTTCCATAGCGACTGCACAATTTACATTCCCACCAATTAAGTACAAGGGCTTCCCCTTCTTCACATCCTTGTCAACATTTGTTATTTTCAAATTTTTTATTTCATGATAGCCATTCTGATGAGTGTGCGGTGATACCTCCTTGTGATTTTGGTTTTAATTTCTCTGACAGTTAGTGATGTTCAGCATTTTTTCATGTGCCATTTGTGTATCTTCTTTGGAGAAAATCAGATCTTACTATTGATTTTTTTTTAATATCGAGTTGAATAAACTCTTTAGATAGTTAGGATATTAACCACTTATAGTCATATCATTTGCAAATACTTACTCCCATTCAGTACGTTCTCTTTTCATTTTGTCAGTGATTTTGTTTGCTGTGCAAAAGCTTTTAAGTTCAATTAGATATCAATTTTTTCCGTTGCTGCCTTTGCCTTAGAAGAGAGGGGGGAAAATGTTGCTATGAATTATGGCAAAGAGTGTTCTGCCTACATTTTCTTCTAGGGGTTTCATAGTTTCCAGTCTCTCATTTAGGGTTTTAATTCACCTTGATTTCCTTTGTTTAACAATTTTTATTTAAGCTGAAACTCCAATACTTTGGCCACCTAATGCGACGAGTTGACTCACTGGAAAAGACTCTGATGCTGGGAGGGATTCGGGGTGGGAAGAGAAGGGGACGACAGAGAATGAGATGGCTGCATGGCATCACCGACTCGATGGACATGAGTTTGAGTGAACGCCAGTAGTTGGTATTGGACAGGGAGGCCTGGCGTGCTGTGATTCATGGGGTGGCAAGGAGACGGACAGGACTGAGTGACTGAACTGAACTGAACTGATAGCTTTCTGTATATTGTATCATGTCAACTGCAAGTAGTGACAGTTTTAGTTCTTCCTTCCAATTTGGATGACTTTTGTTTATTTTCCTTGAATGGTTGCTGTGCCTAGTACTTCCAGTGTTTTAGAAGTGGCGAGAGTGGGCATCCGTGTCTTGTTCCTAAATTAGAGGGATAGATTTCAGCTTTTTGCCACTGAATATGATATCATCTTTCTTAGTTATAAACCACCTTTATTATGTTCAGATGACCATATGGACTATACAGTCCATGGAGTTCTCTAGGCCAGAGTACTGGAGTGGGCACAGTGCGACTTCCAATTTCACTTTCATTATGTTCAGATGTATTGTCTCCATATCAAGATTGGTGAGAGTTTTTGAAATGAATGAATACTGAATTTTTCCAAATGCTTTTACAGCATCTGTTGAGATGATCATGCTATTTGTGTCCTTTTCTTACCTAACGTGGTATACCACACTGACTAATTTGAAGATATTGAACCATCCTTGTACCCCTGGAATAAGTCCATCTTAATCATGGTATATGATGGTTTCAATGTGATATTGATTTTGGTTCTCTCATATTTTGTTAAAAATATTCACATCTATATTCAACAGAAATGTTGGCATTGAGTTTTCTTTTTTGGTGGTGTCTTTCTCTGGTTTTCATGTTAACAAAATAATAGCTTCATAAAAGAGTTTGGAGTACTCCATTTTTTCAATTTTTTGGAATAGTTTGAGAATGTTGGGTATAAGCTCTTCTGTATATGTTTTTAAAAATTCTGCTGTGAAGCTGTGTGGTCCTGAAATTTATTTTTCTAAGAGATTTTTTATTATAAATTCAATTTCACTACTAGTGTTTCAACTATTCAGATTATACATTCCTTCTTGATTCAGTTTGAAAGGTTGTATACTCCTGGAGATTTGTCAATTTCTTCTAGGTTATGCAATTTTTTGGCACATAACTATTTGGAGTATCTTCTTATGATTTTTCCCTGTTGCTGTGATGTTGGCTATAATGTCTCCTTTGCATTGGTTTATTTGTGTCATCTATCTTTTATTTTTGATGGACCTGGCTAAAGACTTAATTATTTTGTTTATCTTTTTAAAAAAATATTTTCAATTAAGTGATTTTTTTTACTTTAGGAAAGAGGAAGTCTCAATTTTATTAATGTCCTCTAATCTTTATTATTGCCTTCATTCTGAGAATTTGGGGCTTTATTTATTCTTCTTTTTCTACTTCATTTATATAGTAGGTTAAGTTGTTTATTTCAGTTTCTTCCCCCACCTTGAGGGAAGCATCTGTCACTATACAATTTCCCCTAGAACTGCTTTTGCTAAATCCAATAGATTTTGGAAAGTTGGCGTTTTTATTAGTCTCAAAGTGTTTTCTGATTCCCTTTTTGATTTCTTCGTTAGCTCATTGGTATTTAGTAGCATGTTGTTTCAACTCCATATGTTTGTGTTTGTCTCATATTTCCCTCCTGTAATTTATTTCTTATTTTGTACCATTGTGGTCAGAAGAAGTGCTTGAGATAATTTCTGTGTTCTTAAATGTGTTGAGACTTGTTTTGTGGCCCAGCATTTGATCATCCCTGAAAAAATGTCCTGTGTGCACTTGAAGGTGTGTATTCTGCTGTTTTGGGATAGACTATGACACGTGGCTCAGAGGTAAAGAATCTGCCTGCAACGCAGAAGATACAGATTTGATCCCTGGGTCAGCAAGATCCCCTGGAAAATGAAATGCAATAAACTCCAGTGTTCATGCCTTTGAAATCCCATGGACAGAGGAGCCTGGAGGGCTACCGCCAATGGGGTTTCAAAAGAGTCAGGCAACTTAGTAACTGAAGAACAACAAATACTGTAGATATCTATTAAGTTCAACTGCTGTAATCTGTAATTTAAGACTACAGTTTTCTTATTGCTTTTCTATCAGGATGCTCTGTCCATTGATGTAATAGGGTATTTAATATAGTTTAATTTAATTTGCAATTCACTTGTCTTTTAATTTTCATACTAGATTATCTACTTCGTTGATCCAAAGCCTTTCCTATGTGTTTGTGTGTAGTGGTGGGAGTTTTTCCCTTCTCTGTAGATTTTTATTTTCTTTTCCAACTTAGAGTAGTCTCTTTAATATTTCCTTGTGAGTTGGTTTAGTATGGATAACCTCTAGTTTTGGTTTGTCTGAAAAGTTCTTCTCTCCAATTCTGGATGAAAACTTTTCTGGGTAGAGTATTATAGGTTGCAAGTTTTTCCCTTTCAACTCGTTAAATACATATTTTTGAACCCTATCTCTCTCTCTTTTCCATCTACGACCCATAAAGTGAATGACAGTATACTTGATGTTGTCTAGAAATCTCTTAAACTGTTCTCCTTTTTAACTTGTTTTTCGTTTTGTTTTTTCTATTGGGCGACTTCCATAATTTTACGTTCCAGATTAATTTTGCTTCTTGTGTATTGGCAATTCTCACTATGGTGAGAGGTGGGGCTAGAAATAGAGGGGCCAGAACCAGTAACAGGTGGACGCCGGACTTCTCCTGTGCTCAGTAGCCAACCCTGCCTATTGGGTAGTTAGGTTGAGTATCCAATTGATTGTGCAGAAGCCCTGAGTTTCAGGTCCATGTTTATTCCATTTCATGTAAGTGTGTGCTGTATCGCGTTCCAGATTTGGAAACTTTGCCCCAAACAAAGAAGTGCTGGAGCAATAGAGGTGCCCAATATGGGCTTGTGTGCATACTGGGACAGTCCCAGCACACCAGTCAGAGTTCCAGATACTCCCACTGGGCCACCACTATAAGCACTGGTAATGGCTGCTCTCAACTTGTTCAGATGTAAGCCAGATCTGAATTGGCTCCACTGTTGGCATCATACATTCTTCTCAGTCGTGGAAGCCTTTGCCGTAGTTGTGGGTCTGGGTGTTCTATGAAAAAAGAGGGGCTGGAATAGGCATTAATTGTGGGTTAGGTCATGACCTGGCATTGTTATGGGGAAACAGAAAGCATCCTGTGTAATTTCATCATGTTTCCTCTGCCTTGATTTGTGAGAAAGCAAACGTGTGGTTGCCTCCGCAAACTCTTCACATAGAGATAAAAAAATAAATGAATGCCCACAAACCCAAACAAAAGAGAGAGATAGGGAATCTACATGATAAAAAATTCCGAATAATGATAGTGAAAATGATTCAAAATCTTGAAAACAAAATGGAGTTACAGATTAATTGCCTGGAGACAAGGATCGAGAAGATGTAAGAAAGGTTTCCAAGCCCCTAGAAGAAATAAAAAATAGTCAATACATAAGGAATAATGCAATAGATGAGATCCGAAACACTCTGGAGGGAGCCAACAGTAGAATAACAGAGGCAGAAGATAGGATAAGTGAGATAGAAGAGAGAATGTTAGAAATAAATGAAACAGTGAGGAAAAAAGAAAATGAATTAAAAGAAATGAGGACAATCTCAGAGACCTCTGAGACAATGTTAAACGTACCAACATTCGAATCATAGGAATCACAGAAGACGAAGACAAAAAGAAAGACCATGGGAAAATACTTGAGGAGATGATAGTAGAAAAGTATCCTACAATGGGGAAAGATATAATCACCCAAGTCCAAGAAAACCAGAGAGTGCACAACAGGAAAAACCCAAGGCAAAACACCC
The DNA here is from genome assembly GCF_049115385.1 of Moschus berezovskii. NCBI lineage: Eukaryota > Metazoa > Chordata > Mammalia > Artiodactyla > Moschidae > Moschus > Moschus berezovskii. The sequence goes on along the minus strand of NC_142485.1, from coordinate 45,132,169 downwards.
CAAGACACATATTATTAAAATTAAGAAAGATCAAGACAAAGAACAAATATTAAAAGCAGCAAGGGAACAACAGCAAATAACACACAAGGGGATTCCCACAAGGATAAAAGCTGGTCTTTCAATAGAAACTCTTCAGGCCAGGAGGGAAGGCCAGGGCATACTTACAGTGATGAAAGAAAATAGCCTACAGCCAAGATTACTGTACCCAGCACGGATCTCATTCAAATATGAAGGAGAAATCAAAAGCTTTACACAAAGGAAAAAGCTGAGAGCATTCAGCATCACCAAACCAGCCCTTCAACAAATGCTAAAGGACCTTCTCTAGATAGGAAGCAGAGAAAGGGGGTATAAACCGGAACCCAAAACAAAAAAGTAAATGGCAACGGGAACATACTTATTAATAATTACCTTACATGTAAATGGGTTGAATGCCCAAACCAATAGACAAAGTCTGGGTGAATGGATACAAAAACAAGACCCCAATATATGTTGTCTACAAGAGACCCACCTCGAAACGAGGGACACATACAGACTGAAAGTGAAGCCCTTGAAAAACATATTCCATGCAAATAGAAACCAAAAGAAAGCAGGAGTAGCAATACTCATATCAGATAAAATAGACTTTAAGACAAAGGCTGTGAAAAGAGACAAAGAAGGACACTACATGATGATCAAAGGATCAATCCAAAAAGAAGATATAAAAATTATAAATAGATATGCACCCAACACAGAAGCACGGCAATATGTAAGACAAATGTTAATAATTATGAAAGGGGAAATTAACAATAACACAATAAGAATGGGAGACTTTAATATTCCACTCACACATATGGATAGATCGACTGAACAGAAAATTAACAAGGAAACACAAACGTTTTCAATCCCTTGTCAGGGAACTAAGATCCCACAAAATGCATGGTGCCCCCCACCCCAAGAAATTATCTGTCTGTGGTGATCCTGTTTGTTATATGCACCAGGATTGGGCCGCATCCACTGTGCTGCCCTTGGGAACAGACTGCTCCCACCAATTTGATAGGATAACAGTGGCCTAATTGATATTTGGTCTGTTCCCTCCAAACATTATTTTAATCTTTCGGATTGCTAGCTGTGGGTTTTACTTGTATCAGCATTTTGTGCCTCCTGAGCACCTTTAGGTGACAGCAAAGGTGAGAGATGCATCAAAGCCCATTATGACGTAGGTGGCCAGGAGTTGATTTCTGCCTTCTTTTCTCAGGGGAAGTATGACATTCACCATCCCCATGTTGAACCTTCTTCCCATCTGGTTTCTGGCAATCTAGACACTAATGTCATTCTACAGCCCAAACAAAGGCAGTAACACCACACCACTAAACATTGTCACTGAGATCAATTGTAAAGCAGGGTTATTCATCTTCAGTGCAGATTCTTGACCCAGTCCAGACCTCTCCTCTCTGGTTAACTGGGGCCCTGAGGGTCTGTTCCCCAATCTCCCAGGACTCCACACCCCTCTCAACTCAGGTGCCCACCTCTTCTCTCCCTCCCCTCTCTTCCCATCAGAGAATTCACACACACACCCACACACACACACACAGACACAATTATCATCTTTTCACCATTTGATGTTTATTTTAATGGCTGCCATCAGTTTACTATGTTAGTGTGAGAGTCAGTCTTTTCCTGGTTGGCCATTTGTAAGAAAGCAGACCTTGGGAGAAACAATTCTAAACTGTCTGACCTTTGGTATTCATTTACTGGCTGCCCAGGTTGTAGTGCTCCAGGGCCTCTCATTCTGGGGTGGCTGAGCTGATCTTCTCTTTCGATTCTGCTTCCTTCTTGGATTCTGCCTCATATTTTGGTACCCTTTTCGGCGCTGACTCACTGTCTTACGTGCACAGGAACAGAAAAACCAGTTTGGTTTCCTTGTCTTCTTCACCTTCTTCGACTGAGTGGCATATGATCCTATTTACTTTCTGAAAGTCCCTTGTAGAGGTCTTCTGACCCTCATGATCATATTTTGTGCCTGGAAAGAAAAGAGAAGGGTATTAGTTTTGAAGAAAGCATATAACAGCTGAGTTGGAAGGGAGATTTCATGGAAAAGAGATGTGGGCTGAGGAGGTCTTTTTTACCATGCAAGGGCAGTGTATAGATTTTGGGCAGCAAATTCACTGGAGAACATGGGGAGCATAGATGGAGTCGTCTTACCTTCACACTCCCTCTTTATCTCTGTTGACAACAGGTCGTCTTTCTTTCTTTCATCCTTGAAGCAAACTGCATTGCAACCCTTCTTGTCTTCTGTGGCTTCCTAGTTCCCTTAGTCATGAGGATCCCAGGAGGTGCCCTAACCCAGAATATCTGCCTCTGACCCCCTCCCCCCATATATATCTTCTCAGGACTATGAGGAGACACACCCTTCAATCTGATTGGTCAGCTAGGCTCTCCCCCAGCCAGTGGGGTCTTAGATATCACAATGTACTACTTTGCCCATCAACATTGGCTAATGGAGGCTGAGGGAAGCCATGATACAACTTACCAACTGCCGACAACTCTGTGTGTCTGATTCTGGGGAGTGGTGACCCAGGGCCATGGTGTTTCTGCTCATGACCTTCAGACTTTCCTTCAATGCCCTTTATTCGTTGACTTATATGTCTTCCTTCAACACTACTGCCACTTCCATCCCTGTATGAACACTTTTCATCCCATTTCAGCACTTCAGAATCATCTAGTCACTTCATCTCTAGACCACCCTCTTCGTATTGGGGGTCTTTGAGGGGCTTAAGGAACTTAAAAGCAAACACTTAACATGAAAACAGGTAATTGAGAACATGCTGTATGTTTTTTTCTATTCCAATGAGCTTTAGAGACCCCAAGATTTTGTGATTCCTCAGTCTGTGGCCCCAAGTTCAATACACCATCTCCATAAGATTACACATCAGAGCAAAGAAAGTGTTCAAAGTCTCCTCCATTAATATTGTTGGGGACACTTCAAATCTCATACTGAGTAGGGAAACTCAACTTGCCCCATATACCAGAAATACTTTCCTGATAAAAAAGAAAAGAAAAAAAATAAGGTGCCCAAAGGCAAGAGTCACATGACCACTGCACCACGGACTCTGGACTGAATCACTTCCCCAATGGTCTCTCACTGACAGTTTTCTTCAGGTAGGGCCCACTCTATAGCTGGCCAATAGCTGAACAGGAGATGTATCAGTAGGTACCTCATTGTTAGTTGATTGCTTATAGGCGGCACCCAGGGATGCACTGTCCAATTGCTGAGCAAGACCTGTTGCTTAGTAAGAGAATGTGGATTAGAAAGGCATAGCGATGGCTACCTGCTAAGTGTTGTGCTTATGCTGCTCTGTTACTTAAAGATTCTTTGTGTCTAGTGTGCAGGAATCATTTTGATTGACTCCTTTCCAACCTCAGATTTTGATTTCACATGATTGTTTAACTTTTGTACATCATTCTTTTCATTGTATTCCCAGGCATGCCTGTCAGCAGTGCTTATCTTTATGCCCCTCCAACAACTGCCACTTTAACCCATGTGCCACATATAGTATAGCTAATATTTCAAACCCAACAAGAATGTGAAGGCCAGCCCACCTTGAGAACTACTTTGACAAACCTTAACATCACAGTGATTCTTATTCTATTCACAGTATAACAGAGCACGATGATGCAAATTCAAAAATTATAAAAATGAAATTAGAGGACACCATTAATTATGTCAATAGAAGTATATAATGTTAATATTTTGTCTTTGTTGTTCTACCTAAATATTTATAACATATATATTATATATGTTATATAATGCTAGAATATATAATACACATATATTTGGATGAGCATATATACATCAGTGAATTTTTTTTAATTTATAGAAATTAAATAAAACTCTATGCACTATTGTAGCCTTCCTTTTCTATACAATATTCTGGAAGAATTTTTCCATCTCAACGAACATGTATCTGCCATTATTTATAAGCATTACTATAGTGTTCAAATGCTTGCTTATTGATACTCCATGCGAGTGCTTTGAAGAGAGGAACCATGTGTGCTTTGTTCACGGTTGCTTCCAAATCTTTTCTATAGTAAATCAGGCTGTAATAGTTTTTTTTTTTTTTCATTTTTTAGAATTTTTTAAATTGTTTAAAATTATTAATTTATTTTACTTGGAGTCTAATTACCTTACAATATTGTAGTGGTTTTTGCCATACTTTGACATGAATCAGCCATAGACACCATCATTTGAAGGGACCTGAAGGAGATGGTTTCAGTTCAGTTCAGTTCAGTCCCTCAGTCGTGACCGACTCTATGCGGCCCCATGAATCACAACACGCCAGGCCTCCCTGTCCATCACCAACTCCAAGAGTTCACTCAAACTCATGTCCATCGAGACAGTGATGCTATCCAGCCATCTTATTCTCTGTCGTCCCCTTCTCCTCCTGCCCCCAATCCTTCCCAGCATCAGAGTCTTTTCCAGTGAGTCAACTCTTCTCATGAGGTGGCCAAAGTATTGGAGTTTCAGCTTTAGCATCAGTCTGGATGTTTTCGAAAAAGAGAAATCTTTCTTCTCCATTTTGAGATCTATAGGATGTTAGGAAAATACTGTTCAATATATTTTACTCTAGAGAGGATTATAATAGTGACTATTTAATAATATACCAGTTCTCAGCTTTTAATAAAACTAAATGAGCAATCTTTCTCGGTAATTCTATGAATATATTATTGAAGAATGTAGGCTACATTTAGGTTGCCTATTCCTAAAATGAAATGATGCTTGAAAGAAAATTTAGCAAAAGCTAAATCATTTCCCTCAAGCATTTTGCTCTGATGCGGTGAATAGGTCCTGAACACTGTCTGGTAGACTTCCAGGCAGAAATAACTGGCATCTGAAAAGGCTTAGACTTGGAAGAGAGCCAGTTCTTTCTCCTTCTTCTCCCTAAATAATATTGATTTCTGAGCACTGTAAAGCACAATTCTCTAAATGTTTCAGGTTTGGGATTAAATCAAAATATATTTCTATTTTCAGAGTTTAAAAATCCTAACAAAATCACTTTTTTCAATGATTTTGAAATTTTTTGACCTTTGGGTCATTTAATTTCCAGTGATGGGGAAAGTGAGGTAAGGAAAAACCAGAGGGATGGATAATCAAGTTAGTCACTCTCAGTAAGATTGTCAATATGAAGGTAAAAATTGCATAACATTGATTTAATTTGCATCTCTTTCATTACAAGTGAGGTAGGGCATTTTTTTTCAGTGCTTAACAGCTAATTAATTCATTTTTAAGGTACCCATTCATTAGTAGAACTGTTCATTTGATAAAATCGATAACAAGTTCTAATAGAGTAGACAAACTATGTTCTGGTCCCTCTCTTTTTTAATTTGTATTTTAATGATATATTGCACTTAGTTGAGTAGCTTACAGGCCCCAGCCATAAAACAAAACACAACATAAAAAGCCTAACCTTCACCTTAAACGTGAATCACATTTAGCTATTCCTGCTATAACAGTTTTATTTTCTATTTTCAGACAAGAAATGTTTCTAAAAAGTCAGTTGTTTTAAATATATATTCTTACCCTTAAAAGACAGATATCAGTGTTTAACTTGCTTATCAATTGTAAATTTATAGAAGTTAGCTCATTGAATTGCCTCCATGTATATTCACTTTGAATGATTGAGAGAGAGATTTAGTTTCACCCTATCAAAAATTTTTTCAGGTTAATTTCCTAAAGTCATTCTTTATTACTGAACTTTGAGACCTTGAAGACTCTTTGATATATGAGCTAGAGGTGAATTCAAAACTGCTTCCTGTGGAGGATCTAGGCTCCAAGGATATTCCCCTGGTTTACCTCCATGTCTTTTAAGGCTTTTCTGCCTTCAAGGGAGGTTATAAATCTTATTTCCAGCCCAGATGACTATTAATATTTATGACTCTAACTTCACACATTGTAAGGGTATTGAGAACAACACTGAATTCACAATACTTATTCAAAGTGAGACAAATAATATAAATGGAAGATTGACTGAATGCTCTACTCCTCTAGTGTATACTAAAGTCTATCCTTAGGAAAGACCAAACCAGAAGAGAGCTAGATTTCAGCCTCTTATTATCTGTGCTTGCTGAATTAAGCTCCAACATGATGTCATAATACTACTCTAAGAGATATTTATATAAAATTATTAAACTCAATGGCCTTTCAGTTCATTGACCTTCTCATCTCCATGTATCTCTTCAAATTAGTGTTCATTGTCTTCTAATATATATCTCGGAATGGATTTGCTGGGTCAATTGGTAGTTCGTTTTTTTAGTTTTTTGAGAAACTTTCATGATGTTTTCCATAGAGACTACACAAATTTACATTCCCACTAATTAAGTATAAGGGCTTCCCTTTCTCCACATCCTTGTCAACATTTGTTATTTTCAGACTTTTGATTTAATGATAGCCATTCTGATGAGTGTGAGGTGATATTTACTTATGATTTTGGTTTTAATATCTCTGACAGTTAGTGATGTTCAGCATTTTTTCATGTGCCATCTGTATATCTTCTTTGGAGGAAATCAGAACTTCCCAATGTTTTTTGTGTTTGTTTTTTTTTTTTTTTAATATGGAGTTGAATAATCTGTTTAGATAGTTTGGATATTAACCCCTTATAGTCATATCATTTGCAAATACTTACTCCCATTCAGTAGGTTGTCTTTTCATTTTGTCAGTGTTTTCGTTTGCTGTGAAAAACTTTTAAACTTAATTAGATCTCATTTTTTTCCTTTGTTTCCTTTGCCTTAGGAGACAGATGGAAAAAAAAATGTTGCTATGAATTACGTCAAAGAGTGTTCTGCCTCCATTTTCTTTTAGGGGTTTCATAGATTCTGGTCTTTCATTTAGGGTTTAATATACCTTGATTTCATTTGTTTAATCATTTTTTTGTAAGCTGAAACTCCAATACTTTGCCACCTCATGCGACTAGTTGACTCACTGCAAAAGACTCTGTTGCTGGGAGGGTTTGGGGGCGGGAGGAGAAGGTGACAACAGAGATTGAGATGGTTGGATGGCATCACCGAATCAATGGAGATGAGTTTGAGTGAACTGTGGGAGTTGGCGTTAGACAGGGAGGCCTGGCATGCTGTGATTCATGGGATCGCGAAGAGTCAGATGCAACTGAGCGAGTGAGCTGAATTGAACTGATAGCTTTCTTTATACAGTATCATGTAAACTGCAAGTAGTGACAGCTTTAGTTCTTCCTTCCGATTTGGATGACTTTTAATTTTTTTCTTTGAATAATTGTTGTTCCTAGTACTTCTAGTGTTTTAGAAGTGGCAGGAGTGGGCGTCTGTGTCTTGTTCCTGATTTAGAGGGATAGCTTTCAGCTTTTGCCCCTGAATATGATATCATCTTTGTTTGTTATAAATCACCTTTATTATGTTCAGATGACAACATGGACTATACAGTCCATGGAAATCTCTAGTCCAGAGTACTGGAGTGGGCACTGTGCTATTTCCACTTTCTCTTTCATTATGTTCAGATATATTTCCTCCATATCAAGTATGGTGAGACTTTTTGAAATGAATGAATATTGAATTTTCCCAAATGATTTCACAGCATCTGTTGAGATGATCATGTGATTTTTGTCTTTCTCTTTCCTAATGTGGTGTACCACACTGAATAATTTGCAGATATTGGACTATCCTTGTACCCCTGGTATAAGTCCATTTTGATCATGCACATGATGGTTTCAATGTGATGTTGAATTTGTTTCTCTCATATTTTGTGAAGAATATTCATATCTGTATTCAACAGAGATATTGGCATTGAGTTTTCTTTTTTGGTGGTCTCTTTGTCTGGTTTTGGTGTTAGGAAAATTACAGCTTCATAAAAAATTTGGGAGTACTCCATTTCCTCAATTTTTTGGAATAGTTTGAGAATATTGGGTATAAGACCTTCTGTATATGTTTGTAAACATTCTGCTGTGAAGCTGTGTGGTCCTGAACATTATTTTACTAAGAGATTTTTTATAAATTCAATTTCACTACTAGTGTTTCAACTATTCAGATTATACATTCCTTCCTGATTCAGTGTTGAAAGGTTGTATGGTCCTAGAGATTTGTCAGTTTCTTCTAGGTTGTCCAATTGTTTGGCATATAACTATTTGTAGTATCCTTTTATGATTTTCCCCTATTGCTGTGATGTTGGCTGTAATGTCTCCTTTGCATTTGTTTGTTGGAATCATCTATCTTTTATTTTTGATGAACTTGGCTAAAAAGTTTATTGTTTTATCTTTTCAAAAAATATCTTTAACTTAACTAATAATATTTTACTTTCAGAAAGGAGAAGTCTCAAATTTATTAATGTCCTCTCTGTTCTTTACAATTGCCTTCATTCTGAGGATTTGAGGCTTTATTTATTCTTCTTTTTCTACTTCATTTATACAGTAAGTGAAGTTGTTTATTTCAGGTTTTCCCCCCGCTTGAGATAAGCATCTCTCACTATCCAATTGCCCCAGTACTGCTTTTGTTAATTCCAATAGATTTTGAAAATTTGGTGTTTTTATTAGTCTCAAAGTATTTTCTGATTTCCTTTTTTATTTCTTAAATAGCTCATTGATATTTAGTAGCATGTAGTTTCATCTCCATATGTTTTTGTTTGCCCCATATTCCCCTCCTGTAATTGATTTCTTATTTTGTATCATTGTGGTCATAACTAGTGCTTGAGATAATTTCTGTCTTCTTAGATGTGTTGAGACTTGTTTTGTGGTCCAGCATTTGATCATTCATGAAAAAATGTCCAGGGCACACTTGAAGGTGTGTATTCTGCTATTTTGGATAGATTATGCCAGGTGGCTCAGAGGTAAAAAATCTGCCTACAACTCAGAAGAGGCAGATTTGATCCCTGGGTCAGCAAGATGCCCTGGAAAAGGAAATGCAATAACCTCCAGTGTTCTTTCCTGGGAAATCCTATGGACAGAGGAGCCTGGAGGGCTACCGCCCATGGGGTTTCAAAAGAGTCAGACAATGTAGTAACTGAAGAACAACAACAAATGCCGTAGGTATCTATTCAGTTCAACTGCTCTAATCTGTCATTTAAGACTACAGTTTTCTTATTGCTTTTCTATCAGGATGCTCTGTGCATTGATGTAATAGGGTGTTTAATGTAGTTAGCTTTTATTTTGCAATTCACTTGTCTTTTAATTTTCATACTAGATTATCTACTTGGTTGATCCACAGCCTTTACTATGTGTTTGTGTGTACTTGTGGGAGTTTTACCCTTCTCTGTAGATTTTTACTTCTTTTTCCACTTAGAGAAGACTCTTTAATATTTCCTTCTGAGTTGGTTTAGTATGGACAAGCTCTTAGCTTTTGCTTGTCTGAGAAGTTCTTCTCACCAATAATGGATGATAATCTTGCTGGGTAGAGTATTATAGGTTGCAATTTTTTCCCTTTCAGCACATTAAATGTACATTTTTGACCCCTTTCTCCCTCTCTTTTTCCTTCTACGACCCCAATAAAATTAATGTTAGTATACTTGATGTTGTCTAGATGTCACTTAAACTGTTTTCCTTTTTAACTTGTTTTTCGTTTTGTTTTTCCTATTGGGCGATTTCCATAATTTTATGTTCCAGATTAATTTTGCTTCTTGTATATTGGCAACCCTCACTTTGGTGAGAGGTGGGGCTAGAGATAGAGAAGATAGAACCAGTGCCAGGTATAAGCCCGGACATCTACTGTACTCAGTAACCAACCCTGCCTATTGGGGAGATAGGTTGAGTATCATTTGATGGTACAGAAGCCCTGAGTTTCAGGTCCATGCTGATTCCATTTCATGTAATTTGTGCTGTATCCCCTTCCAGCATTGGAAAATTTTCCCCAAAAGAAAGAAGTGCTGGTGCAAGAAGGGGTGCCCAATATGGGCTTGGGTGCATACTAGGACAGTCCCAGCACAGATACTCCTAATGTGCCACCTCCATAATCACTGGTAATGGATTCTCTCAACTTGTTCAGATGTAGGCTAGATCTGAGTTGGCTCCACTGCTGGCACCTGTACATTCTTCTCAGCCATGGAAGCCTTTGCAATAGTTGTGGGATGGGGTGTTCTATGAAATAAGAGGGGGTGGAATAGGCATTCAGAGTTGATTAAGTCATGACCCGGCAATGATATGGGGAAACAGTCAGCATCCTGTGTAATTTCAACCTGTTTCCTCTGCCTTGCTTTGTGAGTAAGCAAACGTGTGGTTGCCTCTGCAAACTCTTCACATAGACATAAATAAATAAATGTCCACCAAACCAAACAAAAGAGGAAGAGATAGGGAATCTACCTGATAAATATTTCTGAATAATGATAGTGAAAATGATCCAAAATCTTGAAAACCAAATGGAGTTACAGATAAATAGCCAGGAGACAAGCATCGAAAAGATGGAAGAAAGGTTTTACAAGTACCTAGAAGAAATAAAAAAGAGTCCATACATAAGTAATAATGCAATAGGTGAGATTCAAAACACGCTGGAGAGAACCAACAGTAGAATAACTGAGGCAGAAGATAAGACAAGCGAGGTAGAATTGTAGAAGTAAATGAAAGAGAGAGGAAAAAAGAAAAACGAATTAAAAGAAATGAGGACAATCTCAGAGACCTCTGGGACAATGTAAAATGCCCCAACATTTGAATCATAGGAGTCGTGGAACACGAAGACAAAAAGAAAGACCACGGGGAAATCCTTGAGGAGATGATAGTTGAAAAGTTCAATAAAAAGGGAAGGAAATAATCACCCAAGTCCAAGAAACCCAGAGGGTCCAAAACAGGAAAAATCCAAGGCAAATCACCCCAAGACACATATTAATAATATTAAGAAAGATCAAAACAAAGAACAAATATTAAAAGCAGCAAGGGACAAACAGCAAATAACACACAAGGGGATTCCCACAAGGATAACAGCTGATCTTTCAATAGAAACTCCTCAGGCCAGGAGGGAATGGCAGGGCATACTTACAGTGATGAAAGAAAGTAGACTACAGCCCAGATTACTGTACCCAGGAAGGATCTCATTCAATATGAAGGAAAAATCAAAAGCTTTACATACAAGCAAAAGCTGAGAGAATTCAGCACCACCAAACCAGCTCTCCAACAAATGACAAAGGACCTTCTCTAGACAGAAAGCAGATAAATAGGGTATAAATCTGAACCCAAAACAATAAAGTAAATGGCAGCGGGGGTCATACTTATCAATAATTACCTTAAAGGTAAGTCAAGGCAATGGTTTTTCCCGTGGTCATGTATGGATGTGAGAGTTGGACTGTGAAGAAAGCTGATCACCGAAGAATTGATGCTTTTGAACTGTGGTGTTGGAGAAGACTCTTGAGAGTCCCTTGGACTGCAAGGAGATCCAACCAGTCCATTCTAATGGAGATCAATCCTGGATGTTCATTGGAGGGACTGATGCTAAAGCTGAAGCTGCAATACTTTGGCCACCTCATGCGACGAGTTGATTCACTGGAAAAGACTCTGATGCTGGGAAAGGTTGGGGGCGGGAGGAGAAGGGGACGACGGAGAATGAGATGGCTGGAATGCATCACCGACTCTGTGGACATGAGTTTGAGTGTACTCCGGGAGTTGGTGATGGACAGGGAGGCCTGGCGTGCTGTGATTCATGGGGTCGCGGAGAGTCGGACACGACTGAGCGACTGAACTGAATTGAACTGAACAAATAGATATATGGCAATCACTTGCACAACCTCGAAGAAATTGACAAATCTCTAGGACCATACAACCTTTCAAAACTGAATAAGGAAGGAATGTATAATCTCAATAGTTGAAACACTAGTAGTGAAATTGAATTGATAATAAAAAAAATCTCTTAGTAAAATAAGGTTCAGGACCACACAGATTCACAGCAGAATGTTTACAACATATACAAAAGAGCTTATAACCAACATTCTTAAACGATTCCAAAAAATTGAGAAAATGGAATACTCCCAAAATTTTATGAAGCTATTAGTTTGCTAACACCAAAACCAGACAAAGACACCACCAAAGAAGAAAACTCAATGCCAATATATCTGTTGAATATAGATGTGAATATTCTTAACCAAATATGAGAGAATGAAATTCAACATCACATTGAAACCATCATATACCACGATCAAGATGGACTTATTCCAGGGGTACAAGGATGGTTCAATATCTGCAAATTGGTCAGTGTGGTATACCACATTAGGAAAGAGAAGGACAAAAATCACATGATTATCTCAACAGATGCTGTAAAAGCATTTGGCAATATTCAATATTCATTCGTTTCAAACACTCTCACCATACTTGTTATGGAGGAAATATATCTGAACATAATGAAAGTGAATGTTGAATTCGCACTTGGCCCACACCAGTACTCTGGCCTACAGAATTCCATGGACTGTATAGTCCATGTGGTCGTCAGAACATAACAAAGGCGATTTATAACAAACAGAGATGATATCATATTCAGTGGCAAAGAGCTGAAAACTATCCCTCTAAATCAAGAACAAGAAACAGATGACCACTATTGCCACTTCTAAAACACTAGAAGTACTAGGTACAGCAATCATTCAATGAGAATAAATAAAATTCATCCAAATTGCAAGTAAGAAGTAAAACTGTCACTACTTGAGTTCACATGATACTATATACAGAAAGCTATCAGTTCAGTTCAGTTCAGTTCAGTTCAGTCGCTCAGTCATTTCTGACTCTTTCCCACCCAATGAATCACAGCACACCAGCCCTCCCTGTCCAAAGCCATCTCCTGGAGTTCAGTCAAACTCATGTCCATTGAGTCGGTGTTGCCATCCAGCCATCTCATTCTCTGTCGTCCCCTTCTCCTCCTGCCCCCAATCCTTCCCAGCATCAGAGTGTTTTCCAGTGAGTCAACTCGTCACATGAGGTGTCCAAAGTATTGGGGTTTCAGCTTTAGCATCAGTCCTTCCAGTGAACACCCAGGATTGATGTACTGGTTGGATTTTCTTGCAGTCCAAGGAATAACCTGCATATCTGAGGTTATTGATATTTCTCCCAGGAATCTTGATTACAGCTTGTGCTTCTTCCAGCCCAGCGTTCCTCATGATGTACTCTGCATATAAGTTAAATAAGCAGGGTGACAATATACAACTTTGACATACTTCTTTTCCTATTTGGAAACAGTCTGTTGTCCATGTACAGGTCTAACTGTTGCTTCCTGAACTGCATACAGGTTTCTCAAGAGGCAAGTCAGGTGATGTTATTCCCATCTTTCAGAATTTTCCACAGTTTCTTGTGATCCACACAGTTAAAGGCTTTGGCATAGTCAATGAAGAAGAAATATATGTTTTTCTGGAATTCTCTTGCTTTCTCTGTGATCCAGCGGATGTTGGCAATTTGATCTCTGGTGACTCTGCCTTTTCTAAACCCTGCTTGAACATCTGGAAGTTCACAGTTCACATATTGCTGAAGCCTGGCTTGCAGAATTTTGAGCATGACTTTACTCGCGTGTGAGATGAGTGCAATTGTGTGGTAGTTTGAGCATTCTTTGGCATTGCCTTTCTTTGGAATTGGAATGAAGACTGACTTTTTCCAGTCCTGTGGCCACTGCTGCGTTTTCCAAATTTGCTGGCATACTGAGTGCAGCACCTTCACAGCATCATCTTTCAGGATTTGAAATAGCTCATCTGGAATTCCATCACTTCCACTAGCTTTGTTTGTAGTGATGCTCTCTAAGGCCCACTTGACTTCACATTCCAAGATGTCTGGCTCCAGGTGAGTCATCATGGCATCGTGATTATCTTGGTCGTGAAGATCTTTTTTGTACAGTTCTTCTGTGTATTCTTGCCACCTCTTCTTAATATCTTCTGCTTCTGTTAGGTCCAAACCCTTTCTGTCCTTTATCGAGCCCATCTTTGCATGAAATGTTCCCTTGATATCTCTAATTTTCTTGAAAAGATCTCTTCTTTTTCCTATTCTGTTGTTTTTCTCTATTTCTTTACATTGATAGCTGAGGAAGGATTTCTTATCTCTCCTTGCTATTCTTTGGAACTCTGCATTCAGATGCTTATATCTTTCCTTTTCTTCTTTGCTTTAAGCTTCTCTTCTTTTCACAGCTATTTGTAAGACCTCCTCAGACAGCCATTTTGCTTTTTTGCATTTTGTTTCCATGGAGATGGTCTTGGTCCCTGTCTCCTGTACAATGTCACCAACCTTTGTCCATAGTTCATCAGGCACTCTATCAGATTTAGTCCCTTAAATCTATTTCTTACTTCCACTGTATAATCATAAAGGATTTGATTTAGGTCATATCTGAGTGGTCTAGTTGTTTCCCTACTTTCTTCAATTTAAGTCTGAATTTGGCAGTAATGAGTTCATGATCTGAGCCACAATCAGCTCCTGGTCTTGTTTTTGCTATCTGTATACAGCTTCTCCATCTTTGCTACAAAGAATATAATCAATCTGATTTCGGTGTTGACCATCTGGTGATGTCCATGTGTAGAATCTTCCCTTTTGTTGTTCTCTTGACAAAACTCTATTAACATTTTCCCTGCTTCATTCCGTGCTCCAAGGCGAAATTTGCCTGTTACTCCAGTTGTTTCTAGACTTCCTACTTTTGCATTTCTGTCCTCTATAATGAAAAGGACATCTTTTTTGGGTGTTAGTTCTAAAAGTTCTTGTAGGTCTTCATAGAACCATTACACTTTGGCTTCTTCAGCATTACTGGTTGGGGCATAGACTTGGATTGCTGTAATATTGAATGGTTTGCCTTGGAAATGAACAGAAATCGTTCTCTTGTTTTTAAGATTGCATCCAAGTACAGCATTTCAGACTCTTTTGTTGACCATGATGGCTACTCCATTTCTTCTAAGGGATTCCTGCCCACAGTAGTTGATATAATGGTCATCTGAGTTAAATTCACCCATTCCAGGCCATTTTAGTTCACTGATTCCTAGAATGTCTACGTTCACTCTTGCCATCTCCTGTTTGACCACTTCCAATTTGCCTTGAGTCATGGACCTAATATTCCAGCTTCCTATGCAACATTGCTCTTTACAGCATCGGACATTGCTTCTATCACCAGTCACATCCACAACTGGGTATTTGTTTTGCTTTGGCTCCATCCCTTCATTCTTTCTGGAGTTATTTCTCCACTGATCTCCAATAACATACTGGACACCTATAATCCTGGGGAATTCCTCATTCAGTATCCTATCATTTTGCCTTTGAATACTGTTAATGGGCTTCTCAAGGCAGGTATAGTGAATTGGTTTGCCATTCCCTTCTCCAGTGGGCCACATGCTGTCAGACCTCTCCACCATGACATGAGCCATCCGTCTTGGGTGGCCCCACATAGCATGGCTTAGTTTCATTGAGTTAGACAGGGCTGTGGTCCATGTGATCAAATCAACTAGTTTTCTGTTATTATGATTTCAGTGTGTCTGCCCTCTGGTGCCCCCTCGAAATACCTACCATCTGATTTGCGTTTCTCTTACCTTTGTCATGGAATATCTCTTCACAGCTACTCCAGCAAAGGGCAGCCGCTGTACCTTGCCTTTGACGTGGGGTAGCTCCTCTTGGCCAGGCTTCTGCGCCTGGTCAGTTGTGCCAGAGTTGTGCCAGAGTGGCGTCTGCGCCACTGGAGCCAGCATCTCTCCTGTCAGCCCCGCTGGAGCCGGCGTCTCTCGCGTCTGCGGATAGAACTTAGTATAAACTATAGGAGTAGAGCATTCAGTCAATCTTCCATTTATACTATTTGTCTCACTTTGAACAAGTATTGTGAATTCAGTGTTGTTCTCAATACCTTTAGAATGTGTGAAGATAGAACCATAAATATTAACAGTCAGATGGGCTAGAAATAAGATTGATAACCTCCTTTTCATGGAGTTATATCAGGGGAATATTTTTGGAGCCTAGATTCTCCACAGGAAGCAGTTTTGAATTCACTCTAGCACATAGATCAAAGAGTCTTCAAGGCCACATAGTTCAGTAATAAAGAATGACTTGTGAAGAAAGCTGATCACCAAAGAATTGATGCTTTTGAACTGTGGTGTTGGAGAAAACTCTTGAGAGTCCCTTGGACTGCAAGGAGATCCAACCAGCCCATTCTAAAGGAGATCAATCCTGGGTGTTCATTGGAAGAACTTATGCTAAAGCTGTAACTGAAATATTTTGGCCACCTCATGTGTGAGTTGACTCACTGGAAAAGAGTCTGATTCTGGGAGGGATTGGTGATGGGAGGAGATGGGGACGACAGAGAATGAGATGGCTGGATGGCATCACCGACTCGATGGACATGAGTTTGAGTGAACTCCGGGAGTTGGTGATGGAGAGGGAGGCCTGGCGTGCTGTGGTTCATGGGGTCACAAAGAGTCAGACACGACTGTGCGACTGAACTGAACTGAACTTAGGAAATTAACCTGAAAAAAATTTTAATCGGGTGAAACTAAATCTCTCTCTCAACCATTCAAAGTGAATATACATGGAGGCAATTCAATGACATAACTAGTATAAATTTATTGATAAGCAAGTTAAACTCTGATATCTGTCTTTTAAGGGCAAGAATATATAGTTAAAACAGCTGACTTTTTAGAAACATTTCTTGTCTGAAAATAGAAAATAAAACAGTTACAGCAGAAATAGCTAAAAGCGATTCACGTTTAAGGTGAAGGTTAACTTTTTGTTGTGTTTTGTTTTATGGCTGGGGCTTGTAATCTACTCATCTAAGTGCAATATATCATTAAAATATAAATTAAAAAAAGAGAGGGACCAGAACATAGTTTGTCTACTCTATTGGAAAATTTTATTTATTTTATCAAAAGACCAATTCTACTAATGAATGGGTACCTTAAAAATGAATTAATTGGCTGTTAAGCACTAAAAAAAAGCCTTACTTCACTTGTAATGAAAGAGATGCAAATTAAATCAATGTTATGCAATTTTTACCTTCATATTGACAATTTTACTGAGAGTGACTAACTTGATGATCAATCACTCTGGTTTTTCCTTACCTCACTTTCCCCATCACTGGAAATTAAATGACCCAAAGGTCAAAAAATTTCAAAATCATTAAAGAAAGTGATTTTGTTGGAATTTTTGAATTGTGAAAATAGAAATATATTTTGCTTTAATTCCAAACCAGAAACATTTAGAAAATTGTGCTTTACAGTGCTCAGAAATCAAAATTGTTTAGGGAGAAGAAGGAGAACGAGTTGGCTCTCTTCCAAGTCTAAGCCTTTTCAGATGCCAGTTATTTCTGATTGGAAGTCTACCAGTGTTCAGGACATATTCACCTCATCAGGGCTAAATGCTTGGGGGAAATGATTTAGCTTTTGCTAAATTTTGTATCAAGAAGCATTTCATTTTAGGAATAGTCAACCTGAATGTTGGCTACATTCTTCAATAATGCATTCATAGAATTACTGAAAAAGATTGCTCATTTAGTTTTATTAAAAGCAGAGAAATGGTATATTATTAAAAAGTCATATTATAATACTCTTTAGAGTAAATATATTGAACAGTATTTTCCTAACATTCTATAGATCTCAAAATGGAGAAGAAATATTTCTCTGTTTCTAAAATATCCGAACTGATGCTAAAGCTGATTACAATACTTTGGCCACCTCATGCGAAGAGTTGAATCACTGCAAAAGATTCTGATGTTGGGAAGGATTGGGTGCAGGAGGAGAAGGGGACGACAGAGAATGAGATGGCTGGATGGCATCACCGACTCGATGGACATGAGTTTGAGTGAACTCCGGGAGTTGGTGATGGACAGGGAGGCCTGGAGTGCTGTAATTCATGGGGTCTCAAAGACTCGGTCCCAACTGAGTGACTGAACTGTACTGAACTGAAACCATCTTCTTCAGGTCCCTTCAAATGATGGTGTCTGTGCCTGATTCAAGTCAAAGTATTGCAAAAACCACTACAATATTGTAAAGTAATTAGCCTCCAAATAAAATAAATTATTTAATTTTAAAAAATGACAAAAAAGAAAAGGTACATGAATTTCAATGTGTATTACAGCCTGACTTAAAATAGAAAAGATATGGAAGCAACCAGTGAACAAAACACACATGGTTCCTCTCTTCAAAGCACTCGCATGGAGTATGGGATAAGCAAGCATTTGAACACTATAGTAATCCTTAGAAAAAATGGCTGATACATGTTCGTTGAGATGGAAAAATTCTTCCAGCATATTGTATAGAATAGGAAGGCTACAAGAGTGCATATAGCTGGATTCAATTTCCATAAATTAAAAAAAATTCACTGATCTATATATGCTTATCCAAATATAGGTGTATTATATATTCTAGCATTATATAACACAATTAATATATATGTTATATACTTTTAGGTAGAGCAACAAAGACAAAAATTTGACAGTATATATTTCTATTGACATATTTATTGGTGTCCTCTAATTTCATTTTTCTACTTTCTGAATTTCCATCATCCTGCTCTGTTATACTGTGAATAGAATAAGAATCACTGTGATGTTAAGTTTTGTCAAAGTAGTTCTCAAGGTGGGCTGGCCTTCACATTCTTGTTGGGTTTGAAATATTAGCTATACTATATGCGGCACATGGGATCAAGTGGCAGCTGTTGGAGGGGCATAGAGATAAGCACGGCTGACAGGCATGCCTAGGATTACAATGAAAAGAATGATGCACAAAAGTTAAACAAGCATGTGAAATCAAAATCTGAGGTTGGAAAGGAGTCAATCGAAAATACTCTAGCACACTGGACCCAAAGTATCCTTAAGTAACAGAGCGGTGTGAGCACAGTCCTTAGCAGGTAGCCATTGCTGATCCTTACTATTCCACATTCTGTTACTAAGCCACAGGTCTTGCTCAGCACTTGGACAGTGCAACCCTGGACTCCGCCCATAAGCAACCAACTATCAATGAGGTAACTACTGGTACGTCTCCAGCTCAGCTATTGGTCAGCTACACAGTGTGCCCTATCTGATGATAACTGTCAATGATGGACCATTGGGGAAGTGATTCAATCAGTAGTCCGTGGTGCAGTGGTCATGTGACTCTTGCCTTTGGGCACCTTACTTTTTTTTTTCTTCTTTTTTAATCATGAATGTATTTCTGGTAGATGGGGCAAGTTGAGTTTCCCTACTCAATATGAGAATTGAAGTGTCCCCAACAATATTAGTGGAGGAGACATTGAACACTTTCTTTGCTCTGATGTGTAATCTTATGGAGACGGTGTATTGACCTTGGGGCAACAGACTGAGGAGTCACCAAATCTTGGAGTCTCTAAAGCTCATTGGAGTAGAAAAAATATACAACATGTTCTTAATTACCTTTTCCATGTTAAGTGCTTGCTCTTCAGTTCCTTAAAACCCTCAAGGACCCTCAATAAGAAGAGGGTGGTCTAGAGCCGAAGTGACTAGAGGACTCTGAAGTGCTGAAATGGGATGAAAAGTGTTCATACAGGGATGGAAGAGGCAGGAGTGTTGAAGGGAGAAATATAAGTCAAAGAATAAAGGACACTGAAGGAAAGTCTGAAGGTCATGAGCAGAAACACCATGCCCCTGAATCACCACTCCCAAGAATCAGACACGCATACGTGTCAGCAGTGGGTAAGTTGTATCATGGCCTCCCGCAGCCTCCACTAGCCCATGTATATGGGCAAAGAGGTACATTGTTATGTCTAAGACCCCAAGGCCAACATTGGCTGAGGGAGTGCTTAGCTGACCAATCAGATTGAAGGGTGTGGCTACTCATCGTCCTGGGAAGATATATACAAGGGGGTCAGAGGCAGAGATTCTGGCTTAGGTCACTTCGTGGGATCATCATGACTAAGGGAAACAGGAAGCCACAGAAACCAAGAAGAGTTGCAATGTGGTTTGCTTCAAGGATGAAAGGAAGAAAGATGGCCCATTGTCAGCAGAGATACAGAGGCAGTATGAAGGTAAGATGACTCCATCTAGCTTCCCATGTTCTCCATAGAATTTGCTGCCCAAGAGCTCTACACTGCCCTTGCATGGTACAAAAGCCCTCATCGGCCCACATATCTTTTTCATGAAATCTCCCTTCCAACTCAGTTGTTATATGCTTTCCTCAACACTAATACCCTTCTCTTTTCTTTCCAGGAAAGAAATATGACCATGAGGGTCAGAAGACCTCTACAAGGGACTTTGAGAAAGAAAATCCGATCATATGCCACTCAGTCAAAGAAAGTGAAGAAAAGACAACCAAACTGGTTTTTATGTTCCTGTGCATGTAAGACACTGAATCAACGCTGAAAAATGTAGCAAAATATGAGGCAGAGTCCATGAAGAAGGCAGAATCGAAAGAGAAGATTAGCTCAGCAGACCCAGAATTAGAGACCCTGGAGAACTACAACCTGGGAAGCCAGGAACTGAAAACCAAAGGTCAGGCAGTTTAGAATTGTTTCTCCAGATGTCTACTTTCTTACAAATGGTCAACCAGGAAAAGACTGACTCTCACACTAACAGGGTAAACTGATGGCTGCCTTTAAATAAACATCAAGTGGTTAAAAGATGATATCTGTGTGTGTGTGTGTGTGTGTGTGTGAGTGTGAATTTTCTGATGGTAAGGGAAGGGAGGGAGAGAAGTGGTGGGTACCTGAGTGGGGAGGGGTTTCGAGTCCCAGGAGACTGGGGAACAGACCTTCAGGCCCCCAATTAACCAGAGTAGAGGTCTGTACTGGATAAGGAATCTGCACTGAAGATGGATAACCCTGCTTAACAATTGATCTCAACGGCAATGATAAGTGGTGTGGTGTTACCGCCTTTGTTTGGGGTGTGGAATGACATTAGGGTCTAGATTGCCAGAACCCAGATGGGAAGAGGGTTCAACATGGGAATGTCATACTTCCCCTGAGAAAAGCAGGCAGAAATCACCTCCTAGCCTCCTACATGATAAAGGTATTGTTGCATCACTCACCTATGCTGTCAGCTAAAGGTGCTCAGGAGGCACAAAATGCTGATACAACTAAAACCCACAGCTAGCACTCGCAAAGGTTAAAATATTGCTTGGAGGGAACAGACCAAATATCAAGTAGGCCACAGTTATCCTAAGAAATTGGATGGAACAATGTGTCCCCAAGGGCAGGGCAGTGGATGTGGCACAAACCCGGTGCATATGACAAACAGTATCACCACAGAGAGATAAATTTTGGGGGAGGTGGTCACCATGCAGTTTGTGGGATCTTAGTTCACTGACCAGGGCTTGAAAACATTTGTGTTTCCTTGTAAATTTTCTGTTTAGTCAATCTATCCATAGGTGTGTGGGGCATTAAATTCTCCCACTCTTATTGTGTAATTGTTAATTTCCCGTTTCACAATTTTTAACATTTGTCTTACATATTGCAGTGTTCCTGTGTTGGGTGCATATCTATTTATAATTGTTATATCTTCTTTTTGGATTGATCCTTTGATCATCATGTACTGTTCTTCTTTGTCTCTTTTCACAGCCTTTGTCTTAAAGTCTATTTTGTCTGATATGAGTATTGCGACTCCTGCTTTCTTTTGGTCTCTATTTGTGTGAAATATGTTTTTCCAGCCCTTCTCTTTCAGTCTGCATGTGACCCTCGTTTCGAGGTGGTCGCTTATAGACAACATATATAGGGGTCTAATTTTTTTTGTTTCCATTCAGCCAGTCTTTGTCTTTTGGTTGGGGCATTCAACCCATTTACATTTAAGGCAATTATTGACAAGTATGCTCCCATTGTTATTTGCTTTATTGTTTTGGGTTCGGGTTTATACCCCCTTTCTCTGCTCCCTGTTTAGAGAAGGTCCTTTAACATTTGTTGGAGATCTAGTTTGGTGATGCTGGATTCTCTCAGCTTTTGTTTGTGTGTAACGCTTTTTATTTCTCCTCCATATTTGAATGAGATCCTTGCTGGGTATAGTAATCTGGGTTGAAGCCTAGTTTCTTTCATCACTGTAAGTATGCCCTGCCATTCCCTCCTGGCCTGAAGAGTTTCTATTGAAAGATCAGCTGTTATCCTTGTGGGAATCCCCGTGTGTGTTATTTGCTGTTTTTCCCTTTGCTGCTTTTAATATTTGCTCTTTGTCTTTGATCTTTGTTAATTTTATTAATATATGTCTTGGGGTGTTTTGCCTTGGGTTTTTCCTGTTTGGGACTCTGTGGGTTTCTTGTACATGGGGGATTATTTCCTTCCCCATTTACGGGAACTTTCCAACTACCATCTCCTCAAGTATTTTCCTATGGTGTTTCTTTTTGTCTTCAAATTTTGGTACTCCCATGATTCGAATGTTGGGGCATTTAGCATTGTCCCAGAGTCTCTGAGATTGTGCTCATTTGTTTTAATTCATTTTTATTTTTGCTTATCTCCTTCATTTATTCCTAACTTTCTATCTTCTATCTCATTTATCCTATCTTCTGCCTCTCTTATTCTACCCTTGGTTCCGTCCAGAGTGTTTTGGATCTCATCTATTGCATTATTCCTCATGTATTGATTCTTTTTTTATTTCTTCTAGGTGATTGTTAAAATTTTCTTGCATCTTCTCAATCCTTGTCTCCAGGCTATTTATCTGTAACTCCATTTTTGTTTTCAAGATTTTGGATCATTTTCCCTATCATTATTCGGAATTCTTTATCAGTTAGATTCCCTGTCTCATCCTCTTTTGTTTGGGTTGGCAGGCCTTCATTTATCTCTATGTGAAGAGTTTGCAGAGGCAACCACACGTTTGCTTACTCACAAAGCAAGGCAGAGGAAACATGTTGAAACTACACAGGATGCTGGACCTTTCCCCATAACAATGAAAGGTCATGACTTAACCCACTCTGAAAGCCTACGCCAGCCCCTGTTATTTCATAGAACACCCCGTCCCACAACTATGGCAAAGGTTTCCATGGCTAAGAAGAATGTACAGGTGCCAGCAGTGGAGCCAACTCAAATCTTGCCTATATCTGAACAAGTTGAGAGCACCCATTAACAGTGCTTATGGAAGTGGCAGAGTGGGAGAATCTGGAACTCTGACTGGTGTGCTGGGACTGTGCTGGTATGCAAGCAAGCCCATATTAGGCACCCCTTCTTGTCCCAACACTTCGTTCTTTTGGGGCAAAATTTCCAACGCTGGAAGGGGATACAGCACACACTTACATGAAATGGAATCAGCATGGACCTGAAACTCAGGTCTCCTGTACCATCAACTGTATACTCAACCTAACTCCCCAATAGGAAGGGTTGGCTACTGAGAACAGGAGAACTCCGGGCTCATACCTGGCACTGGATCTGGCCCCTCTAACACGAGCCCCACCTCTCACCAAAGTAAGTGTTGCCAAAGCACAAGAAGCAAAATTAATCTGGAAAGTAAAATTATGGAAATCGCCCAATAGGAAAAGCAAAACGAAAAACAAGTTAAAGAGGAGAACAGTTTAAGAGACTTCTCGACAACATCAAGTATATTAACATTCACTTTTTTGGGATAGTAGAAGGAAAAGAGAGAGAGAAAGGGTTCAAACACGTATATTTAACGTGCTGAAAGGGAAAAACTTGCCACCACTAATACACTACCCAGCAAGAATATCATCCAGAATTTCAGAGAAGAACTTCTCAGCCAAGCAAAAACTAAAAGTTTATCCATACTAAACCAACTCGGAAGGAAATAATAAAGAGTCTTCTCTCAGTGGAAAAATAAGTAAAAATCTACAGAGAAGGGAAAAGCTCCCACCAGTACACACAAAACCATAGTAAAGGCTGTGGATCAACGAAGTAGATAATCTAGTATGAAAATTAAAATACAAGTGAATTGCAAATTAATTGCTAACTACATTAAACACCCTATTACATCAATGGACAGAGCATGCTGGTAGAAAAGCAATAAAAAAAACTGTAGTCTTAAATGACAGATTAGAGTAGTTGAACTTAGTAGATACTTACAGCATTTGTTGTTGTTCTTCAGTCACTAAGTTGTCTGACTCTTTTGAAACCCCATGGGCTGTAGCCCTCCAGGCTCCCTTTTCCTTGGGATTTCCCAGGCAAAAACACTGCAATTTATTGCATTGCCTTTTCCAGGGGATCTTGCAAATCCAGGGATAAAATCTGCATCTTCTGCGTGGCAGGCAGATTCTTTACCTCTGAGCCACCTGGCATCAGTCCAGTTCAGTTCAGTTCAGTCGCTCAGTCGTGTCAGACGCTTTGCGACCCCATGAATCACAGCACGCCAGGCCTCCCTGTCCATCACCAACTCCCGGAGTTCACTCAAACTCATGACCATTGAGCTGGTGATGTCATCCAGCCATCTCATTCTCTGTTGTCCCTGTCTCCTCCAGCCCTCAATCACTCCCAGCATCAGAGTATTTTCCAGTGCGTAATCTCATCACATGAGGTGGGCAAAATATTGGGCTTTTCAGTTTTAGCATCAGTCCTTCCAATGAACACCCAAGATTTATCTCTTCTAGAATGGACTGGTTGTATATCCTTCCAGTCCAAGGGACTCTCAGGAGTCTTCTCCAACACCACAGCTAAAAAGCATCAATTCTTCAGCGATCAGCTTTCTTCACAGTCCAACTCTCACATCCATACATGACCACGGGGGAAAAAAAAAGATCCTTGACTAGATGGACCTTGGTTGACAAAGTAATGTGTCTGCTTTTTAATATGCTATCATGTTTGGTCATAACTTTCCTTCAAAGGAGTAAACGTCTTTAAATTTCATGGCTGCAACCAGCATCTGCAGTGGTTTTAGAGCCCAAAAAAATAAAGTCTGATACTGCTACCACTGTCTCCCCATCTCTTTCCCCTGAAGTGATGGGACCAGATGCCATGATCTTTGTTTTCTGAATGTTGAGCTTCAAGCCAACTTTTTCACTCTCCTCTTTCACTTTCATCAAGAGGCTTTTTAGTTCCACTTCACTTTCTGCCATAAGGGTGGTATCATCTGCATATCTGAGGTTATTGATATTTCTCCCGGTAATCTTGATTCCAGCTTGTGCTTCTTCCAGCCCAGCATTCCTCATGATGTACTCTGCATATAAGTTAAATTAGCAGGGTGACAATATACCATCTTGAGGCACTCATTTTCCTATTTGGAACAAGTCTGTTGTTCCATGTCCTGTTCTAACTGTTGCTTCCTGACCTGCATACAGGTTTCTCAAGAGGCAGGTCAGGTGGTCTGGTATTCCCATCTCTTTAAGATTTTTCCACAGTTTATTGTGATCCACACAGTCAAAGGCTTTGGCATAGTCAATGAAGCAGAAATAGATGTTTTTCTGAAACTCTCTTGCTTTCTCCATGATCCAGCGGATGTTGGCAATTTGATCTCTGGTGCCTCTGCCTTTTCTAATACCTGCTTGAACATCTGGGAGTTCACGGTTCACATATTGCTGAAGCCTGGCTTGGAGAATTTTGAGCATGAATTTACTAGTGTGTGAGATGAGTGCAATGGTGCAGTAGTTTGAGCATTCTTTGGCATTGCCTTTCTTTGGGATTGGAATGTAGACTGACATTTTCCAGTCCTGTGGCCACTGCTGAGTTTTCCAAATTTGCTGGCATATTGAGTGCAGCACTTTCACAGCACTATCTTTCATTATTTGAAAGAGTTAATTTGGAATTCCATCACTTCCCCTAACTTTCTTTGTAGTGATGCTCTCTAAGGCCCACTTGACTTCACATTCCAAGATGTCTGGCTCCAGGTGAGTCATCATGGCATCGTGATTATCTTGGTCGTAAAGATCTATTTTGTACAGTTCTGCTGTGTATTCTTGTCACCTCTTCTTAATATCTTTTGCTTCTGTTAGGTCCATAACATTTCTGTCCGTTATCGAGCCTATCTTTGCATGAAATGTTCCCTTGATATCTCTAATTTTCTTGGAGATCTCTTGTTTTTCCTAGTCTGTTGTTTTCCTCTATTTCTTTGCATTGATCACTGAGGAAGGCTTTCTTGTCTCTCCTTGCTATTCTTTGTAACTCTGCATTCAGATGATTATATCTTTCCTTTTCTCCTTTGCTTTTTGCTTCTCTTCTTTTCACAGCTATTTGGAAGGCCTCCTCAGACAGCCATTTTGCTTTTTGGCATTTCATTTCCATGGGGATGGTCTTGGTTCCTGTCTCCTCTACAATGTCACGAACCTTCGTCCAGAGTTCATCAGGCACTCTATCTATCAGATCTAGTCCCTTAAATCTGTTTCTTACTTCCACTGCATAATCATAAGGGGTTTGACTTAGGTCATATCTGAATGGCCTAGTGATTTTTCCTACTTTCTTCAATTTCAGTCTGAATTTGGCAATAAGGAGTTTATGATCTGAGTCACAGTCAGCTCCTGGTCTTCTTTTTGCTATCTGTATAGAACTTCTCCATCTTTGGCTGCAAATAATATAATCAATCTGATTTCGGTGTTGCCCATCCGGTGATGTCCATGTGTAGAGTCTTCTCTCGTGCTGTTTGAAGAGGGTGTTTGCTATGACCAGTGCATTCTCTTGGCCAAACTCTATTAGCCTTTGCCCTGCTTCATTCCGTGCTCCAAGTCCAAATTTGCCTTTTACTCCAGGTATTTCTAGACTTCTTTTGCCTTCCAGTCCCCTATAATGAAAAGGACAACTTTTGGGGTTTTACTTCTAAAAGGTCTTGTACGTCTTCATTGAATCATTCAACTTTGGCTTTTCAGCATTACTGGTTGGGGCATAGACTTGGATTACTGTAATATGGAATGGTTTTCCTTGGAAATGAACAGAAATCATTCTGTTGTTTTTAAGACTGCATCCAAGTACTGCATTTTGGACTCTTCTGTTGACCATTATGGTTACTCTATTTCTTCTAAGGGATTCCTACCCACAGTGGTAGATATAATGGTCATCTGAGTTAAATTAACCCATTCCTGTCTATTTTAGTTCACTGATTCCTAGAATATCTACGTTCTCTCTTGCCATCTCCTGTTTGACCACTTCCAATTTGCCTTGATTCATGGAGCTAACATTCCCGGTTCCTATGCAATATTACTCTTTACCACATCATATCTTGCTTCTAACACCAGTCAAATCCACAGCTGGGTATTTGTTTTGCTTTGGCTCCATCCATTCTCTTTTCCTAGAGTTATTTTCCACTCATCTCCAGTAGAATACTGGGCACCTACGGACCTGGGGAATTCCTAAATCAGTATCCTATCATTTTGCATTTTGATACTGTTCATGGGGTTCTCAAGGCATGTATACTGAAGTGGTTTGCCATTCCCTTCTACAGTGGACCACATGCTGTCAGATCTCTCCACCATGACCCATCCATCTTGGGTGGACCCATACAGCATGGCTTAGTTTCACTGAGTTAGACAGGCCTGTGGTCCATGTGATCAGATCAACTAGTTTTCTGTGATTCAGTGTGTCTGCCCTCTGATGCCCCCTCGCAATACCTAACATCTTATTTGGGTTTGTCTTACCTTGCTCGTGGGATATCTCTTCACAGCAACAGCAAAGCGGAGCTTCTGTACCTTACCTTGGACGTGGGGTAGCTCATCTTGACCATGCTTCTGCAGGTGGTAGATTGCCTGGAACTGGCGTTTCTCATATCTGCACCAATGGAGCTGGCGTCTTTCCCATCTGGGCCGCCGAGGCAGGGTCTCTCGTGCCTGGGCCGCCGGAACTGGCTTCTTTCACGTCTGTGCTGCTGGAGCCAGCTTCTCTCTCAGTTCAGTTCAGTCGCTCAGTCGTGTCCTACTCTTTGCGACCCCATGAGCTACAGCACTCCAGGCCTCCCTGTCCATCACCAACTCCCAGAGTTCACTCAAACTCATGTCCATCAAGTCAGTGATGCCATCCAGCCATCTCATTCTCTGTTGTCCCCGTCTCCTTCTATCCCCAATCCCTCCTAGCATCAGAGTCTTTTCCAGTGAGTCAACTTGTCACATAAGGCGGCCAAAGTATTGCAGTTTCAGCTTTAGCATAAGGCCTTCCAATGAACAACCAGGATTGATCTCCTTTAGAATGGACTGGTTGGATCTCCTTGCAGTCCAAGGGACTCTAAAAGTCTTCTGCAGCACCACAGTTCAAAAGCATCAATTCTTCGGCACTCAGCTTTCTTCACAGTCCAACTCTCACATCCATACATGACCACGGGAAAAACCATAGCCTTGACTAGACAGACCTTTGTTGGCAAAGTAATCTCTCTGCTTTTTAATATGCTATCTAGGTTGGTCATAACTTTCCTTCCAAGGAATTTTTAATTTTAATTTCATATTTTAATTTCATGGCTGCAATCAGCATCGACAGTGATTTTGGCGTCTCTCTCAGTTCAGTTCAGTTCAGTCGCTCAGTCGTGTCCGACTCTCCGCGACCCCATGAATCACAGCACGCCAGGCCTCCCTGTCCATCACCAACTCCCGGAGTACACTCAAACTCATGTCCACAGAGCCGGTGATGCCATCCAGCCATCTCATTCTCTGTCGTCCCCTTCTCCTCCCGCCCCCAACCTTTCCCAGCATCAGAGTCTTTTCCAATGAGTCAACTCGTCGCATGAGGTGGCCAAAGTATTGGAGTTTCAGCTTTAGCATCAGTCCCTCCAATGAACATCCAGGATTGATCTCCTTTAGAATGGACTGGTTGGATCTCCTTGCAGTATAAGGGACTCTCAAGAGTCTTCTCCAACACCACAGTTCAAAAGCATCGATTCTTCGGCGATCAGCTTTCTTCACAGTCCAACTCTCACATCCATACATGACCACGGGAAAAACCATAGCCTTGACTAGACGGACCTTGGTCGGCAAAGTAATGTCTCTGCTTTTTAATATACTATCAAGGTTGGTCATAACTTTCCTTCCAAGGAGCAAGCGTCTTTTAATTTCATGGCTGCAATCAGCATCTGCAGTGATTTTGGAGCCCAAAAAAACAAAGTCTGACACTGTTTCCACTGTTTTTCCATCTATTTCCCATGAAGTGATGGGACCAGATGCCATGATCTTTGTTTTCTGAATGTTGAGCTTCAAGCCAACCTTTTCACTCTCCTCTTTCACTTTCATCAAGAGGCTTTTGAGTTCCTCTTCACTTTCTGCCATAAGGGTAGTGTCATCTGCATATCTGAGGTTATTGATATTTCTCCCAGCAATCTTGATTCCAGCTTGTGCTTCTTCCAGCCCAGCGTTCCTCATGATGTACTCTGCATATAAGTTAAATAAGCAAGGTGACAATATACAACCTTGACGTACACCTTTTCCTATTTGGAACCAGTCTGTTGTTCCATGACCGGTTCTAACTGTTGCTTCCTGACCTGCATACAGGTTTCTCAAGAG
The DNA here is from genome assembly GCF_049115385.1 of Moschus berezovskii. NCBI lineage: Eukaryota > Metazoa > Chordata > Mammalia > Artiodactyla > Moschidae > Moschus > Moschus berezovskii. The sequence goes on along the minus strand of NC_142485.1, from coordinate 45,102,990 downwards.
GCAGGTCAGGTGGTCTGGGATTCCCATCTCTTTCAGAATGTTCCACAGTTTATTGTGATCCACACAGTCAAAGGCTTTGGCACAGTCAATGAAGCAGAAATAGATGTTTCTCTGAAACTCTCTTGCTTTCTCCATGATCCAGCGGATGTTGGCAATTTGATCTCTGGTGCCTCTGCCTTTTCTAAAACCTGCTTGAACATCTGGGAGTTCACGGTTTACATACTGCTGAAGCCTGGCTTGGAGAATTTTGAGCATGACTTTACTAGCGTGTGAGATGAGTGCAATTGTGCGGTAGTTTGAGCATTCTTTGGCATTGCCTTTCTTTGGGATTGGAATGAAGACTGACCTCTTCCAGTCCTGTGGCCACTGCTGAGTTTTCCAAATCTGCTGGCATATTGAGTGCAGCACTTTCACAGCATCATCTTTCAAGACTTGAAATAGCTCAACTGGAATTCCATCACCTCCACTAGCTTTGTTCGTAGTGATGCTTTCTAAGGCCCACTTGACTTCACATTCCAAGATGTCTGGCTCTAGGTCAGTGATCACATTATCGTGACTGTCTTGGTCGTGAAGATCTTTTTTGTACAGTTCTTCTGTGTATTCCTGCCACCTCTTCTTAATATCTTCTGCTTCTGTTAGGTCCATACCATTTCTGTCCTTTATCGAGCCCATCTTTGCATGAAATGTTCCCTTGGAATCTCTAATTTTCTTGAATTCTCTTGTTTTTCCTATTCTGTTGTTTTCCTCTATTTCTTTGCATTGATCACTGAGGAAGGCTTTCTTATCTCTCCTTGCTATTCTTTGGAACTCTGCATTCAGATGCTTATATCTTTCCTTTTCTCCTTTGCTTTTCACCTCTCTTCTTTTTACAGCTATTTGTAAGGCCTCCTCAGACAGCCATTTCGCTCTTTTGCATTTCTTTTCCATGGGGATGGTCTTGGTTCCTGTCTCCTGTACAATGTCACGAACCTCCGCCCAGAGTTCATCAGGCACTCTGTCTCTCTAGTCTATCCTAAATTAGCCGAATACACACCTTCAAGTTCGCACAGGACATTTTTTCATGGATGATCAAATGCTAGAACACAAAACAAGTTTCAAAACATTTAAGAAGACAAAAATTATATCAAGCACTTTTTCTGAACACAGTGGTACAAAATAAGAAATCAATTACAGGAGGGGAATATGGGACAAACACAAACATATGGAGATGAAACAACATGCTACTAAATACCAATGAGCTAATGATGAAATACAAAAGGGAATCAGAACATACTTTGAGACTAATAAAAACACCAACATTCCAAAATTTAATGGTTTTAGCAAAAGCAGATCTAGGGGAAATTGTGTAGTTACAGATGCTTCCCTCAAGGAGGGGGAATAACTGAAATAAACAACTTAACTTACTATATAAATGAAGTAGAAAAAGAAGAATAAATAAACTGCCAATTCCTCGGAATGAAGGCAATAGTAAAGATCAGAGAAGACATTAATAAAATGGAGACTCCCCCTTTCCTAAAGAAAAGAAAAAATTCTGTTAACTGAAAAGACATTTTTTGAAAAGATAAACAAAATAATCAAGTCTTTAGCCAGGTTCATCAAAAATAAAAGATAGATGACTCAAACAAACAAATGCAAAAAGACATTACAGCCAACATGACAGTAATAGGGAAAAATCATAAGAGTATGATACAAATATTATACGCCAAACAATTGCACAACCCAGAACAAACTGACAAAGCTCTAGGACCATACAACATTTCAAAACTGAATTAGAAAGGGATGTATAATCTGAATAGTTGAAACACTAGTAGTGAAATTGAATTTATGATTAAAAAAATCTCTTAGTAAAATAAAGTTCAGGACCACAGAGCTTCACAGCAGAATGTATACAAACATATACAGAAGAGCTTTTAGCCAACATTCTCAAACTATTCTAAAAAATTGAGAAAATGGAGTACTCCCAAATTTTTTATGAAGCTATTATTTTCCTAACACCGAAACCAGACAAAGACATCACCAAAAAAGGAAACTAAATGCCAATATTTATGTTGAATACAGATGTGAATATTCTTCACAAAAAATAAGAGAGAACCAAATTCAACATCACATTGAAACCATGATATATCATGATCAAGATGGACTTATTCCAGGGGTACAAGGATGGTTCAATATCTGCAATTAGTCAGTGTGGTACACCACATTAGGAACGTGAAGGACAAAAATCACATGATCATCTCAACAGAAGCTGTAAAAGCATTTGGCAAAATTCAATATTCATTCATTTCAAAAACTCTCACCATAATTGATATGGAGGGAATATATCTGAACATAATGAAATTGAAAGTGAAAGTCGCACTGTGCCCCCTCCAGTAATCTGGCCTAGAGAATTCCATGGACAGTATATTCCATGTGGTCGTCTGAACATTATAAAGGCGATTTATAACAAACAGAGATGATATCTTCTTCAGTGACAAAAAGCTGAAAGCTATCCCTCTAAATCAGGAACAAGACACAGATGCCCACTCTTGCCACTTCTAAACACCTAGAAGTACTAGGCACAGCAATCATGCAAAGAAAATAAATAAAAGTCATCCAAATTGGAAGGAAGAAGTAAAACTGTCACTACTTGCAATTGACATGATACTATATACATAAAGCTATCAATTCAGTTCAGTTCAGTCCCTCAGTCGTGTCCGAGTTTTTGCGACAACAGGAATCACAGCATGCCAGGCCTCCCTGTCCAACACCAACTCCCGGATTTCACTCAAACTCATGTCCATCGAGTTGGTGATGCCATCCAGCCATCTCATTCTCTCGGTCCCCTTCTGCTCCCGCCCCCAATCCCTCCCAGCATCCGAGTCTTTTCCAGTGAGTCAACTCGTCGCATGAGGTGGCCAAAATATTGGAGTTTTAGATTAAAAAGAAATGATCAAACAAATGAAATCAAGGTGAATTAAAATCCTAAATGGAAGACTGGAAACTATGAAACCCCTCCAACAAAATGTAGGCAGAAAACTCTTTGACATAATTCATAGCAACATTTTTTTCACCTATCTCCTGAGGCAAAGGAAGCAACGGGAAAAAATGAGATCTAATTAAATTTAAAAGCTTTTGCACATCAAACGAAAATACTGACAAAATGAAAAGACAACCTCCTGAATGGTAGTAAATATTTGAAAATGATATGAATATAAGGGATTAATATCCAAACTCTCTAAAGAGATTATTCTACTCGATATTAAAAAACATACAAACAAACAAACAAAAACAATGGGAAGATCTGATTTTCTCCAAAGAAGATATATAGATGGCACATGAGAAAATGCTGAACAACACTAACTGTCAGAGAAATTAAAAGCAAAATCACCAGGAGATATCACCTCACACTCATCAGAATGGCTATCATCAAATCAAAAATCTGAAAATGACAAATGTTGACAAGGATGTGAAGAAGGGGAATCCCTTGAACTTAATTTATGGGAATGTAAATTTGTTCAATCTCTTTGGAAAACATCACGAAAGTTTCTCTAAAAACTAAAAAATGAACTACCATTTGACCCAGGAATTCCAATCCCAGGTATATATCAGAAGACAATGAACACTAATTTGAAAAGATACATGAATTCCAATGTGTATTACCGCCTTATTCACAATAGAAAAGATATGGAAGCAACCAGTGAACAACGCACACATGGTTCCTCTCTTCAAAGCACTCGCATGGAGTGTGGTTTAAGCAAGCATTTGAACACTATAGCAATCCTTAGAAATAATGGCAGATACATATTTGTTGAGATGGAAAAATTCTTCCATCATATTATATAGAAACGGAGGGCTAAATGGTGCATATTGTTTGATTCAATTTCTATACATTCAAAAAATTCACTGATGTATATATGCTCATCCAAATATACGTGTATTATATATTCTAGCATTGTATAACACATATATATGTTAGAAAAATTTAGGTAGAACAACAAAGACAAAATAATAACAGTATATACTTCTATTGACATACTTATTGGTGTCCTCTAATTTCTTTTTTTTTTTTTTTTTTTTGCTTTTTTTATTGGATGCTAATTACTTTACAATATTATATTGGTTGGTTTTGCCATACATTGACATGAATTTGCCCCGGGTGTACATGTGTTCCGCATCTTGAAACCCCCTCCCACCTCCCTCCTTATCCCATCCCTCTGGTTCATCTCAGAGCACCAGCAACAAACATCTGTATCATGCGTTGAGCCAGGACTGCTGATTCGTTTCACATATGATAATATACATATTTTCAATGCCATTCTCTCAAATCATCCCACTCTCACCTTCTCCCACAGAGTCCCAAAAACTGTTCTATGCACCTGTGTCTCTTCTGCTGTCTTGTATACAGGGTTATCTTTATCATCTTTCTAAATTCCATATATATGCCTTAGTATACTGTATTGGTGTTTTTCTTTCTGGCTTTCTTCACTCTATAATAGGCTCCAGTTTCATCCACCTCATTAGAACTGATTCAAATGTATTATTTTTAATGGCTGAATAATACTCCATTGTGAATATGTTGGTAGGTTGATAAGGATTGCACTGAATGCATAAATTACTTTGAGTGTATTCTCACTTTCACAGTATTTAATCTTCCAATCCACGAACACGGTATATTTCTCCATCCATCAATGTCCTCTTTGATTACTTTCAGGAGTATTTTAGAGTTTTCTATGTACAGGTCTTTTGTTTCCTTAGGTAGATATCTTTCTAACAATTTAATTCTTTTCATTGCAACGGTGAATGGTATCTTTTCCTTAATTTCTCCTTCTATTTTCTCATTATTAGTGTATAGGAATGCAAGGGATTTCTGTGTGTTGATTTTATATCCTGCAACTTTACTGTATACATTGATTAGCTCTAGTAGTTTTCTGGTAAAGTCTTTAGGGTTTTCTGTGTAGAGGATCATGTCATCAGCGAAGAGTGAAAGTTTTACTTCTTCTTTTCCAATTTGTATTCATTTTATGTCTTTTTCTGCTCTGATTGCTGTGGCCAAAACTTCCAGAAATATGTTGAACAATAGTGGTGAGAGTGGACACCCTTGTCTTGTTCCTGACTTTAGGAGAAATGCTTTCAATTTTTGACCTTTGAGGACAATGTTTGCTGTGGGTTTGTCATATATAACTTTTATTATGTTGAGGTATGTCCCTTCTATTCCCATTTTCTGGAGGGTTTTTGTCATAAATGCATGTTGAATTATGTCGAAGGCTTTCTCTTCATCTATTGAGATAATCATATGATTTTTATTTTTCAGTTTGTTAATGTAGTGTATTACATTGATTAATTGGCGGATATTGAAGAATCCTTGCATTCCTGGGGTAATGCCCACTTGGTCATGATGTATGATCTTCTTAATGTGTTGTTGGATTCTGATTGCTAGAATTTTGTAAAGGATTTTTGCATCTATGTTCATCAGTGATATTGGCCTGTAGTTTTCTTTTCTTGTCGGGTCTTTACCAGGTTTTGGGATTAGGGTAATGGTGGCCTCATAGAATGAGTTTGGAAGTTTCCCTTCCTCAGCAATTTTCTGGAAGAGTTTGAGTAGAATAGGTGTTAGCTCTTTTCTAAATTTTTGGTAGAATTCAGCTGTGAAGCCGTCTGGACCTGGGCTTTTGTTTGCTGGAAGACTTCTGATTATAGTTTCAATTTCCGTGCTTGTGATGGGTCTGTTCAGATTTTCTATTTCTTCCTGGTTCAGTTTTGGAAGGTTGTACTTTTCTAAGAATTTGTCCATTTCTTCCAAGTTGTCCATTTTATTGCCATATAATTGTTGATAGTATTCCCTAATAATCCTTTGTATCTCAGTGTTGTTGGTTGTGATTCTCTCCATTTTCATTTCTAATTTTATTGATATGGTTCTTCTCCCTTTGTTTCTTGATGAGTCTGGCTATTGGTTTGTTAATTTTATTTACCTTCTCAAAGAACCAGGTTTTGGCTTTGTTGAGTTTTGCTATGGTCTCTTTTATTTCTTTTGCATTTATTTCTGCCCTAATTTTTAAGATTCCATTCCTTCTAATTACCCTGGGGTTCTTCATTTCTTCCTTTTCTAGTTTATTTAGATGTAGAGTTAGGTTATTTGAATTTTTTCCTGTTTCTTGAAGTGTGCCTATATTGCTATGACCCTTCCTCTTAGCATTGCTTTTACAGTGTCCCAGAGGTTTTGGGTTGTTATGTTTTCATTTTCATTCATTTCTATGCATATTTTCATTTCTATTTTGATTTCTTCTATGATTTGTTCATTATTCAGCAGTGTGTTGTTCAGCATCCACATGTTGGCATTTTTAATAGTTTTTCTCCTGTAATTGAGATCTAATCTTACTGCATTGTGGTCAGGAAAGATGCTTGGAATGATTTCAATATTTTTGAATTTACCAAGGCTAGATTTATGGTCCTGGATGTGATCTATCCTTGAAAATGTTCCGTGTGGACTTGAGAAAAAGGTGAAATTCATTGTTTTGGGGTGAAACATCTTATAGAGACCTATTAGGTCTAGCTGGTCTATTGTATCATTAAGAGTTTGTGTTTCCTTGTTTATTTTCTGTTTAGTTGATCTATCCACATGTGTGAGTGTAGTATTAAAGTTTCTCACTATTATTGTGTTGTTGTTAATTTCCCCTTTCATACTTGTTAGTAATTGTCTTACATATTGTGGTCCTCCTATGTTGGGTGCCTAAATATTTAGAATTGTTATATCTTCTTCTTCTTCTTGTATTGAGCCTTTGATCATTATGTTCCCTCCTTGTCTCTTTTCACAGCCTTTGTTTTAAAAACTATTTTATCTGATAAGAGTATTGCTACTCCTGCTTTCTTTTGGTCTCTATTTCTGTGGAATATCTTTTTCCAGCCCTTCACTTTCAGCCACTTTGTGTCCCTCATTTTGAGGTGGGTCTCTTGTAGACAACATATACTGGGGTCTTGTTTTTGTATCCATTCAGCCAGCCTTTTCCTTTTGGTTGGGGCATTCAACCCATTTATGTTTAAGGTGATTATTGATAAGTATGATCCCATTGCCATTGTCTTTATTGCTTTGGGTTCGAGTTTATACACCCTTCCTGTATTTCCTGTCTAGAGAAGATCCTTTAGTATTTGTTGAAGAGCTGGTTTGGTGATGCTGAATTCTCTCAGCTTTTGTTTGTCTGTAAAGCTTTTGATTTTTCCTTCATATTAGAATGAGATCCTTGCCGGGTATAGTAATCTGGGCTGTAGGTTACTTTCTTTCATCACTTTAAATATGTCCTGCCATTCCCTTCTGGCCTGAAGAGTTTCTGTTGAAAGATCAGCTGTTATCCTTATGGGAATCCTCTTATGTGTTCAGTTCAGTTCAGTTCAGTATCTCAGTCGTGTCCAACTCTCCGCGACCCCATGAATCACAGCACGCCAGGCCTCCCTGTCCATCACCAACTCCCGGAGTACACTCAAACTCATGTCCACAGAGTCGGTGATGCCATCCAGCCATCTCATTCTCCGTCGTCCCCTTCTCCTCCCGCCCCCAACCTTTCCCAGCATCAGAGTCTTTTCCAGTGAGTCAACTCGTCGCATGAGGTGGCCAAAGTATTGCAGTTTCAGCTTTAGCATCAGTCCCTCCAATGAACATCCAGGATTGATCTCCCTTAGAATGGACTGGTTGGATCTCCTTGCAGTATAAGGGACTCTCAAGAGTCTTCTCCAACACCACAGGTCAAAAGCATCGATTCTTCGGCGATCAGCCTTCTTCACAGTCCAACTCTCACATCCATACATGACCACGGGAAAAACCATAGCCTTGACTAGACGGACCTTGGTTGGCAAAGTAATGTCTCTGCTTTTTAATATACTATCCAGGTTGGTCATAACTTTCCTTCCAAGGAGCAAGCGTCTTTTAATTTCATGGCTGCAATCAGCATCTGCAGTTATTTTGGAGCCCAAAAAAATAAAGTCTGACACTGTTTCCAATGTTTTTCCATCTATTTCCCATGAAGTGATGGGACCAGATGCCATGATCTTTGTTTTCTGAATGTTGAGCTTCAAGCCAACCTTTCACTCTCCTCTTTCACTTTCATCAAGAGGCTTTTGAGTTCCTCTTCACTTTCTGCCATAAGGGTGGTGTCATCTGCATATCTGAGGTTATTCATATTTCTCCTTGGAATCTTGATTCCAACTTGTGCTTCTTCCAGGCCTGGCATAGTCTATTCCAAAATAGCAGAATACATACCTTCAAGTGTGTTCAGGACATTTTTTTCAGGGATGATCAAATACTGGGCCACAAAACAAGTCTCAACACATTTAAGATGACAGAAATTATATCATGCATTTTTTCTGACCACAGTGGTACAAAACAAGGAATCAATTACAGGAGGGGAATATGGGACAAACAGAAACATATGCAGACAAAGCAACATGCTACTAAATACCAATGAGCTAAGGAAGAAATCAAAAAAAGAATCAGAAAATACTTTGAGACTAAGAAAAACACCAACTTTCCAAAATCTATTGGATTTAGCAAAAGCAGTTCAGGGGAAATTGTATAGTGACAGATGCTTCCCTCAAGGTGAGGGGAGAAAGTGAAATAGACACCTTCATTTACTATATAAATGAAGTAGAAAAAGAAGAATAAATAAAGCCCTAAATCCTCAGAATTAAGGCAATAATAAAAATCAGAGAGGACATTAATAAGATTGAGACTTCCCTTTTCCTAAATTAAAAAAAAAATGTCAGTTAAGTGAAAAGATATTTTTTGAAAAGATAAAGAAAACAATTAAGTTGTTAGCCAGGTTCATCAAAAATAAAAGATAGATGACACAAATAAACAAATGCAAAGAGACATTACAGCCAATATCACAGCAATAGGGAAAAAATCATAGGAGGATACTACAAATAGTTACATGCCAAATATTTGGGCAAATTAGAAGAAACTGACAAATCTCTAGGACCATACAACCTTACAAAACTGAATCAGGAAGGAATGTATAATCTGAATAATTGAAACACTAGTAGTGAAATTGAATTTATAATAAAAATTCTCTTAGTAAAATAAAGTTCAGGATCATAGCTTCGCAGCAGAATGTTTACAAACATATACAGAAGAGCTTATACTCAACATTCTCAAACTATTCCAAAAAATTCAGAAAATGGAGTACTCTCAAATTCTTTATGAAGCTATTATTTTCCTAACACCAAAACCAGACAAAGACACTACCAAAAATGAAAATTCAATGTCAATATTTCTATTGAATATAGATGTGAATATTCTTAACAAAATATGAGATAAACAAACTCAACATACAATGAAACCATCATATATTATGAACAAGATGGACTTATTCCAGTAGTACAAGGATGGTTCAATATCTGCAAATGAATCACTGTGGTACAACACATTAGGAAAGTGAAGGACAAAAATCATATGATCATCTCAACAGATGCTGTAAAAGCATTTGGCAAAATTCAATATTCATTCATTTCAAAAACTCTCACAATACATGATATGGAGGGAATATATCTGAACATAATGAAAGTGAAAGTGGAATTTGCACTGGGCCCACTCCAGCACTCTGGCCCAGCGAATTCCATGGACTGTATACTCCATATGGTCGTCTGAACATAATAAAGGTGATTTATAACAAACAGGGATGATATCCTCTTCAGTGGCAAAAAGCAGAAAGCTATCCATCTAAATCAGGAACAAGGCACTGATGCCCACTCTTGCCACTTCTAAAACACTAGAAGTAGTAGGCACAGTAATCATTCAAAGAAAATAAATAAAAATCATCCAAAGTGGAAGGAAGAAGTAAAACTGTCACTACGTGCAGTTGACATGATACTATATACAGAAAGCTATCAGTTCAGTTCAGTCCAGTTCAGTAGCTCAGTAGTGTCCGACTCTTTGCGACCCCATGAATCACAGCACACCAGGCCTCCCTGTCCATCACCAACTCCCAGAGTTCACTCAAACTCATGTTCATCAAGTCGGTGATACCATCCAGCCATATCATTCTCTGTCGTCCCCTTCTCCTCCCGCCCCCAACCCCTCCAAGCTTCAGAGTCTTTCCAGTGAGTCAACTCGTCGCATCAGGTGGCCAAAGTATTGGAGTTTGAGCTTACATAAAAATGATTAAAAAAATGAAATCAAGGTCAATTAAAACCCTAAATGAAAGACTGGAAACTATGAAACCCCTAGAAGAAAATGGAGGCAGAACACTCTTTGAATAATTGATAGCAACATTTTTTTCACCTGTCTCCTAAGGTAAAGGAAGCAACAGGAAAAAAATGTGGTCTAATTAAACTTAAAACTTTTTGCACAGCAAAAAGAAAAAAAAAAACACTGACAAAATGAAAAGACAACCTACTGCATGGGAGTAAGTATTTGCAAATGATATGACTATAAGGGGTTAATATCCAAACTATCTAAAGAGATTATTCAACTCGATATTAAAAAACAAACAAACAAAAACAATGAAAATATCAGATTTTCAAGAAAGAAGGTATACAGATGGCACATGAAAAAATTCTGAACATCACTAACTGTCAAGAAATTAAAAGCAAAATCACAAAGATATCACCTCACACTCATCAGAATGGCTATCATCAAATCAAAAATTTGAAAATAACAAATGTTGACAAGGATGTTAAGAAGGGGAAACCCTTGTACCTAACTGGTGGGAATGTAAATTTCTGCAGTCACTATGGAAAACATCATGAAAGTTTCTCAAAAAATTAAAAAAGAACTACCAGTTGACCCAGGAATTCCAATCCGAGGTATATATCAAAAGACAAGGAACACTAATTTGAAAAGATACACGAATTCCAATGTGTATTACAACCTTATTTATAATAGAAAAGATATGGAAGCAACCAGTGAACAAAGCACACATGGTTCCTATCTTCAAAGCACTGGCATGGAGTATGGGATAAGCAAGCATTTGAATACTATAGTTATCCTTAGAAAAAATGGCAGATACATGTTCGTTGAGATGGAAAAATTCTTTGAGTATATTGTATAGAAAAGAGAGTTTACAATAGTGCATAGATTTTGATTCAATTTCTATAAATTAAAAAAAAGACTGCTGTATATATGCTCATCCAAATATATGTGTATTATATATTCTAGCATTATATAACACAAAAAATATATATGTTATAAACATTTAGGTAGAACAACAAACATAAAATATTAACTATATATATTTCTATTGTCATACTTATTGGTATCCTCTTATTTCATTTTTATACTATTTGAATTTCCATCATCCTGCTCTGTTATCCTGTGAATAGAATTAGAATCACTGTGATGTTAAAATTTGTTAAAGTAGTTCTCAATGTGGGCTGGCCTACACATATTTGTTGGGTTTGAAATATTAGCTATACTATATGTGGCAAATGGGATCAAGTGTCAGCTGTTTGAGGGGCATAGAGATAAGCACTCCTGACAGGCATGCCTGGGAATACAATGAAAAAAATGATGTACAAAAGTTAAACAAGCATGTGAAATCAAAATCTGAGGTTGGAAAGGAGTCAATCAAAAAGATTCCAGCACACTGGACCTAAAGTATCCTTATGTAACAGAGCAGCGTGAGCACAGTCCTTAGCAGGTAGCCATTGCTGTGCCTTACTACTCCACATCCTGTTACTAAGCAACACGTCTTGCTCAGCAATTGGACAGTGCATCCCTGGGCCCCGCCCATAAGCAGCCAGCTATCAATGAGGTACCTACTTGTGTGTCTCCTGCTCAGCTATTGGTCAGCTACACAGTGGGCCCTACCTGATGATAACTGTCAATGAGGGACCATTGGGGAAGTGATTCAGTCAAGAGTCTGTGGTGCAGTGGTCATGTGATTCTTGCCTATGGACACCATTCTTTGTTTTTAATCAGGAATGTATGATGGGGCAAGTGGAGTTTCCCTACTCAATATGAGAGTTGAAGTGTCCCCAACAATATTAGTGGAGGAGACATTGAACACTTTCTTTGCTCTGATGTGTAATCTTATGGAGACGTTGTATTGACCTTGAGGCAGCAGATGAGGATTCACCAAGTCTTTTGGTCTCTAAAGCTCATAGGAGTAGAAAAAACATACATGTTCTTAATTACCTTTTTCCATGTTAAGTGCTTGCTCCTAAGTTAATTAAGCCCCTCATGAACCCCCCCCCCACCAAGAGGAAGAGGGTGGTCTAGAGCTGAAGTGACTAGAGTACTCTGAAGTGCTGAAATGGGATGAAAAGTGTTCATACAGGGATGGAAGAGGCAAGAGTGTTGAAGGGAGACATATAAGTCAAGGAATAAAGGGCACTGAAGGAACGTCTGAAGGTCATGATCAGAAACACCATGCCCCTGAATCACCACTCCCCAGAATCAGACACACAGAGGTGTCAGCAGTGGGTAAGTTGTATCATGACCTCCCTCAGCATCCACTAACCCATGTAGATGGGCAAAGTGGTACATTGTGATGTCTAAGACCCCAAGGCCACCATTGCCTGGGGGAGTGCCTAGATGACCAATCAGATTGAAGAGTGTGGCTCCTAATTTTCCTGAGAAGGCATATATAGGGGGGTCAGAGGCAGAGATTTTTGGTTAGGCCACTTCGTGGGATCATCATGAGTAAGGGAACCAGGAAGCCACAGAAGCCAAGAAGAGTTGCAACACGGTTTGCTTCAAGGATGAAAGGAGGAAAGACGACCCGTTGTCAATGGAGACACAGAGGCATTGTCAAGGTAAGATGACTCCATCTATGCTCCCCATGGTCTCCATTGATTTTGATGACCAAGCCCTCTACACTGCCCTTGCCAGGCACAAAAGCCCTCATCAGCCCACATCACTTTTCATGAAATCTCCCTTCCAACTCTGTTGTTATACTCTTTCTTCAAAACTAATATCCTTCTCTTTTCTTTCCAGGCACGAAATATGACCCTGAAGCTCACAAGACCTCAACAAGTGACTTTAAGAATGAAAATCCGATCATATTCCACATGGCCGAAGAAGGTGAAGAAAACAAGAAAAGCAAACTGGTTTTTCTGTTCCTGTGCATGTAAGACACAGATCAAAGCCGATAAAGTTACCAAAATATGATTCAGAGTCCAAGAAGGAGGCAGAATTGAAACAGAAGTTAAGCTGAGCCACACCAGAATGAGAGACCCTGGAGAAGTACAGCCTGGGCATCCAGTAACTGAATCCCAAAGGTCTTTTTGTTTAGAATTGTTTCTCCAGAGGTCTGCTTTCTTAAAAATGGCCAATCAGGAAAAGACTGACTCTCACTCTAACATATTAAACTGATGCCTGTTATTCAAATAAATATCAAATGGTGAAAATATGATATTTGTGTGTGAGTGTAAATTTTCTGATGGGAAGGGAGGGAATAGAGAGATGAGGTGGGCACCTGAGTGGGGAGGGTTGTGGAGTCCCGGGAGATTGTGGAACAGACCCTCAGGCTCCCAGTTAACCAGAGAGTAGAGGTCTGGACTGTGTCAGGAGTCTGCACTGAAGATGTATAAACCTGCTTAACAATTGATCTCAGTGGCAAGGATTAGTGGTGTCGATTTACTGCCTTTGTTTGGGGGTGTGGAATTACATTAGAGTCTAGATTGCCAGAATCCAGATGGGAAGAGTGTTCAACATGGGGATGGTGAATGTCATACTTCCACTGAGAAAATCATGCAGATCACCTCCTGGCCACCTACGTCATAAAGGGCTTTGTTGCATCACTCACCTATTCTGTCAGCTAAAGGTGCTCAGGAGACACAAAATGCTGATACAACTAAAACCCACAGCTAGCACTCCCAACGATTAAAAAATTGTTTGGAGGGAATAATCCAAATATCATTTAGACCTCTTTTATCCTAAGAAATTGGTGGGAGCAATGTGTTCCCAAGGTCAGGGCAGCCGAGATGGCCCAATCCCAGTGCATATGACAAACACAATCACCACAGACAGATATTTTTTTGGGGTGGGGGCCACCATGAAGTTTGTGGGATCTTAGTTCCCTGAACAGGGATTGAAAACGTTTGTGTTTCCTTTTTAATTTTCTGTTTATTCGATCTATCAATATAGATGTGAGTGAGATATTAAAGTCTCCCACTTTTATTGTGTTATTGTTAATTTCCCCTTTCATAATTACTAACATTTTTCTTACATATTGTGGTGCTTTTTTGTTGGGTGCATATATTTTTATAATTGTTATATCTTCTTTTTGGATTCATCCTTTGATCATCATGTAGTGTTCTTTTTTGTCTCTTTTCACAGCCTTTGTCTTAAAGTCTATTTTATGTTATATGAGTATTGTTACTCCTGCTTTCTTTTGGTCTTTATTTGTCTGGAATAGGTTTTTCAAGCACTTCCCTTTCAGTCTGTATGTGTTCCTTGTTTCAAGGTGGGTCTCTTGTAGACAACATATATAGAGGTCTTCTTTGTGTATCCATTCAGCCAGTCTTTCTCTTTTGGTTGGGGCATTCAACCGATTTACATTTAAGGTCATTATTGATAAGTATGATCCCATTGCCATTTACTTTATTGTTTTCGGTTCGGGATTATACCCCCTGTCTCTAATTCCCGTCTAGAGAAGGTACTTTAGCATTTGTTGGAGAGCTGGTTTGGTGATGCTGAATTCTCTCAGCTTTTGTTTGTGTGTAATGCTTTTCATTTCTCCTTCATATTTGAATGAGATCCTTGCTGGGTACAGTAATCTGGGCTGTAGGCTCTTTTCTTTCATCACTGTAAGTATGCCCTGACATTCCCTTCTGGCCTGAAGAGTTTCTGTTGAAAGATCAACTGTTATCCTTGTGGGAATCCCCTTGTGTGTTATTTGCTGTTTTTCACTTGCTGCTTTTAAATTTTTTCTTTATCTTTGACCTTTGTTAATTTTATTAATATGTGTGTTGGGGTGTTTTGCCTTGGGTTTTTCCTATTTGGGATTCTCTGGGTGTCTTGGACTTAGGTGATTATTTCCTTCCCCATTTTAGGGAACTTTTCAACTATCATCTCCTCAAGTATTTTCCCTTGGTCTTTTTTTTTTTTTTTTTTTTTTGTCTTCCTCTTCTGCAACTCCTATGATTCGAATGTTGGGGCATCTAACGTTGTCCCACAGGTCTCTGAAATTGTCCTCGTTTCTTTTAATTAGTTTTTTTTTTCTTCCCTGTTTAATTTATTTCTACCATTCTATCTTCTATCTCACTTATACTATCTTCTGCCTCTGATATTCTACCGTTGATTCCTCCAGAGTGTTTTGGATTTCATCTGTTGCATTATTCCTTATGCATTGACTCTTTTTTACTTCTTCTAGGTGCTTGTTAAACCTTTCTTGCACCTTCTCGATGCTTGTCTCCAGACTTTTTATCTGTAACTGCAATTTGTTTTCAAGATTTTGGGTCATTTTCACCATCATTATTCGGATTTCTTTATCAGGTCAATTCCTTATCTCTTCCTCTTTTGTTTGGGTTGATGGGCATTTTTTATTTATCTCTAAGTGAAGAGTTTGCAGAGTCAACCACACGTTTGCTGACTCACAAAGCAAGGCAGAGGAAACATGTTGAAATTACACAGGATGCTGGATGTTTCCCCAGAACAATGCCAGGTCATGAGATAATCAACTCTGAATACCTACTCCAGCCCCTCTTATTTCATAGAACTCCCCTTACCACAACTATGACAAAGGCTTCAATGGCTGAGAAGAATGTACAGGTGCCAGGAGTGGAGCCAACTCAGATCTGGCCTACAACTGAACAAGTTGAGGGCAGCCATTACTAGTGCTTATGGAGGTGGCACAGTGGGAGTATCTGGAACTCTGACTGGTGTGCTTGGACTGTTCTAGTATGCACCCAAGCCCATATTGGGCAGCCCTTCTCGCTCCATCTCTTCCTTCTTTTGGGGCAAATTTCCAATGCTGGAAGGGGATACAGCACACACTTACATGAGTTGGAATCAGCATGGGTCTGAAACTCAGGGATTCTGTACCATCAACTGGAAACTAAACCTAGCTCCTCAATAGGCAGGCTTGGCTAACGAGCACAGGAGAAGTCCAGGCTAATACCTGGCCCTGATTCTGGACCCTCTATCTCTAGCCAAACCTCTCACTGAAGTGAGAGTTGCGAATAAAAAAGAAGCAAAATGAATATGGACTGTAAAATTATGGAAATAGCCCAACAAGAAAAGCAAAACAAAAAACAATTTAAAAGGGGGAACAGCTTAAGAGACTTCTAGACAACATCAAGTATACTAACATTCACTTTATTGGGGTCGTAGAAGGAAAAGAGAGAGAGAAGGGAGTCAAAAATGTATATTTAACGTGCTGAAAGGGGAAAAACTTGCAACCTATAATACTCTACCCAGAAAGATTATCATCCAGAATTGGTGAGAACAGCTTCTCAGACAAGCAAAAACTAAGAGCTTATCCATAGTAAAACAACACGGAAGGGAATATTAAAGAGATTTATCTAAGTCAAAAAGAAGTAAAAATCTACAGAGAAGGGGAAAACTCCCACCAGTACACACAAAGACATAGTAAAGGCTGTGGATCAATGAAGTAGATAAGCTAATATGAAAATTAAAAGACAAGTGAATTGCAAATTAATTGCTAACTACATTAAACACCCTATTACATCAATGAACAGAGCATCCTGATAGAAAAACAATAAGAAAACTGTAGTCTTAAATTACAGATTAGAGTAGTTGAACTTAATAGATACCTAGAGCATTTGTTGTTGTTCTTCAGTTACTATGTTGTCTAACCCTTTGAAAACCAATGGTCTGTAGACCTGCAGGCTCCTCTGTCCATGGGATCTCCCAGGCAAGAACACTTAAGTTTATTGCATTTCCTTTTCCAGAGGATCTTGCTGCCACAAGGATCAAATCTGCATCTTCTGCATTGCAGGAAGATTCTTTACCTCTGAGCCATCTGGCATAGTCTATCCCAAAATAGCAGAATACACACCTTCAAGTGCACACAGGACATTTTTTCAGGGATGATCAAATGCTGGGCCACAAAACAACTCTCAACACATTTAAGAAGACAGAAATTATATCAAGCACTTTTTCTGACCACAATGGTGCAAAATAAGAAATCAGTTACAGGAAGGGAATATGGGACAAACACACACATATGGAGACAAAGCAAAATGCTACTAAATACCAATGAGCTAATGAAGAAATAAAAAATGGAATCAGAAAATACTTTGAGACTAATAAAAACACAAACTTTCCAAAATCTATTGGATTTAGCAAAAGCAGTTCTAGGGGAAATTGTATAGTGACCGATGCTTCCCTCAAGGAGGGGGGAGAAATTGAAATAAACAATTTCATTTACTATATATATGAAGTAGAAAAAGAGGAATAGATAAAGCCCCAAATCCTCAGAATGGAGGCAATAATAAAGATCAGAAAGGACATTAATAAAATTGAGACTTCCCCTTTCCTAAATTAAAAAAATAAATGTCAGATAAGTGAAAAGATATTTGCTGAAAAGATAAGCAAAATATTTAAGTCTTTAGCCAGGTTCTTCAAAAATGTAAGAAAGATGTCAAATAAGCAAATGCAAACAAGATATTATAGCCAACATCACAGCAATAGGGAAAAATCATAAGAAGATACTACAAATAGCTATATGCCAAACAATTGGACAACCTAGAAGAAACTGACAAATCTCTAGGACCATACAAACTTTCAAACCTGAATCGGGAAGGAATGTATAATCTGAATAGTTGAAACACTAGTAGTGAAATTCAATTTATAATAATAAACTCTTAGTAAAATGAAGATCAGGAGCGCACAGCTTAACAGCAAAATGTTTACAAACATATACAGAAGAGCTTATACCTAACATTCTCAAACTATTCCAAAAATTTGAGAAAATGATGTACTCCCAAATTTTTTATGAAGCTATTATTTTCCTAGCACCAAAACCAGAAAAAGACACCACCAAAAAAGAAAACTCAATGCCAATATTTCTGTTGAATATAGATGTGAATATTTTTAACAAAATATGAAAGAACAAAATTCAATTTCAGATTGAAACCATCATATACCATGATCAAGATGGACTTATTCCAGGGGTACAAGGATGGTTCAATATCTGCAATGCAGTCAGTGTGGGACACCACATTAGGAAAGAGAAGGACAAAAATCACATGACCATCTAAACAGGTGCTATAAAAGCATTTGGCAAAATTCATTATTCATTCATTTCAAAAACTCTCACCATACTTGATATGGAGGGAATATATCTCAACATAATGAAAGTGAAAGTGGAAGTCGCACTGTGCCCACTCCAGTACTCTGGCCTAGAGAATTCCATGGACTGTATAGTCCATGTGGTCGTCTGAACATCATAAAGGTGATTTATACAAACAGAGATGATATCATATTTAGGGGCAAAAAGATGAAAGCTATCCCTCTAAATCAGGAACAAGACACAGATGCGCACTCTTGCCACTTCTAAAACAATAGAAGTACTATGCACAGCAATCCTTCAAAGAAAATAAATAAAAGTCATCCAAATTGGAAGGAAAACCTAAAACTGTCACTACTGGCAGTTGACATGATACTATATACAGAAAGCTATCAGTTCAGTTCAGTTCATTCTCTCAGTTGTGTCTGACTCTTTGAGACCCCATGAATCACAGCATGCCAGTCCTTCCTGTCCAACACTAAATCCTGGAGTTCACTCAAACTCATGTCCATCAAGTCGGTGATGGTAACCAGCCATCTCATTCTCTGTTGTACCCTTCTCCTCCCGCCCCCAGTTTCTCCCAGCATCACAGACTTTTCCAGTGAGTCATCTCATCGAATGAGATGGCCAAAGTATTGGTGTTTCAGCTTACAAAAAAAATGATTAAACACATGAAATCAAGTTGAATTAAAACCCTAAGTGAAAGACTGGAAACTGTGAAACCCCTAGAAGAATAAATAGACAGAATACTCTTTGACATGATTGATAGCAACTTTTTTCACCTCTCACCTAAGGCAAAGGAAGCAAAGGAAAAAAAAGAGAGAGAGAGATCTAATTAAACTTAAAAGCTTTTGAACAGAAAACGAAAACACTGACAAAATGAAAAGACCACCTACTGAATGGGAGTAAGAATTTGCAAATGATTTGAATATAAGGGGTTAATATCCAAACTATCTAAACAGATTATTCAACTCGATATTAAAAAACAAACAACAACAACAAAAAAAAAAAAAACAGTGGGAAAATCTGATTTTCTCCAAAGAAGATATAGAGATGGCACATGAAAAAATGCTGAACATCACTAAGTGTCAGAGAAATTATAACCAAAATCACAAGAAGATATCACCTCACACTCATCAGAATGGCTATCATCAAATCAAAAATTCTGAAAATAACAAATGTTGACAAGGATGTGGAGAAAGGGAAGCCCTTGTACGTAATTGGTGGGAATGTAAATTTGTGCAGTCGCTATGGTAAACATCATGAAATTTTCTCAAAAAAGTAAAAATAGAACTACGAATTGACCCAGCAATTCCACTCCGAGTTATATATCAGAAGACAATGAACACTAATTTGAATATACATGAATTCCAATGTGTATTACAGCCTTATTTACAGCGTGAAGATAAGATGACTCCATCTAGCTCTCCATGTTCTCCACTGACTTTATTGCCCACGACCTCTACACTGCCCTTGCCTGGCACAAAAGCCCTCATCAGCCCACATCCGTTTTTCATGAAATCTCTCTTACAACTCTGTTGTTATACTCTTTCCTCAAAACTAATGCCCTTCTCTTTTCTTTCCAGGCACGAAATATTACCATGAGGGTCAGAAGGCCTCTACAAGGGACTTTGAGAAAGAAAATACGATCTTATGCCACACAGTCGAAGAAAGTGAAGAAAACAAGAAAACCTAACTGATTTTTCTGTTCCTGTGCATGTAAGACACTGAATCAGTGCTGAAAAATGTACCAAAATATGAGGCAGAGTCCAAGAAGGAGGCAGAATAGAAAGAGAAGATCAGCTCAGCCGCCCCAGAATGAGAGACCCTGGAGAAGTACAACCTGGGAGGCTAGTAACTGAATACCAAAGATCAGACAGTTTAGAATTGTTTCTACAGAGGTCTACTTTCTTACAAATGGCCAACCAATTAAAGACTGACTCTCACACTAACATAGTAAACTGATGGCTGCCATTAAAATAAACATCAAATGGTGAAAATATGATATTTGTGTGTGTGTGTAAAGTTTCTGATCGGAAGGGATGGAAGGGAGAGAAGAGGTGGGAACCTGACTGGAGAGGGATGTGGAGTCCCAGGAGATTGGGTAACAGACCCTCAGGCCCCCAGTTAACCAGAGAGTAGAGGTCTGGACTGGGTCCGGAGTCTGCACTGAAGATGGATAACCCTGCTTAACAATTGATCTCAGCGGCAAGGATTAGTGGTTTGGTGTTACTGCCTTTGTTTGGGGTGTGAAATGACATTAGGATCTAGATTGCCAGAACCCAGAGTGGAGTAGAAGATGGCGTAGGAATAGGACGGGGCGACCACTTTCTCCCCTACAAAATCAGCAAAAGAACATTTTAACGCTGAGTAAATCCTACAAAACAACTTCTGTATGCCGGCAGAGGACATCAGGCACCCAGAAAAGCAACCCATAGTCTTCGAAAGGAGGTAGGAAATAGTATAAAAAATAAAAAGAGAGACAAAATAGGGAGGGATGGAGCTCCGTCCTGGGATGGGAGGCAAAAAAAATAAAGAGAATTTTCCAAACACCTGGAAACACTCACAGGAGAGTCTGTGATGAGCCTTGGCACCTCAGAGGGCCACATAACCAGGAGAAAAAAGAAATAAAACCCACAGACTAATTGCCCAGAGGAAACTCTCATTGGAGAAGCAGTGTAGACGCCCGCTCCCCCTACTAGCAAGCAGGGAGGCGGGGCGGCATTGCTTAGAGAGAGGACCGGACCTGAACGCCCTGAGGGCAACCTGAGGGCGCTAACGGGGAAGTAGCTAAGCAGACTGTGCAGTTAAAAGGCAGAAAGCCTGCGAAAAGGCGAAAAGTCCCAACCTAAGACCCTGCCAGTCCCACTCACAGAACAAAGGACTGTGCAGAGCGAGCCGGCTGCAGGGGGCCCATCCCCAAACCCCCGCTGGGACAGGCAGGGGAGGGAAGCCAGCCCTGGAAGGGGCAACCGCGGCCCCAGAGAGACTTCCCATACCAAGCTGCAGGCAGGCTTCATTGCTAACCAAGACTTCTTGGGTTCGGGCCGTTGAATATCCGCTTGAGAACGTGCGCTGATAATACACCCAGAAAACCTAGTGGCAGGGTCTGGGGAGGCAATAAGTCACAGCAATCGTGCTCCCCAAATGCCTGGTCACCCGAAGCTGCTCAGACATGGGAAGGCACAAAACGCAGGCCCAACCAATTCTGCGCCTTTGTGGAGTACCCAAGTACCTGAACCTGAGCCAATCAGACCTAGGAAGTGCATGCAACCCAGCGCTGGCCACGGCCAGCTCCCAGCAGAACAACCTAGAGCCTGAACAGCATAAACAGGGAAAGCATACTCACAGTGAGTGGGGGCAATCCCAGTGTATCCGAGAAACTGTGCGCACCCCCCACAGATGCCAGGGATATTTGCTAGTAGCCACCATGAGCAGGGGCAATCCCGGTGTAGCCGAGACACTGCGAGCACTCCCTACAGACGCCAGTAACATTTGTTAGCAGTGTTCCTCCCTCCCCACAGCAGGACTGAACAGGTGAGCCAAAAATAAATAAATAAATAAAAAGGTCCACCACTGCCCCCTGGTGTCAGGACGGGAATTAGACAATGAAGAGACCTGCAAACAGAAGAGCTTTAACAGAAGAAATGGCCTTGTAAGTAACATATGCAGAATTCTTGAGCCTAAAGCAAGAATAAGACTGAAAACCAGAGGCAGGGGCTCAAGTCCAAGTCCTGAGAACACCAGAGATCTCCTGTTTCAGGGAACATTAATTGATAGGTACTCATCAAATGTCTCCATACATACACTGAAATCAGGCAAAACCCAAGGATCAACAAGTTTCAGTGAAAGACATACCACGCAAATTCTCCAGCAACACAGGAGAATAGCCCTGAACTTCAATATACAGGCTGCCCAAAGCCACTCCAAACCCACTGACATTTCAAATTCATTACTGGACACTTCATTGCACTCCAGAGAGATGAAATCCAGCTCCACCCACCAAAACACCGACACAAGCTTCCCTAGCCAGGGAACCTTGACAAGTCACCCGTCCAACCCCACACGCAATGAGGTAACTACATAATAAACAGAACTCCACAA
This sequence comes from Moschus berezovskii, assembly GCF_049115385.1. Lineage (NCBI taxonomy): Eukaryota > Metazoa > Chordata > Mammalia > Artiodactyla > Moschidae > Moschus > Moschus berezovskii. Next base: position 45,080,725 of record NC_142485.1, on the reverse strand, counting down.
ACTGCCAGAAGTTGGAAAGACCACCCCAAGCACAGCAATATAAGCAAGATAAAGAGGCAAAGAAATACCAAGCAAGTAAACGAACAGGATAAATGCCCACCAACACAAACAAAAGAGGAAGATATAGGGAACCTACCTGATAAAGAATTTCAAATTTTAATTGTGAAAATGATTCAAAATCTGGAAAGCAAAATGGAGTTACAGATAAATAAAGTGGAGAAAAGGATTGAGAAGATGCAAGAAATGTTAAATAACGAATTAGAGGGGAAAAAAAGAGTCAATATACAATGAATAATGCAATAGATGAGATCAGAAACACTCTCGGGGGAACAAACAGTAGAATAATGGAGGGAGAAGACAGAATAAGCGAGCTAGAAGATACAATTGTAGAAATAAATGAAACAGAGTCGTAAAAATGAATTAAAAGAAATGAGGACAATATTAGAGACTTCCGGGACAATGTTAAACGCCCCAACATTCGAATCATAGGAGTCCCAGAAGAAGAAGACAAAAACAAAGACCATGAGAGAATACTTGAGGAGATAATATTGGAAAACTACCCTAAAATGGGGAAGGAAATATTCCCCCAAGTCCAAGAAACCCAGAGAGTCCCTAACAGGATAAACCCAAGGCAAAATACTCCAAGACACATATTAATCAAATAAACAAAGATCAAACACAAAGAACAAATATTAAAAGCCACAAGGGAAAAACAACAAATAACATACAAGGGGATTCCCATAAGGATTACAGCTGACCTTTCAACAGAAACTCTTCTGGCCAGGACGGAATGGCAAGACATACTTAAAGTGATGAAAGAAAATAACCTACAGCCCAGATTACTATACCCAGCAAGGATCTCATTCCAATATGAAGGAGAAATCAAAAGCTTTACACACAAGCAAAAGCTGAGAGAATTCAGCATCTGCAAACTAGCCCTCCAACAAATACTAAAGAATCTTCTCTAGACAGGAAACACAGAAAGGGTATATAAACTCTAACCCAAAACAATAAAGAAAATGGCAATGGGATCATACTTATCAATAATCACCTGAAATGTAAATGAGTTGAATGCCCAAACCGGAAGACAAAGGCTGGCTGAATATATACAAAAACAAAACCCCCATATATGTTGTCTGCAAGAGACCCACCTCAAAACGAGGGACACATTCAGACTGAAAGTGAAGGGCTGGAAAATAATATTCCACGCAAATAGAGACCAAAAGAAAGCAGGAGTACCAATACTCATATCAGATAAAATAGATTTTAAAACAAAGGCTGTGAAAAGAGACAAAGAAGGAAACTACATAATGATCAAGGGATCAATCCAAGAAGAAGATACAACAATTATAAATATTTATGCACCCAACATAGGAGCACCACAATATGTAAGACAATTACTAACAAGTATGAAAGGGGAAATTAACAACAACACAATAAGAGTGGGAGACTTTAATATTCCACTCACACCTATGGATAGATCAACTAAACAGAAAATTAACAAGGAATCACAAACTTTAAATGATACAATAGAACAGTTAGACCTAATAGACCTCTATAGGACATTTCACTCCAAAACAATGAAATTCAACTTTTTCTCAAGTGCACACGGAACATTTTCCAGGGTAGATCACATCCTAGGCCATAAATCTAGCCCTCGTAAATTCACAAAATAAAATCATTCCAAGCATCTTTTCTGACCACAATGCAGTAAGTTTAGATATCAATTACAGGAGAAAAACTATTAAAAATCCAAACATATGGAGGCTGAACAACACGCTGCTGAATAATGAACAAATCATAGAAGAAATCAAAAGAGAAATCAAAATATGCATAGAAATGAATGAAAATGAAAACACAACAACCCAAAACCTCTGGGACACTGAAAAAGCAGTGCTAAGGGGAAGGTTCATATCAATAGAGGCACATCGCAAGAAATAAGAAAAAAATCAACTAAAAAACCTAACTCTACATCTAAAGAAATTAGAAAAGGAAGAATTGAAGAACCCTAGAGTTAGTAGAAGGAAAGAAATCGTAAAAATTAGGGCAGAAATAAATGCAAAAGAAACAAAAGAGACCATAGCAAAAATCAACAGTCAAAAGCTGGTTTTTGAGAAGGTAAATAAAATTGACAAACCACTAGCTAGACTCATCAAGAAACAAAAGGAGAAGAACCAAATCAATAAAATGAGAAATGAAAATGGAGAGATCACAACCGACAACACAGAAATACAAAGGATTATTAGAGAATACTATCAGCAATTACATGGCAATAAAATGAATAACTTGGAAGAAATGGACAAATTCTTAGAAAAGTACAACCTTCCAAAACTGAACCAGGAAGAATTAGAAAATCTTAACAGACCTATCACAAGCACGGAATTAGAGGCTATAGTAAGAAGTCTCCCAGCAAACAAAAGCCCAGGTCCAGACGGCTTCACAGCTGAATTCTACCAAAACTTTAGAGAAGAGCTAACACCTATTCTACTCAAATTCTTCCAGAAAATTGCTGAGGAAGGGAAACTTCCTAACTCATGCTATGAAGCCACCATCACCCTAATCCAAAAACCGGGTAAAGATCCACAATAAAAGAAAACTACAGGCCAATATCACTGATGAACATAGATGCAAAAATCCTTTACGAAATTCTAGCAATCAGAATCCAACAACACATTAAGAAGATCATCCATCATGACCAAGTGGGCTTTACCCCAGGAATGCAAGGATTCTTCAATATCTGCAAATCAATCAATGCAATACACCACATTAACAAACTGAAAACTAAAAATCATATGATTATCTCAATAGATGCAGAGAAAGACTTCGATAAATTCAACATCCATTTATGATAAAAACCCTCCAGAAAGTGGCAATAGAAGGGACATATCTCAACATAATAAAAGCTATATGTGACAAACCCACAGCAAACATTATCCTCAATGGTGAAAAACTGAAAGCATTTCCCCTAACGTCAGGAACAAGACAATGGTGCCCAGTCTCACCACTACTACTCAACATAGCTCTGGAAGTTTTGGTTACAGTAATCAGAGTGCAAAAAGACATAAAAAGAATCCAAACTAGAAAAGAAGTATTAAAATATTCACTGTTCGCTGATGACATGATCCTCTACACAGAAAACCCTAAAGACTCTACCAGAAAACTACTAGGGCTAATCAATGAATACAGTAAAGTTGCAGAATATAAAATCAACACACAGAAATCCCTTGCATTCCTATACACTAATAATGAGAAAATAGAAAGAGAAATTAAGGAAACAATTCCATTCACTGTTGCAACGAAAAGAATTAAATACTTAGGAACATATCTACCTAAAGAAACAAAGGACTTGTACATAGAAAACTATAAAACACTGGTGACAGTAATCAAAGAGTACACTGATAGATGGAGAAATAAAAACCGTGTTCGTGGATTGGAAGATTAAATATTGTGAAAATGAGTATACTACCCAAAGTAATTTATACATTCATTGCAATCCCTTTCAAGCTACTGACGATTTTTTTCACAGAGCTAGAACAAATAATCTCACAATTTGTATGGAAATACAAAAAACCTCGAATAGCCAAAGCAATCTTGACGAAGAAGAATGGAACTGGGGGCATTAACCTGCCGAACTTCAGGCTCTACTACAAAGCCACAGTCATCAAGAGAGTATGGTACTGGCATAAATACAGAAATATAGATGAATGGAACAAAATAGAAAGCCCAGAGATAAACCCATGCACCTATGGACCCCTTATCTTTGACAAAGGAGGCAAGAATATACAATGGAGAAAAGACAGTCTCTTTAACAAGTGGTGCTGGGAAAACTGGTCAGCCACTAGTAAAAGAATGAAACTAGAACACTTCCAAACACCGTACACAAAAGTAAACTCAAAATGGATTAGAGAGCTAAAGGTAAGCCCAGAAACTATAAAACTCCTAGAGGAGAACATAAGCAAAACACACTCCGACATAAATCACAGCAGGATCCTCCAAGACCCACCTCCCAGAATACTGGAAATAAAAGCAAAATAAACAAACGGGACCTAATTAAAATCAAAAGCTTCTGCAAAGCAAAAGAAACTATAAGCAAGGTGAAAAGACAGCATTCAGAAGGGGAGAAAATAATAGCAAATGAAACAACTGACAAAGAATTAATCTACAAAATATACAAGCAACCCCTGCAGGTGAATTCCAGAAAATTAAATGACCCAGTCAAAAAATGTGCCAAAGAACTAAACAGACATTTCTCCAAACACATGAAAAAATGCTGAACATCCCTCATAATCAGAAAATTGCAAATCAAAACCACAGTGAGATACCATTTCACACCAGTCAGAATGGCTGCTATCCAAAAGTCTACACGCAGTAAATGCTGAAGAGGGTGTGGAGAGAAGGGAACCCTCTTACACTGTTGGTGAATGCAAACTAGTACAGCCACTATGGAGAACAGTGTGGCGATTCCTCAAAAAACTGGAAATAGAACTGGTATATGATCCAGCAATCCCACTCCTAGGCATACACACTGCGAAAACCAGAATTGAAAGAAACACATGTACTCAATTGTTTATTGCAGCACTGCTTATAATAGCGAGGACTTGGAAGCACCGTAGATGTCCATCTGCAGACGAATGGATCAGAAAGATATGGTACATATACACAATGGAGTATTTTTCAGCCATCAAAAAGAATGCATTTGAATCAGTTCTAATGAGGTGGATGAAATTGGAGCCTGTTATACACAGTGAACTAAGCCAGAAGGAAAAACACCAATACAGTGTACTAAAGCATATACATGGAATTTAGAAAGAAGGTAACCTTAACCTTGTATACGAGACAGCAAAAGAGACATAGATGTATAGAACTGTCTTTGGGACTCTGTGGGAGAGGGTGAAGGTGGGATGATTTGGGAGAATCGCATTGTAGCATGTATATTATCATATGTGAAATGAATCGTCAGTCCAGGCTCGTTGCATGATACAGGATGCTTGAGGCTGGTGCACGGGGATAACCTGGAGGGAGGATATGGGGAAGAGGGAGGTGGGAGGGGGCTTCAAGAAAGTGAACACATGTACACCTGGGGTGGATTCATGTCACCATATGGCGAAACCAACCAATATATTAATGTAAGATATTTTGCCTCCAATAAAATAAAAAAATAACTTTTTTTAAAAAAAGATGAAGTGAAATAATAGATATGAAAAAGGCTATGAAGAAAAATTAAAAACATTATGCAAATGGGGAAAAAAAAGAATTCAGAATAATGATAGTGGAAATGATCCAAAATCTTGAAAACAAAATGGCGGTACAGATAAGTAGCCTGGAGACAAGGATCGAAAAAATGAAAGAACGGTTTAACAAATACCTAGAAGAAATTAAAAAGAGTCAATACATAAGGAATAATGCAATAGATGAGATCCAAAACACTCTGGAGGGAACCAACAGTAGAATAACAGAGGCAGAAGATAGGATAAGTGAGATAGAAGATAGAATGGTAGAAATAAATGAAACAGAGAGGAAAAAAGAAAAACTAATTATAAGAAATGAGGACAATCTCAGAGACTTCTGGGACAATGTTAAACGCACCAACATTCAAATAATAGTAGTCCCAGAAGGGGAAGACAAAAAGAAAGACCATGGGAAAATACTTGAGAAGATGACCGTTGAAAAGTTCCCTAAAATGGGGAAGGAAATAATCACCCAAGTCCACGAAAATCATAGAGTCCCAAACAGGAAAAACCCAAGGCAAAACACCCGAAGACACATATTAATAAAATTAAGAAAGATCAAAGACAAAGAACAAATATTAAAAGCAGCATGGGAAAAACAGCGAATAACACACAAGGGGATTCCCACAGGGATAACAGATGATCTTTGGATAGAAACTCTTCAGGCCAGGAGGGAATGGCAGGACATACTTACAGTGATGAAAGAAAATAGCCCACAGCCCAAATTACTGTACCCAGCAAGGATCTCATTCAAATATGAAGTAGAAATCCAAAGCTTCAAACACAAGCAAAAGCTGAGAGAATTCAGCATCACCAAACCAATTCTCCAACAAATGCTAAATGAACTTCCCTAGACAGGAAACAGAGAAAGGGGGTATAAACCCGAACCCAAAACAATAAAGTAAATGGCAACGGGATCATACTTATCAATAATTACCTTAAATATAAATGGGTTGAATGCCCCAACCAAGAGACAAAGACTGGATGACTGGATATGAAAACAAGACCCCTATATATGTTGTCCACATGAGACCCACCTCGAATCGAGGGACACATACAGACTGAAAGGGAAGGGCTAGAAAAACATATTCCACACAAATATAGACCAAAAGAAAGCAGGAGTAGCAATAGTCATATCAGAAAATATAGACTTTAAAACAAAGGCTCTGAAAAGAGAAAAAGTAGGATACTACAAGATGATGAAAGGATCAATCCAAAAAGAAGATATAACAATTATAAATATATATGCAACCAACATAGGAGCACCTCAATATGTAAGACAAATGTTAATAATTATGAAAGGGGAAATTAATGATAACACAATATGAATCGGAGACTTTAATACCCCACTCACACCAATGGATAGATCGACTAAACAGAAAAGTAACAAGGGAACACAAAAGTTTTCAATCCCTGCTAAGGGAAGTAAGATCCCACAAACTTCATGGTGCCCCCAACCCCCAAAATTATCTGTCTGTGGTGATCCTGTTTGTCATATGCACCGAGATTGGGCCACCTCCACTGCCCTGCCATTGGGAACACATTGCTCCCACAAATAACTTAGGATAACAGTGGCTTAATTGATATTTGGTCTGTTCCCTTCAAACATTATTTTAATCTTTGGGAGTGCTAGCTGTGGGTTTTACTTGTATCAGCATTTTTTGCCTCTTGAGTACCTTTAGCTGACAGCATAGGCTTCTGATGCAACAAAGCGCTTTATGACGTAGTTGGCCAGGAGGTGATTTCTGCCTGCTTTTCTCAGGGGAAATATGACATTCACCATCCCCATGTTGAACCCTCTTCCCATCTGGGTTCTGGCAATCTTGACCCTAATGTCATTCCACACCCAAAACAAAGGCAGGAACAACACACCACTAATCCTTGCCGCTGAGATAAATTGTTAAGCAGGGTTATCCATCTTCAGTGCAGATTCCTGACCCAGTCCAGACCTCTACTCTTTGGTTTACTGGGGGTGTTAGGGTCTGGCCCCAAAAACCTGGGACTCCACACCTCTCCCCACTCAGGTGCCCACCTCTTCTCTCCCTCCCCTCCCTTCCCATCAGACAATTCACACACACACACACACACACAAGTATCTTTTCACCATTTGATGTTTATTTTAATGACAGCCATCAGTTTACTATGTTAGTGTGAGAGTCAGTCTTTTCCTGATTGGCCATTTGTAAGAAAGCATACCTCTGGAGAAACTATTCTAAACTGTCTGAACTTTGGAAAACAGTTAATGGCTGCCCAGCTTGTACTCTCCAGGGTCTCTCATTCTGGGGCGGCTGAGCTTAACTTCTCTTTCCATTCTGCCTCCTTCTTGGACTCTACCTCGTATTTTGGTACACTTTTCGGCATGGATTCAGTGTCTTACGTGCATAGGGACAGAAAAAACAGTTTTGTTTTCTTGTTTTCTTCACCTTCTTCGACTGAGTTGCATATGATCGGATTTTCTTTCTCAAAGTCCCTTGTAGAGGTCTTCTGACCCTCATGGTCACATTTCGTGCCTGGAAAGAAAAGAGAACGGTATTAGTTTTGAGTAAAGAGTATAACAACTGAGTTGGAAGGGAGATTTCATGAAAAAGGGGTGTGGGTTGATGAGGGCTTTTGTAGAAGGCAAGGGCAGTGTAGAGGTCTTGGGCAGCAAAGTTAATGGAGAACATGGGGAGTATAGATAGAGTCATCTTACCTTCACACTGCCTCTGTAACTCCGTTGACAATGGGTCGTCATTCTTACTTTGACCCTTGAAGCAAACCGCATGGCAACTCTTCTTGGCTTCTGTGACATCTTGGTTACCTTAGTCATGATGTACCCTCGAAGTGGCCTAACCCAGAATTTCTGCCTCTTACCCCCTATACATACTATTTCAGGACAATGAGGAGCCACACTCTTCAATCTGGTAGGTTTTTTAGGAACTGCCCCAGCCAATGGTGGCCTTGGGGTCTTAGACATCACAATGTACCCCTTTGCCCATCAACATGGGCTAGTGGAGGCTGAGGGAGGCCATGATACAACTTACACACTGCTGACACCAGTGTGTCTGATTCTGGGGTGTGGTGATTCAGGGGCATGGTGTTTCTGCTCATGACCTTAAGACTTTCCTTCAGTGCCCTTTATTCTTTGATTTATATGTCTCCCTTCAACACTCCTGCCTCCTACATCCCTGTATGAACACTTTTCATCCCATTTCAGCACTTCAGAGTCCTCTAGTCACTTCATCTCTAGACCACCCTCTTCCTGTTGAGGGTTCTTGAGGGGCTTAAGGAAACTAAGAGCAAGCACTTAACATGGAAAAAGGTAATTATGAACATGTTGTATGTTTTTTTCTACTCCAGTGAGCTTTAGATACCCCAAGATTTGGCGAATCCTCAGTCTGTTGCCCCAATATCAATACACCATCTCCATAAGATTACACATCAGAGCAAAGAAAGTGTTCAATGTCTCCTCCTCTAATATTGTTGTTAGTTAGTTAATTCAGTCGCTCAGCCTTGTCCGACTCTTTGCGACCCCATGAAGCACAGCACGCCAGGCCTGCCTGTCCATCACCAACTCCCGGAGTTCACTCAAACTCATGTCCACAGAGTCGGTGATGCCATCCAGCCATCTCATTCTCGGTCGTCTCCATCTCTGCCCACCCCCAATCCCTCCCAGCATCAGACTCTTTCCAGTGAGTCAACTCATCGCATGAGGTGGCCAAAGTATTGCAGTTTCAGCTTCAGCATCAGTCCTTCCAATGAACACCCACGATTGATCTCCTTTAGAATGGACTGGTTGGATATCCTTGCAGTTCAAGGAACTCTCAAGAGTCTTCTCCAGCTCCACAGTTCAAAAGCATCAATTCTTTGGCGATCAGCTTTCTTCACAGTCCATATCTCACATCCATACATGACCACGGGAAAAACCATAACCTTGACTAGACGGACCATGATTATTTGAGTAGGGAAACTCATATTGCCCCATCTACCAGAAATACATTCCTGATTAAAAAAAAAAAAAGTAAGGTGCATAAAGGCAACAGTCACATGACCACTGCACCACGGACTTTGACTGAATCACTTCCCCAATCATCCCTCATTGACAGTTATCATCAGGTAGGGCCCACTGTGTGGACCATTTGCTGAGCAGGAGACGTACATGTAAATACCTCATTGATAGTTGATTGCTTATGGGCGGGACCCAGGCATAGACTTTCCAATTTCTTAGCAAGACCTGTTGCTTAGTAGCAAGATGTGGAGTAGTAAGGCACAGCAGTGGCTACCTGCTAAGGGCTGTGCTCATGCTGCTCTGTTACATAAGGATACTTTGGTTCCAGTGTGCTGGAGTCTTTTTGATTGACTCCTTTCCAACCTCAGATTTTGAATTCACATGCTTGTTTAACTTTTGTACATCATTCTCTTCACTGTATTCTCAGGCATGTCTGACAGCAGTGGTTATATCTATGCCCCGCCAACAGCTGCCACTTGATCCCATGTGCCGCATATAGTATAGCTAATATTTCAAACACAACAAGAATGTGAAGGCCAGCCCACTTTGAGAACTACTTTGACAAACCTTAACATCACAGTGATTCTTACTCTATTCACAGTATAACAGAGCAGGATGGTGGAAATTCAAAAAGCATAAAAATGAAATTAGAGGACACCAATAAGTATATCAATAGAAATCTATACTGCTAATACTTTATTTTGCTTTTCTACCTAAATGTTTATAACATATATATTATATGTGTTTTTTTAATGCTAGAATATATAATACACATATATTTGGATGAGCATATATACATCAGTGATTTTTTTTAATTTATAGAAATTGAATCAAACTCTATGCACTATTGTAGCCTTCCTTTTCTATACAATATGCTGGAAGAATTTTTCCATCTCAATGAACATGTATCTGCCTTTATTTCTGAGGATTACTATAGTATTCAAATGCTTGATTATGCCGTACTCTATACAAGTGCATGGAAGAGAGGAACCGTTTGTGCTTTGTTCACTGGTTGCTTCCGTATCTTTTCTATTGTAAATAAGGCTGTAATACACATTGGAATTCATGTATCTTTTCAAATTATTGTTCATTGTCTTCTGATATATACCTCGGAGTGGAATTGCTGAGTCAATTGGTAGTTCTTTTTTTAGGTTTTTGAGAAACTTTCATGACGTTTTCCATAGCGACTGCACAAATTTACATTCCCACCAATTAATTTCAAGGGGTTCCCTGTCTCCACATCCTTGTCAACATTTGTTATTTTCAGACTTTTTGATTTAATGATAGCCATTCTGATGAGTGTGAGATGATATTTCCTTATGTTTTTGGTTTTAAAATCTCTGTCAGTTAGTGATGTTCAGCATTTTTTCATGTGCCATCTGCATATCTTCTTTGGAAAAATTCAGATCTTTCCATTGGTTTTTTGTTTGTTTTTTAATATCGAGTAGAATAATCTATTTAGATAGTTTGGATATTAACCCCTTATAGTCATATCATTTGGAAATACTTACTTCCATTCAGTAGGTTGTCTTTTCATTTGGTCAGTGTTTTCGTTTGCTGTCAAAAACTTTTAAGTTTAATTAGATCTCATTTTTTTCCTTTTCTTCCTTTGCCTTAGGAGACAGATAAATAAAAATTTTGCTATGAATTATATCAAAGAGGGTTCTACCTCCATTTTCTTTTACGAGTTTCAAAGATTCTGGTCTTACATTTAGGGTTTTAATTCACCTTGATTTCATTTGTTTACTCACTTTTTTATAAGACGAAACTTCAATACTTTGCCACCTCATGCAACGGGTTGACTCACTGCAAAAGACTCTGTTGCTGGGAGGGTTTGGGGGCGGGAGGAGAAGGTGACAACAGAGATTGAGATGGCTGGATGGCATCACCGAATCAATGGAGATGAGTATGAGTGAACTCTGGGAGTTGACGTTGGACAGAGAGGCCTGGGTTGCTGTGATTCATGGGGTCACAAACAGTCAGACACAACTGAGCGACTGAACTCAACTGAACTGAACTGATAGCTTTCTGTATATAGTATTATATCAACTGCAATTAGTGACAGCTTTACTTCTTCCTTCCTATTTCGAAGACTTTTATTTATTTTCTTTGAATGGTTCCTGTGCGTAGTACTTCTAGTGTTTTAGAAGTAGCAAGAGTGGCATCTGTGTCTTGTTCCTGAATTAGAGGGATAGCTTTCAGCTTTTTGCCACTGAATATGATATCATCTCTGTTTATTATAAATCACCTTTATTATGTTCAGACGACCACATGGACTATACCGCCCATGGAATTCTCTGGGCCAGAGTACTGAAGTGGGCACCATGGAACTTCCACTTTCACATTCAATATGTTCACATATATTCCCTCCATATCAAGTATGGTAGGAGTTTTTGAAATGAATGAATATTGAATTTTGCCAAATGTTTTTGTAGCATCTGTTGAGATGATCACGTGATTTTTGTCCTTCTCTTTCCTAATGTGGTGTATAACACTGACTAATTTGCAGCAATTGAACCATCCTTGTACCACTGGAATAAGTGCATCTTGATCATGGTATATGATGGTTTCAATGTGATGTTGAATTTGGTTCTCTCATATTGTGTTAAGAATATTCACATCTATATTCAACAGAAATATTGGCATTGAATTTTTCTTTCTTGGTGGTGTCTTTGTCTGGTTTTGGTGTTAGGAAAATAATAGCTTTAGAAAAAATTTGGGAGTACTCCATTTTCTCAATTTTTTGGAATAGTTTGAGAATGTTGGGTATAAGCTCTTCTGTATATGTTTGTAAACATTTTGCTGTGAAGCTGTGTGGTCCTGAACTTCATTTTACTAAGAGATTTTTTATTATAAATTCAATTTCACTACTAGTGTTTCAGCTATTCAGACTATACATTCCTTCTTGATTCAGTTTTGTAAGGTTGTATAGTCCTAGAGATTTGTCAGTTTTTTCTAGGTTGTCCAATTGTTTGGCATATAACTCTTTGTAGTATCCTCTTATGATTTTTCCCTGTTTCTGTGATGTTGGTTGTAATGTCTCCTTTCCATTTGTTTGTTTGAATTATCTATGTTTTATTTTTGATGAACCTGGCTAAAGACTTAATTATTTTGTTTATCTTTTAAAAAATATCTTTTCACTTAACTGATATATTTTTTACTTTAAGAAAGGGGAAGTCTCAATTTTATTAATGTCCTCTCTGATCTTCATTATTGCTTCATTCTGAGAATTTGGGGCTTTATTTATTCTTCTTTTTCTACTTAATTTATAGAGTAAGTTAAGTTGTTTATTTCAGTTTCTCTCCCCTCCTTGAGGGAAGCATCTCTCACTATACAATTGCCCCTAGAACTGCTTTTGCTAAATCCAATAGATTTTGGAAAGTTGGTGTTTTTCTTAGTCTCTAAGTATTTTCTGATTCCCTTTTTTATTTCTTCATTAGCTCATTGGTATATAGTAGCATGTTGTTTCCTTTCCATATGTTTGTGTTTTTCCCATATTCCCCTCTGGTAATTAATTTCTTATTTTGTACCATTGTGATCAGAACAAGTGCTTGATATAATTTCTGTCTTCTTAAATGTGTTGAGACTTGTTTTGTGGCCTAGCATTTGTTCTTCCCTGAAAAAATGTCCAGTGTGCACTTGAAGGTGTGTTTTCTGCTATTTTAGTATAGACTACGCCAGGTGGCAAAGAGGTAAAGAATCTTCCTGCAACGCAGAAGATGCATATTTGATCCCTGGGTCAGCCAGTTACCCTTGAAAAGGAAATGCAATAAACTCCAGTTTTCTTGCCTGGGAAATCCCATGGAAAGGGGAGCCTGGAGGGCTAAAGCCCATGGAGTTTCAAAAGTGTCAGAAACCTTAGTAACTGAAGAACAACAGCAAAAGCTGTAGTTATCTATTAAGTTCAATAGTTCAACTCTAATCTGTAATTTAAGACAATAGTTTTCTTATTGGTTTTCTATCAGGATGCTCTGTCCATTGATGTAATATAGTGTGTAAATAGTTAGTGTTTAATTTGCAATTCAATTGTCTTTTAATTTTCATACTAGATTATCTACTTGGTTGATCCACAGCCTTTCCTACGTGTTTGTGTGTACTGGTGGGAGTTTTTCCGTTCTCTGTAGATTTTTATTTCTTTTTCCACTTAGAGAAGACTCTTAAATATTTCCTTCCGACTTGGTTTAGTATGGATAACTCTTAGCTTTTGCTTCTCTGAGAAGTTCTTCTCTCCAATGCTGGATGATAATATTGCTGTTTAGAGTATTATAGGTTGCAAGTTTTTCCCTTTCAGCACGTTAAGTATACATTTTTGACCCCTTTCTCTCTCTCTTTTCCTTCTGCGACCCCAATAAAATGAATGTTAGTATGCTTGATGTTGTCTAGAAATCTCTTAAACTGTTCTCATTTTTAACTTGTTTTTCCTTTTGTTTTTCCTATTGGGCAATTTCCATAATTTTACGTTTCAGGTTAATTTTGCGTCTTCTGTATTGGTAACTCTCACTTTGGTGAGAGGTGGGCCTAGGGATAGGTGAGAGGATAGGGATAAAGGGGCCAGAACCAGTGTATGAGCCCGTGTATTGTGTATTGTATATTGGTAACTCTCACTTTGGTGAGAGGTGGGCCTAGGAATAGAGGGGTCAGAACCAGTGTATGAGCCCGGAATTCTCCTGTGCTCAGTAGCCAACCCTGCCTATTGGGGAGTTAGGTTGAGTATCCAGTTGATGGTACAGATGCCCTGAGTTTCAGGTCCATGCTGAATCCATTTCATGTAAGTGTGTGCTATATCCCCTTCCAGCTTTGGAAATTTTGCTTCAAAAAAAGAAGTGCTGGAGCTAGAGGGGTGCCCAATATGGGCTTGGGTGCATACTGGGAAACTCCCAGCACACCAGTCAGACTTCCAGATACTCCCACTGTGCCACCTCCATAAGTACTGTTATTGGCTGCTCTCAACTTGTTCAGATGTAGGCCAGATCTGAGTTGGCTCCACTCCTGGCACCTGTACATTCTTGTCAGCCGTGGAAACCTTTGCCATAGTTGTGGGAAGTGGTGTTCTATGAAATAAGAAGCGCTGGAGTAGGCATTCAGAGTGAGTTAGGTCATGACCTGGCATTGTTATGGGGAAACAGCCAGCATCCTGTGGAATTTCAACATGTTTCCTCTCCCTTGTTTTGTGAGTAAGCAAATGTATGGTTGCCTCTGCAAACTCTTCACATAGAGATCAATAAATTAAGGCCCACCAACCCAAGCAAAAGAGGAAGAAATAGGGAATCTGCCTGATACAGAATCCCGAATAATGATACAAAAATCTTGAAAAACAAATGGAGTTACAGATTTAATAGCCTGGAGACAAGGATCGAGAAGATGCAAGAATGGTTTAACAACCACCTAGTTCAGTTCAGTTCAGTCACTCAGTCATGTCCTACTCTTTGCAAATCCATGAATCACAGCACGCCAGGACTCCCTGTCCATCACCAACTCCCGGCGTTCACTCAATCTCACGTCCATAGTGTCGCTGATAGCATCCAGCCATCTTATTCTCTGTCGTCCACTTCTCCTCCCACCCCAATCCTTTCCAGCATCAGAGTCTTTTCCAGTGAGTCAACTCGTCGCATGAGGTGGCTAAAGTATTGGAGTTTCAGCTTTAGCATCAGTGCTTCCAATGAACACCGAGGATTGATCTCCTTTAGAATGGACTGTTTGGATCTCCTTGCAGTCCAAGGGACTCTCAAGAGTCTTCTCCAGCACCACAGTTCAAAACATCAATTCTTCGGCGATCAGCTTTCTTCACAGTCCAACTCTCACATCCATAGATGACCACGGGAAAAAAGATAGCCTTGACTAGACGGACCTTGGTTAGCAAAGTAATGTCTCTGCTTTTTACTATGCTATCTAGGTTGGTCATAACGTTCCTTTCAAGGAGTAAACGTCTTTTAATTTCATGGCTGCAATCAGCATCTGCAGTGATTTTGGAGCTCCCAAATAAAAGTCTGACACTGTTTCCACTGTTTTTCCATCTATTTCCCATGAAATGATGGGACCAGATGCCATGATCTTTGTTTTCTAAATGTTGAGTTTCAAGCCAACCTTTTCACTCTCCTCTTTCACTTTCATCAAGAGGCTTTTGAGTTCCTCTTCACTTTCTGCCATAAAGGTGGTGTCTTCTGCATATCTGAGGTGACTGATATTTCTCCCAGCAATCTTGATTCCAGCTTGTGCTTCTTCCAGCCCAGAGTTCCTCATGATGTACTCTGCATATAAGTGAAATAAGCAAGGTGGCAATATACAAAACTGACGTACTCCTTTTCATATTTGGAACCAGTCTGTTGTTCCATATACAGTTCTGACTGTTACTTCCTGACCTGTATACAGGTTTCTCAAGAGGCAGGTCAGGTGGTCTGTTATTCCCATCTGTTTCAGAATTTTCCACAGTTTATTGTAATCCACACAGTCAAAGGCTTTGGCATAGTCAATGAAGCAGAAATAGATGTTTTTCTGGAACTCTTGCTTTCTCCATGATTGAGCAGATGTTGGCAATTTGATCTCTGGTGCCTCTGCCTTTCTTAAAAGTTGCTTTAACATCTGGGTGTTCACCGTTCACTTATTGCTGAAGCTTGGCTTGGAGAATTTTGAACATGACTTTACTATCATGTTGCTGAGGCTGCTGCTGCTAAGTCACTTCAGTCGTGTCCGACTCTGCGCGACCCCATAGACGGCAGCCAACCAGGTTCCACTGTCCCTGGGATTCTCCAGGCAAGAACACTGGAGTGGGCTGCCATTTCCTTCTCCAATGTGTGAAAGTGAAAAGTGAAAGTGTGATGAGTGCAATTGTGCGGTAGTTGGAGCATTCTTTGGCATTGCCTTTCTTTGGGATTGGAATGGAGACTTACCTTTCCCAGTCTTGTGGCCACTGCTGAGTTTTCCAAATTTGCTGGCATATTGAGTGCAGAACTTTCACAGCATCATCTTTCAAGATTTGAAGTAGCTCAACTGAAATTCCATCATCTCCACTAGTTTTGTTCGTAGTGATGCTTTCTAAGGCCCACTTGACTTCACATTCCAAGATGTCTGGCTCTAGGTCAGTGATCACATTATCATGACTATCTTGGTCGTGAACATCTTTTTTATACTGTTCTTCTGTGTATTCTTGCCACCTCTTGGTAATGTCTTCTGCTTCTGTTAGGTCCATACCATTTCTGTCCTTTATCGAGCCCATCTTTGCATGAAATGTTCCCTTGGAATCTCTAATTTTCTTGAAGAGATCTCTTGTTTTTCCTATTCTGCTGCTTTCCTCTATATGTTTGCATTGATCGCTGAGGAAGGCTTTCTTATCTCTCCTTAATATTCTTTGCAACTCTGCATTCAGATGCTTATATCTTTCCTTTTCTCCTTTTCTTTTCGCTTCTCTTCTTTTCACAGCTATTTGTAAGGCCTCCTCAGACAGCCATTTTGCTTTTTTGCATTTATTTCCTATGGTGATGTTCTTGGTCCCTGTCTCCTGTACAATGTCAGGAACCTTGTCCAGAGTTCATCAGGCACTCTATCTATCATATCTATTCCCTTAAATCTATGTCTCAATTCCACTGTATAATCATAAGGGATATGATTGAGGTCATATATGAATGCTCTAGTGGTTTTCCCTACTTTCTTCAATTTCAGTCTGAATTCGGCAATAAGGAGTTCATGATCTGAGCCACAGTCAGCTCCTCGTCTTGTTTTTGCTAACCGTATACAGCTTCTCAATCTTTGGCTACAAAGAAAATAATCAATCTGATTTCGTTGTTGGCCATCTGGTGATGTCCATGTGTAGAGTCTTCTCTTGTGTTGTTGGAAGAAGGTGTTTGCTATGACCAGTGCGTTCTCTTGGCAAAACTCTATTAGCCTTAGCCCTGCTTCATTTCTTGCTCCAAGACCAAATTTGCCTGTTACTCCAGGTGTTTCTTGACTTCCTACTTTTGCATTTCAGTCCCCTATGATGAAAAGGACATCTTTTTTGGGTGGTAGTACTAAAAGGTCTTGTAGGCCTTCATAGTACTGTTCAACTTGGGCTTCTTCAGGGTTACTGGTAGGGGCATAGGCCTGGATTACTCTAATACTGAATGGTTTGCCTTGGAAATGAACAGAAATCATTCTGTATTTTTCAAGATTACATCCAAGTACTGCATTTCTTACTCTTTTGTTGACCATGATGGCTACTCCATTTCTTCTAAGGGATTCCTGTCCACAGTAGTAGATATAATGGTCATCTGAGTTAAATTCACCCATTCCAGTCCATTTTAGTTCACTGATTCCTAGAATGTCTATGTTCTCTCTTGCTATCTCCTCTTTGACCACTTCCAATTTGCCTTGATTCATGGACATAACATTCCAGGTTCTTATGCAATATTGCTCTTTACAGCATTGGACCTTGCTTCTGTCACCAGTCACATCCACAACTGGGTATTGGTTTTGCTTTGGCTCCATCCCTTTATTCCTTCTAGAGTTATTTCTCCACTGATCTCCAGTAGCATACTGGGCACCTACCGACCTGGGGAATTCCTCATTCGGGATCCTATAATTTTGCCCTTTAAAACTGTTCATGGGGTTCTCAAGGCAAGTATACAGAAGTGGTTTGCCATTCCCTTCTCCAGTGGACCACATTCGGCTGTGGTCCATGTGATCAGATCGACTAGTTTCCTGTGATTATGATATCAGTGTGTCTGCCCTCTGATGCCCCCTCTAAATACCTATCATCTTATTTGGGTTTCTCTTACCTTGATCGTGGAATATCACCTCACAGCTGCTCCAACAAAGCGCAGCCACTACACCTTACCTTGGACAACGGGTATCTCATAAAGGCCACCCCTCCTGACCTTGAATGTGGGATATCTCCTCTCGGCCCTCCTGCGCCCACACAGCCACCGCCTCTTGGACTTCGGGTAGCTCCTCTCAGCCCCCCCCCTGAAATTAGAGGACACCAATAAGTATGTTAATAGAAATATATATACTATTAAAATTTTCTCTTTGTTTTTCTACCTAAATGTATATAACATACATATTATGTGTGTTATATAATGCTAGAATATAAAATACACATATATTTGGATGAGCATATATACATCAGTGAATTTTTTTAATTAAAAATTGAATCAAACTATATGCACTATTGTAGCCTTCCTTTTCTATCCAAAATGCTGGAAGAATTTTTCGATCTCAAAGAACATGTATCTGCCATTATTTATAAGAATTACTATAGTGTTCAAATGCTTGTTTATGCCATACTACATGGGAGTGCTTTGAAGAGAAGAACCACGTGTGCTTTGTTCACTGGTTGCTTCCATATCTTTTCTTTTGTAAATAAGGCTGTAATACACATTGGAATTCATGTATCTTTTCCAATTTGTGTTCATTGTCTTCTGATATATACCTCGGAGTGGAATTGCTGGGTCAATTGGTAGTTCTTTTTTCAGTTTTTTTAGAAACTTTCATGATGTTTTTCATAGCGACTGCACAAATTTCCATTCCCACCAATTAATACAAGGACTTCCCTTTCTCCACATCCTTGTCAACATTTGTTACTTTCAGAGCTTTTGATTTGATGATAGCCATTCTGATGAGTGTGACGTGATATCTCTTTGTGATTTTGCATTTCATTTCTCTGACAGTTAGTGATGTTCAGCATTTTTTCATGTGCCATCTGTATACTCCATTGTGTATATTTACCAAAGCTTTCTTATCCATTCGTCTGCAGATAGACATCTAGGTTGCTTCCATGTCCTTGCTATTATAAAGAGTGCTGCAATCAACATTGGAATACATGTGTTTCTTTCAATTCTGGTTTCCTCAGTGTTTATGCCCAGGAGTGTGATTGCTGGGTCGTATGTCAGTTCTAGTTCCAGTTTTTTAAGGAATTTCCACACTGTTCTCCATCATGACTGTACTAGTTTCCATTCCCACCAACAGTGTAAGAGGGTTCCCTTTTCTCCACACCCTCTCCAGCATTTATTTCATGCAGACTTTTGGATAGCAGCCATTCTGACTGGTGTGAAATGGTATCTCATTGTGGTTTTGATTTGCATTTCTCTGATTATGAGGGATGTTGAGAAATTTTTCATGTGTTTGTTAGCCATCTTTATGTCTTCTTTGGAGAAATGTCTGTTTAGTTCTTTGGCCCATTTTTTGATTGGGTCATTTATTTTTCTGGAATTGAGCTGCAGGAGCTGCTTGTATATTTTGGAGATTAACCCTTTATCAGTTGCTTCATTTGCTATTATTTTCTCCCATTCTGAAGGCTGTTTTTTCACCTTGCTTATAGTTTCCTTTGCTGTGCAGAAGCTTTTGATTTTAATTAGGTCCAGTTTGTTTATTTTTGCTTTTATTTCCAATATACTGAGAGGTGCATCATGGAGGATCCTGCTGTGATTTATGTCAGAGAGTGTTTTGCCTACGTTCTCCTCTAGGAGTTTTATAGTATCTGGTCTTACATTTAGCTCTCTAATCCATTTTGAGTTTATTTTGGTGTATGGTGTTAAGAAGTGTTCTGGTTTCATTCTTTTACAAGTGGCTGACCAGTTTTCCCAGCACCATTGTTAAAGAGACTGTCTTTTCTCCATTTTATATTCTTGCCTCCTTTGTCAAAGATAAGATGTCCATAGGTGCGTGGATTTATCTCTGGGCTTTCTATTTTGTTCCATTCATCTATATTTCTGTCTTTATGCCAGTACCATACTGTCTTGATGACTGTGGCTTTGCAGTATAGCCTGAAGTCCGGCAGGTTAATTCCTCCAGTTCCACTTTTCTTCCTCAATATTGCTTTGGCTATTCGAGGTTTTTATGTAATTCCATACAAATTGTGATATTATTTGTTCTAGTTCTGTGAAAAATATCGTTGGTAGCTTGATAGGGATTGTACTGAATATATAAATTACTTTGAGTTGTATGCTCATTTTTACAATATTTATTCTTCCAATCCACGAACACGGTATATTTCTCCATCTATCAGTGTCCTCTTTGATTACTTTCACCAGTGTTTTATAGTTTTCTATGTACAAGTCTTTTCTTTCCTTAGGTAGATATATCCCTAAGTATTTAATTCTTTTCGTTGCAACAGTGAATGGAATTGTTTCCTTAATTTCTTTTTCTATTTTCTCATTATTAGTGTTTAGGAATGCAAGGGATTTCTGTGTGTTGATTTTATATTCTGCAACTTTACTGTATTCATTGATTAGCTCTAGTAGTTTTCTGGTAGAGTCTTTAGGGTTTTCTGTGTAGAGGATCATGTCATCAGCCAACAGTGAAAGTTTTAATTCTTCTTTTCCAATTTGTATTCCTTTTATGTCTTTTTCTGCTCTGATTGCTGTGGTCAAAACTTCCAGAACTATGTTGAATAGTAGTAGTGAGAGTGGGCACCCTTGTCTTGTTCCTGACTTTAGGGGAAATCCTTTCAGTATTTCACTGTTGAGGATAATGTTTGCCGTGGGTTTGTCGTATATAGTTTTTATTACGGAGAAGGCAATGGCAAGCCACTCCAGTACTATTGCCTAGAAAATCCCATGGATGGAGGAGCCTGGTGGGCTGCAGTCCGTGGGGTCGCTAAGGGTCGGACACGACTGAGCGACTTCACTTTCACTTTTCACTTTCCACTTTCACACATTGGAGAAGGAAATGGCAACCCACTCCAGTGTTCTTGCCTGGAGAATCCCAGGGACGGGGGAGTCTGGTGGGCTTCCGTCTATGGGGTCACACAGAGTCGGACACGACTGAAGTGACTTAGCAGCAGTAGCAGCAGCAGCAGTTTTTATTATGTTGAGATATGTCCCTTCTATTCCCACTTTCTGGAGGGTTTTTATCATAAATGGATGTTGAATTTTGTCAAAGGCTTTCTCTGCATCTATTGAGATAATTGTATGATTTTTATTTTTCAGTTTGTTAATGTGGTGTATTACGTTGATTGATTTGCAGATAATGAATTATCCTTGCATTCCTGGGATAAAGCCCACTTGGTCATGATGGATGATCTTCTTAATGTGTTGTTGGATTCTGATTGCTAGAATTTTGTAAAGGATTTTTGCATCTATGTTCATCAGTGATACTGGCCTGTAGTTTTCTTTTATTGTGGGATTTTTACCCAGTTTTGGGATTAGGGTGATGGTGGCCTCATAGAATGAGTTTGGAAGTTTCCCTTCCTCAGCAATTTTCTGGAATAGTTTGAGTAGAATAGCTGTTAGCTCTTCTTTAATCATTTTATTGTAAACTGAAACTCCAATACTTTGACCACCTTATGTGATGAGTTGACTCACTGGAAAAGACTCTGATGCTGGGAGGGATTGTGGGCGGTAGGAGAAGGTGATGACAGATAATGAGATGGCTGGATGGCATCACCGACTCGATGAACATGAGTCTGAGGGAACTCCACGAGTTGGTGTTGGACAGGGAGGCCTGGCGTGCTGTGATTCATGGGCTTGCAAAGAATCAGACACGACTAAATGGAACTGAACTGAACGGATAGCCTTCTGTATATAGTATCATGTCAACTGCTATTAGTGGCAGTTTTACTTCTTCCTTCCAATCTGGATGACTTTTATTTATTTTCTTTGAATGATTGTTGTACCTTGGACTTCTAGTGTTTTAGAAATGGCAAGAGTGGGTATCTGTGTCTTGTTCCTGATTTAGAGGGATAGCTTTCTGCTTTTTGCCCCTGAATATGATATCATCTCTGTTTGATATAAATCACCTTGATTATGTTCAGATGACCACATGGACTATACAGTCCATGGAATTATGTAGGCCAGAGTACTGGTGTGTGCACAGTGTGACTTCCTCTTTCACTTTCATTATGTTCAGATATTTACCCTCCATATCAAATATGGTGAGAGTTTTTGAAGTGAATGAATATTGAATTTTGCCAAATTATTTTACAGCATCTGCTGAGATGATCATGTGATTTTTGTCCATCTCTTTCCTAATGTGGTGTACCACACTGACTAATTTGCAGATATTGAAGCATCCTTGTATCCATGGAATGAATTCATCTTGATCATGTTATATGATGTTTTCAATGTGATGTTGAATTTGGTTCTCTCATATTTTGTGAATAATATTCACATCTATATTCAACAGAAATTTTGGCATTCAGCTTTCTTTTTTGCTGGTGTCTTTGTCTGGTTTTGATGTTAGGAAAATAATAGCTTTATAAAAATTTTGGAAGTACTACATTTTCTCAGTTTTTTGGAATAGTTTGTGAATGATGGGTATAAGCTCTTCTGCATATGTTTGTAAAAATTCTGCTGTGAAACTGTGCGGTCCTGAACTTTATTTTACTAAGAAATTTTTTATAATAAATTCAGATTCACTACTAGTGTTACTACTATTCAGATTATACATTCCTTCCTGATTCAGTTTTGAAAGGTGTATGCTCCTAGAGATTTATCAGTTTCTTCTAGGTTGTTTGGCATAGATCTGTTTGTATTATCCTCTTATGATATTTCCATATTGCTGTGCTGTTGGCTGTAATGTCTCCTTTGCATTTGTTTTTTGGTTCATCTATCTTTTATTTTTGATGAACCTGGCTAAAGACTTAATTATTTTGTTTATCTTTTCAAAAAATATCTTTTCACTAGCTGATATTTTTTACTTTAGGGAAGGGGAAGTCTCAATTTTATTAATGTCCTCTCTGATTTTCATTATTGCCTTCATTCTGAGAGGATTTGGGGCTTTATTTATTCTTTTTTTTTTTCTACTTCATTTATATAGTAAGTTAAGTTGTTTATTTCAGTTTTTCCCCCTGCCTTGAGGGAAGCATCTCTCACTACACAATTTCCCATAGAACTGCTTTTGTTGAATCCAATAGATTTTGGAAAATTGATGTTTTTATTAGTCTCAAAGTATTTTCTGATTCACTTTTCTATTTCTTCATTAGCTCGTTGGTATTTAGTAGCATGTTGTTTCATCTCCATATGTTTTTGTTTGTCCCATATTCCCCTCCTGTAATGGATTTCTTATTTTGTAACATTGTGGTCAGAAAAAGTGCTTGATATATTTCCTGTCTTCTTAAATGTGTTTAGACATTTTTTCTGGCCTAGCATTTTATCATCCCTGATAAAATGTCCTGTGTGCACTTGAACGTGTGTATTCTGCTATTTTGGGATAAACTATACCAAGTGGCTCAGAGGTAAAGAATCTGCCTGCAACGCAGAAGATGCAGATTCGATCCTTGGGTCAGCAAGATCCCTTGGAAAAGGAAATGCAATAAACTTCAGTGTTCTTACTTGGGAAATCCCATAGATAGCGGAGCCTGGAGGACTACAGCCCATGGGGTTTCAAAAGAGTCAGTCAACATAGTAAATGAAGAACAAAAACAAATGCTGTACATATCTATTCAGTTAAAATATTCTAACTTGTATTTAGACTACAGTTTTCTTATTGCTTTTCTATCAGGATGTTTTGTCCATTGATGTAATAGGCTGTTTAATTTAGTTAGCATTTAATTTGCAATTCACTTGTCTTTTAATTTTCATACTAGTTTATCTACTTGGTTGATCCTCAGCCTTTACTATGTGTTTGTGTGTACTGGTGGGAGTTTTTCCCTTCTCTGAAGATTTTTACTTCTTTTTCCATTTAGAGAAGACTAATGTTTCCTTCAGAATTGGTTAATATGGATAATCTGTAAGTTTTTGCTTCGCTGAGAAGTTCTTCTCTCTAATTCTGAATGATAATCTTGCTGGGTAGAGTGTTATAGGTTGCACATTTTTCCCTTTCAGCACGTTAAATATATATTTTTGACCCCTTTCTCTCTCTCCTTTTCATCTACGTCCCCATATAGTGAATTTTACTATAATTGATGTTGTCTAGAAGTCTCTTAAACTGTTCTCCTTTTTAACATGTTTTAGCTTTGTTTTTCCTATTAGGCGATTTCCATAATTTTACGTTAAAGATTAATTTTGCTTCTTGTTCATTGGCAAATTTCACATTGGTGAGAGGTGGGGCAATAGATACAGAGGCCAGACTCAATGCCAGGTATGAGCCCGGACTTCTCCTGTGTTCAGTAGCCAACCCTGCCTATTGGGGAGTTAGGCTGAGTATCCAGTTGATGGTACAGAAGCCCTGAGTTTCAGGTCCATGCTGATTCCATCTCATGTAAGTGTGTGCTGGATCCACTTACAGCATTTGAAATTTGGCCCAAAAAGAACGTCGTGCTGGTGTAAGAAGGGGTGCCCAAAATGGGCTTGGGTGCATACTGGGACAGTCCCAGCACATCAGTCAGAATTCTAGATACTGACACTGTGCCACATCCATAAGCACTGCTAATGGCTGCTCTCAACTTGTTCAGATGTAGGCCAGATCTGAGTTGGCTCCACCCCTGGCACCTGTACATTCCTCTTTGCCATAGTTGTGGGAAGGGGTGTTCTATGAAATAATAGAGGCTGGAGTAGGCATTCACAGTGGGCTAGGTCATGACCTGGCATTGTTCTGGGGAAACAGCCAGAATCCTGTGTAAAATCAGCATGTTCCCTCTGCCTTGCTTTGTGAGTAAGCAAACGTATGGTTGCTTCTGCAAACTCTTCACATTGAGATAAATAAATAAAGGCCCACTAACTGAGAGTTGGACTGTGAAGAAGGCTGATCGCCGAAGAATTGATGCTTTTGAACTGTGGTGTTGGAGAAGACTCTTGAGAGTCCCTTATACTGCAAGGAGATCCAACCAGTCCATTCTAAGGGAGATCAATCCTGGATGTTCATTGGAGGGACTGATGCTAAAGCTGAAACTGCAATACTTTGGCCACCTCATGTGATGAGTTGACTCACTGGAAAAGACTCTGATGCTGGGAAAGGTTGGGGGCGGGAGAAGGGGACGACGGAGAATGAGATGGCCGGATGGCATCACCGACTCTGTGGACATGAGTTTGAGTGTACTCCGGGAGTTGGTGATGGACAGGGAGGCCTGGCGTGCTGTGATTCATGGGGTCGCGGAGAGTCGGACACGACTGAGCGACTGAACTGAACTGAACTGAACTGAACCCAAACCAAAGAGGAAGAGAAAGGGGATCTACCTGATAAAGAATTCCAAATAATGATAGTGACAATGATCCAAAATCTTGAAAAAAAATGGAACTATAGATAAATAGCCTGGAGACAAGGATCGAGAAGATGCAAGAAATGTTTAACAAGCACCTCGAAGAAATAAAAAAGAGTCAATACATAAGGAATAATGCAATAAATGAGATAAAAAACATTCTGGAGGGAATCAACATTAGAATTACAGAGGCAGAAGATAGGATAAGTGAGATAGAAGATAGAATGGTAGCAATAATTGAAATAGAGAGGGGAAAAGGAAAAAGAATTAAAAGAAATGAAGACAATCTCAGAGCCCGCTGGGACAATGTTAGAAGCCACAACATTCGAATCATAGGAGTTGCAGAAGAGGAAGAGAAAAAGAAAGACCATGGAAAATTACTTGAAGAGATGATAGTTGAAAAGTTCACTAAAATGGGGAAGGAAATAATCACCCAAGTCCAAGAAATCAAGAGAGTCCTAAACAGGAAAAACCCAAGGCAAAACACCCCAAGACACATATTAATAAAATTAACAAAGCTCAAAGACAAAGAACAAATATTAAAAGCAGCAAGGGAAAAACAGCAAATAACACACAAGTGGATTGCCACAAGGATAACAGCTGATCTTTCAATAGAAACTCTTCAGGCCAGGAGGGAATGGCAGGGCATACTTACAGTGATGAAAGAAAATAGCCTTCAGCCCAGATTACTGTACCCAGGAAGGATCTCATTCAAATATGAAGGAGAAATCAAAAGCTTTACACACGAGCAAAAGCTGAGAGAATTCAGCATCACAAAACCAGCTCTCCAACAAATGCTAAAGGACCTTCTCTAGACAGGAAGCAGAGAAAGAGGGTATAAACCCTATCCCAAAACAATAAATAAATGGCAATGGGATCATACTTATCAATAATGACCTTAAATGTAAATGGGTTGAATGCCCCAACCAAAAGACAAAAACTGGCTGAATGGATACAAAAACAAGACCCCTATATGTGTTGTCTATAGGAGACCCACCTCGAAACGAGGGACATATACAGACTGAAAGGGAAGGGCTGGAAGAAGATGTTCCACCCAAATGTAGACCAAAAGAAAGCAGGAGTAGCAATATTCATATCAGATAAAATAGACTTTAAAACAAAGGCTGTGAAAAGAGGCACAGAAGGACACTACATGAAGATTAAGGGATCAATCCAAGAAGAAGATATAACAATTATAAATATATATGTACCCAACACAGGAGCACCACCATATGCAAGTTAAATGTTAATAATTATGAAAGGGGAAATTAACAATAACACAATAAGAGTCAGAGACATTAATACCCTACTCACACCTATGGATAGATCGATTAAACAGAAAATTAACAAGGATACAGAAACGTTTTCAACCCCTGGTCAGGGAACTAAGATCCCACAAACTCCATGGTGCTCCCAACCACAAAAAATTATGTCTGTGGTGATCCTGTTTATCATAATCACCAGGATTGAGCCACCTCCACTTCCCTGCCCTTGGAAACACACTGCTGCAGCCAATTTCTTAATATAACAGTGGCCTAATTGATATTTGGTCTGTTCCCTCCAAACATTATTTTAATCGTTGGGAGTGCTACCTGTGGGTTTTACTTGTATCAGCATTTTGTGCCTCCTGAGCCCTTTAGCTGACAGCATAGGCAAGTGATGCAAAAAAGTCCTTTATGACGTGGTGGCCAGGAGGTGATTTCTGCCTGCTTTTCTCAGGGGAAGTATGACATTAACTATCCCCATGTTGAACCCTCTTCCCATCTGGGTTCTGGCAATCTAGACCCTAATATCATTCCGCACCCCAAAAAAGGCAGTAACACCACACCACTAATCCTTGCCGCTGAGATCAATTGTTAAGCAGGGTTATCCATCTTCAGTGCAGACTCCTGACCCAGTACAGACCTCTCCTCTCTGGTTATCTATGGCCTGAGGGTCTGTCCCCCAGTCTCCCGGGTCTCCTCCCCCTCCCCACTGAATTGCCCACCTCTTCTATCCCTTCACTCCCTTCCCATCACAAAATATACACTCACACACAAATATCAACTTTTCACCATTTGATGTTTATTTGAATGGCAGCCATCAGTTTACTATGTTAGTGTGAGAGTCAGTCTTTTCCTGGTTGGTCAGTTATAAGAAAGCAGACCTCTGGAGAAACAATTTTAAACTGTCTGACCTTTGTGATTCAGTTACTGGCTGCCATGTTGTACTGCTCCAGGGTCTCTCATTCTGGGGGGACTGAGCTTACATTCTCTTTTGATTCTGCCTCTTTCTTGGATTCTGCCTTATGTTTTTGTACTTTCTTCAGCTTTGATTCGTCTCTTACGTGTACAGGAACAGAAAAACCAGTTTCGTTTTCTTGTTTTCTTCACCTTCTTTGACTGAGTAGCTTATGATAGGATTTTCTTTCTCAAAGTCCCTTGTAGAGGTCTTCTGAGCTTCAGGGTCATATTTCGTGCCTGGAAAGAAAAGAGAAGGGTATTAGTTTTGAGGAAAGAGTATAACAACTGATTTGGAAGCGAGATTTCATGAAAAAGGGATGTGGGCTGATGAGGGCTTTTGTGCCAGGCAAGGGCAGTGTAGAGGGCTTGGTCATCAAAGTCAATGGAGAACATGGGGAGCATAGATGGAGTCACCTTACCTTCACAATGCCTCTGTATCTCCGTTGACAACGGGTCGTGTTTCTTCATTTCATCCTTGAAACAAACCAGTAAACCGCGTTGCAACTCTTCTTGGTTTCTCTGGCCTCCTGTTTCCCTTACTCATGATAATCCCAGGAAGTGGCCTAACCCAGAATTTCTGCCTCTGACCACCCTATATATACCTTCTCAGGACAATGAGGAGCCACACCCTTCAATCTGATTGGTCAGCTAGTCACTCCCCCAGCCAATGTTGACCTTGCGATCTTAGACATCACATGAATCACTTTGCCCATCAACTTGGGCTAGTGGAGGCTGAGGGAGGCCATGATACAACTTACCCACTGCTGACACCTCTGTGTGTCTGATTCTGGAGAGTTCTGATTCAGGGGCATGGTGTTTCTGTTCATGACCTTCACACTTTCCTTCAGTGCCCTTTATTCTTAGACTTATATGCCTCCCATCAACACTCCTGCATCCTCCATCCCTGTTTGAACACTTTTCATCCCTTTTCAGCTCTTCAGAGTCCTCTAGTCACTTCATCTCTAGACCACCCTCTTCCTATTGAGGGTTTTTGAGGGTTTTAAGGAACTTAATACCAAGCACTTAACATGGAAAAAAGTAATTAAGAACATGTTGCATGTTTTTTTCTGCTCCAATGAGCTTTAGAGACACCAAGATTTGGTGAATACTCAGTCTGTCGCCCCAAGGTCAATATACCGTCTCCATAAGATTACACATTAGAACAAAGAAAGTGTTTAATGTCTCCTCCACCAATATTGTTGGGGACCCTTCAACTCTCATATTGAGTAGGGAAACTCAACTTGCCCCATCTACCAGAAATACATTCCTGAATTTAAAAAAAAAGAAAAAAAAGTAAGGAGCCCAAAGGCAAGAGTCACATGACCAGTGCACCAGGGTCTCTTCAATGACAGTTATCATCATGTAGCGCCCAATGTGAGGATGAACAATAGCTGAGCAGGAGATGTACCAGTAGGTACCTCATTGATAGCTGTTTTTTTATGGGCGGGACCCAGGGATGCACTGTCCAATTGCTGAGCAAGACCTGTTGCTTAGTAACAGGATATGGAGCAGTAAGGCAGAGCAGTGGCCACCTGCTAAGGGCTGTGCTCATGCTGCTCTGTTACATAAGGATACTTTGGGTCCAGTGTGCTGGAATCTTTTTGATTGATTCCTTTCCAACCTCAGATTTTGATTTCACATGCTTGTTTAACTTTTGTACATCATTCTTTTCATTGTATTCCCAGGCATGCCTGTCAGCAGTGCTTATCTATATGCCCCTCCAACAGCTGCCACTTGATCCCATGTGCCACATATAGTCTAGCTAATATTTCAAATCCAACAAGAATGTGAAGGCCAGCCCACCTTGAGAATTACTTTGACAAACTTTAACATCACAGTGATTCTTATTCTATTCACAGGATAACAGAGCAGGATAATGGAAATTCAAAAAGTATAAGAATTAAATTAGAGGACACCAATGAGTATGTCAATAGAAATATATACTGTTAATATTTTCTCTTTGTAGTTCTACCTAAATGTTTCAAATATATATATATTATATGTGTTATATAACGCTAGAATATATAATACACATATATTTGGATGAGCATGTATACATCAGTGAATTTTCTTTAAATTATAGAAATTGAATCAAACTGTATGAACTATTGTAGCCTTCCTTTCCTATACAATATGCTGGAAGAATTTTTCCATCTCAATGAACATGTATCTGCCATTATTTCTAAGGATTACTATAGTGTTCAAATGCTTGCTTATCCCATACTCCATGTGAGTGCTTTGAAGAGAGAAACCATGTGTGTTTTGTTCACTGGTTGATTTCATATCTTTTCTGTAGGAAATAAGGCTGTAATCCACATTGGAATTCATGTATCTTTTCAAATTAGTGTTCATTGTCTTCTGATATATACCTCGGAGTGGAATTGCTGGGTCAATTGGTAGTTCTTTTTTCAGTTTTTTGAGAAACTTTCATGAGGTTTTCCAAACCGACTGCACAAATTTACATTCCCACCAATTAAGTACAAGGGCTTTTCTTCTTCACATCCTTGTCAGCATTTGTTATTTTCAAATTTTTGAATTGATGATAGCCATTCTGTTGAGTGAGAGGTGATATCTACTTGTAATTTTGGTTTTAATTTCTCTGACATTTAGTGATGTTCACCATTTTTTCATGTGCCATCTGTATATCTTCTTTGGAGAAAATCAGATCTTCTCATTTTTTTTGTTTGTTTTTTAATATTGAGTTGAATAATCTCTTTAGATAGTTTGGATATTAACCCCTTATAATCATTCATTTGCAAATATTTACTCCCATTTAGTACGTTGTCTTTTCATTTTGTCATTGTTTTCGTTTGATGTGCAAAAGCTTTTAAGTTTAATTAGAAATTTTTTTTTTCCGTTGCTTCCTTTGCCTTAGGAGACAGGTGAAAAAAAATATTGCTATGAATTATGTCAAAGAGTGTTCTGCCTACATTTTCCTCTAGGGGATTCATAGTTTCCAGTCTTTCATTTAGGGTTTTAATTCACCTTGATTTCATTTGTTCAATCATTTTTATGTCAGCTGAAGCTCCAATACTTTGGCCACCTGATGCGACGAGTTGACTCACTGGAAAAGACTCTAATGCTGGGAGGGATTAGGGGCGGGAGGAGAAGGGGACGACAGAGAATGAGATGGCTGGATTGCATCACCGACACGATGGACATGAGTTTGAGTGAACTCCATTAGATGGTGTTGGACAGGGAGGCCTGACCTGCTGTACTTCATGGGGTCGCAAAGAGTCAGACACGACTGAGCGACTGAACTGAACTGAACTGAAGTGATAGCTTTCTGTATATAGTATCATGTCAACTGCAAGTAGTGACAATTTTACTTCTTCCTTCCAATTTGCATGACTTTTATTTATTTTCTTTGAATGAATGCTGTGCCTAGTACTTCTATGTGGGCATCTGTGTCTTGTTCCTGATTTAGATGGATAGCTTTTAGCTTTTTGCCACTGAAGAGGATATCATCTCTGTTTGTTATAAATCACCTTTATTATGTTCAGACGACCACATGGACTATACAGTCCACTGATTCTGTAGGCCAGAGTACTGGAGTGGGCACAGTGTGACTTCCACTTTCACTTTCGTTATGTTCAGATATATTCTTTCCATATCAAGTATGGTGAGAGTTTTTGAAATGAATGAATATTGAATTTTGCCAAATGCTTTTACAGCATCTGTTGAGATGATCATGTGATTTTTGTCCTTCTCTTTCCAATGTGGTGTACCACACTGACTAATTTGCAGATATTGAACCATCCTTGTACCCCTTGAATAAGTCCATCTTGATCATGTATATGATGGTTTCAATGTGATGTTGAATTCGGTTCTCTCATATTTTTTGAAGAATATTCACATCTATATTCAACAGAAATATTGGCATTAAGTTTTCTTTTTTGGTGGTGTCTTTGTCTGGGTTTTTTTTTTTTTTGTAATGGTAGTTGACTCTGGTAATAAGCCAGAGTCTGGCACTTGGTAGTTATGATAGAGTTTTTGTAAATTAACAGGGCATTCCTACCATATGAATTCTTAATACTCTTGTTTTTATTAAACACAGGATCCTGAAAATATTTTTATGCTGATATTATATTTTCAAAAACCTATCTAGAGTGTGTGATATTTCTACAAATTTACACTCAGCTGTTTTAGTCCTTTATAGAAACAGAGAACAAAGACAAGACTTCTTTACTATAGCAGCCCAAACGACAAGAGGAATAAGTGTTAGAACAGGGTATGTATGCTTCCTGCTCTAACTAGTCATATAAAAATATTCACTATCCAAATAGACAAATGAAATTTAAAATTATAGAGATATTTTAGGTCTTTCTTTATCAGCCTAATGCCTCCATATTACTGATTTTGCATAATGTATAATTCAGGAGAATATAATCAACTGTTACACTTTAGCTTTGACAATTCATTAATGTAATTTAGTCCCATTATATTTTTCTGTCTTTGTTTTATCTTATTTAATATTGTCACTTTTATATCAGTTCAGTTCAATTCAGTCGCTCAGTCGTGTCCGACTCTCTGCGACCCCATGAATCACAGCACGCCAGGCCTCCCTGTCCATCACCAACTCCCGGAGTTCACTCAAACTCATGTCCACAGAGTCGGTGATGCCATCCAGCCATCTCATTCTCCGTCGTCCCCTTCTCCTCCCGCCCCCAACATTTCCCAGCATCAGAGTCTTTTCCAGTGAGTCAACTCGTCTCATGAGGTGGCCAAAGTATTGCAGTTTCAGCTTTAGCATCAGTCCCTCCAATGAACATCCAGGATTGATCTCCTCTAGAATGGACTGGTTGGATCTCCTTGCAGTATAAGGGACTCTCAAGAGTCTTCTCCAACACCACAGTTCAAAAGCATCGATTCTTCGGCGGTCAGCCTTCTTCACAGTCCAACTCTCACATCCATACATGACCACGGGAAAAACCATTGCCTTGACTAGACGGACCTTTGTTGGCAAAGTAATGTCTCTGCTTTTTAATATATTATCAAGGTTGGTCATAACTTTCCTTCCAAGGAGTAAGCGTGCAAATATAATCATTGGAAACAATTAGTGCGCTGCTTTTGAAACCTTATGACCTTTAACATTTAAATTCTTATACATTTTGTATGGTGTGTTCATTTGCTATATTTGAGGTTCAAGAAAAAAAGAAATTGAGTTAAACCATATCTTGCCTCTCTTTTAAGTCATTCTTCTCTGCCTTCAGTTAAGGTAGGAGGGATTATCATCATAAGCAATTGTTTTGTGTTAAGTTGCCATCTGTTGAGTTAAGAAGGCTCCATTCTTCCTCTGTTCAATATTCTTAAAGTGGTAATATTTGATGTTGTAAGTTGTATACTGCATGTGCTGGCACTGAAAATTTATTCTCCTGAATCCTGCTTTCTTGCAGTTGTTTAGAAGATAGTACTTTGTGTTAGGCTGAAGCATGTTATCAAGTCATTTATGGCCTAGATGTAATATATTTTATTTTATATTTTGTTATTTATTTATTTTTTTAATTTGAGGTTAATTACTTTACAATAATATATTGGTTGGTCTTGCCATACATTGATATGAATCTGCCCCGGGTGTACATGTGTTCCCCTTCTTGAACCCCCTTCCCACCTCCCTCTTCCCCATATCCTCCCTCCAGGTCATCCCCGTGCACCAGCCCCGAGCATCCTGTATCATGCATCGAACCTGGACTGGAGATTTGTTTCACATATGATAATATACATGCTTCAATGCCATTCTCCCAAATCATCCCACCTTCACCCTCTCCCACAGTCCCAAATACTGTTCTATGCACCTAGGTCTCTTTTGCTGTCTCGTATACAGGGTTAAGGTTACCATCTTTCTAAATTGCATATATATATGTTAGTATACTGTATTGGTGCTTTTCTTTCAGGCTTACTTCACTCTGAATAATAGGCTCCAATTTCATCCACCTCATTAGAACGGATTCAAATACATTTTTTATGATGCCTGAAAAATGCTCCACTGTGTATATGTACCAAAGCTTTCCTATCCATTTGTCTGCAGATGGACATCTAGGTTTCTTCCATGTCCTCTCTATTACAAACAGTGCTGCAGTGAATATTGGAGTACACGTGCCTCTTTCAATTCTGGTTTCCTCAGTGTGTATGCCCAGGAGTGTGATTGCTGCACCATATGGCAGTTCCTTTTCCAGTTTTTTGAGGAATCTCCACACTGTTCTCCATAGTGGCTGTACTAGTTTGCATTCCCACCAACAGTGTTAAGAGGGTCCCCTTTTCTCCACATCCTCTCAGGCATTTATTGCATGTAGAGTGGGAGACTTTAATACCCCACTCCCACCTATAAATAGGTCGACTAAACAGAAAATTAACAAGGAAACACAAATGTTTTCAATCCCTGATCAAGAACTAAGATCCCACAAACTGCATGGTGCCCCCCATCCCAAAAATTTATGTCTCTGGTGATCCTGTTTGTCATATGCACCGGGATTGGGCCACATCCATTGCCCTGCCCTTGGGAATACAGTGATCCCACCAATTTCTTAGGATAACAGTGGCCTAATTGATATTTGGTCTGTTCCCTCCAAACATTATTTTAAACTTTGGGGGTGCTAGCTGTGGGTTTTAGTTGTATCATTATTTTTTGCCTCCTGAGCACCTTTAGCTGACAGCATAGGCAAGTGATGCAACAAAGCCCTTTATGACGTAGGTGGCCAGCAGGTGATTTCTGCATGCTTTTCTCAGTATGACATTCACCATCCACACGTTGAACACTCTTCCCATCTGGGTTCTGGGAATCTAGATCCTAATGTCATTCCAAACCCCAAACAAACGCAGGAACACCACACCACTAATCCTTGCTGCTGAGATCAGTTGTTAAGCATGGTTATCCATCTTCAGTGCAGATTCCTAACACAGTCCAGAACTCTACTCTCTGGTTAACTGGGGGCCTGAGGGTCTTTCCCCCAATCTCCCGGGACTCCACAACCCTCCGCACTCAGGTGCCCACCTCTTCTCTCCCTTCCCTCCCTTCACATCAGAAAACACATACACACACACACACACACACACACATATATCATCTTTTCACCATTTTATGATTCTTTGAATAGCAGCTATCAGTTTATTATGTTAGTGTGAGAGTCAGTCTTTTCCTGGTTGGCCATTTGTAAGAAAGGAGACCTCTGGAGAAACAATTCTAAACTGTCTGAGCTTTGGGATTCAATTACTGGCTGCCCAGGTTGTACTTCTCCAGGGTCTCTCATTCTGGGGTGGCTGAGTTTATCTTCTCTTTCGATTTGCCTCCCTCTTGGATTCTGCCTCATATATTGGTACCATTTTTGGCATTGATTCAGTGTCTTACATGCACAGAAACAGAAAAACCAGTTTGGTTTTCTTGTTTTCTTCACATTCTTCGAGTAACTGGCATAGGATCGGATTTTCTTTCTCAAAGTCCCTTGTAGAGGTCTTCTGACCCTCGTGGTCATATTGCGTGCCTGGAAAAAAAAGAGAAGGGTGTTAGTTTTGAGAAAAGAGTATAACAACTGACTTGGAAGGGAGATTTCATGAAAAAGGGATGTGGGCTGATGAGGGCTTTTGTGCCTGGCAAGGGCAATGTAGAGGTCTTGGGCAGTAAAGTCAATAGAGAACATGGGGAGCATAGATGGAGTCATCTTACCTTCACACTGCCTCTGTATCTCCGTTGACAATGGGTTGTCTTTCTTCCTTTAATCCTTGAAGCAAACCAAGTGGCAACTCTTCTTGGCTTCTGTGGCTTCCTGGTTCCCTTACTCATGTTGATCCCACGAATTGGCCTAACCCAGAATCTCTGCCTCTGACCCCCCTATATATACCTTCTCAGGACAATGAGGAGCCACACCCTTCAATATGGTTGGTCAGCTAGGCATTTCCCCAGCTAATGTTGCCCTTGGGGTCTTAGACATCACAGTATAGCACTTTGCCCTCAACATGTGCTAGTGGAGGCTGAGGGAGGCCATGATACATCTTACACACTGCTGACACCTCTGTGTGTCTGATTCTGGGGAGTGGTGATTCAGGGGCATGGTGTTTCTCCTCATGACCTTCAGACTTCCCTTCAGTGCCCTTTATTCTTTGACTTATATGTCTCCCTTCAACACTCCTGCCTCCTCCATCCGTGTATGAACACTTTTCATCCCATTTCAGCACTTCAGAGTCCTCTAGTCAATTCCTTTCTAGACTACCCTCTTCCTATTGGGGGTCCTTGAGGGGCTTAAGGAATTAAGAGCAAGCACTTAACATGGAAAAAGATAATTAAGAACATGTTGTATGTTTTTTCTACTCCAATGAGCTTTAGAGATCCCAAGATTTGATTAATCCTCAGTCTGTTGCCCCAAGGTCAATACACCATCTCCATAAGTTTACACATCAGAGCAAAGAAAGTGTTCAATGTCTCCTCCAGTCATACTGTTGGAGACACTTCAACTCTCATATTGAGTCGGGAAACTCAACTTGCCCCATCTACTAGAAATACATTCCTGATTTAAATAAAAAAAGAAAAGAAAAAATAAGGTGCCCAGAGGCAGGAGTCGCATGACTACTGCACCACGGACTCTTGACTGAATCACATCCCCAATGGTCCCTCATTGACAGTTATCATCAGGTAGGGCCCACTGTGTAGCTGACCAATAGCTGAGCAGGAGACGTACCAGTGGGTTCCTCATTGATTGTTGGTTGCTTATGGGCAGGGCCCAGGGATGCACTGTCCTATTGCTGAGCAAGACCTGTTGCTTAGTAACAGGATGTGGAGTAGTAAGGCACAGCAATGGCTACCTGCTAAGGGCTGTGCTCATGCTGCTCTGTTACATAACGATACTCTGGGTCCAGTGTGCTGGAATCTTTTCGATTGACTCCTTTCCAACCTCAGATTTTGATTTCACATGCTTGTTTACCTTTTGTATATCATCCTTTTCATTGTATTCCCAGGCATGCCTGTCAGTAGTGCTTATCACTATGCCCCTACAACAGCTGCCACTTGATCCCTTGTGCCGCATATAGTATAGATAATAATTCAAGCCCAAGAAGAATATGAAGACCAGCCAACCTTGAGAACTACTTTGACAATCCTTGACATCACAGTGATTCTTATTCTATTCACAGTATAACAGAGCAGGATGATGGAAATTCAAAACGTATAAAAATAAAATTAGAGGACACCAATAAGTATGTCAAAAGAAATATATACTGTTAATATTTTGTCTTTGTAGTTCTACCTAAATTTTTATAACTTATATATTATATGTGTTATATAATGCTAAAATTTATAGTACACATATATTTCAATGAGCATAAATACATCAGTGAATTTTTTTTAATTTATAGAAATTGAATCAAGCTATATGCACTATTGTAGCCTTCCTTTTCTTTACAATATGCTGGAAGAATTTTTCCATCTTGACGCACATGTATTTGCCGTTATTTCTCAGGATTACTCTAGTGTTCAATTGCTTGCTTAAAGCATACTCCATGCGAGTGCTTTGAAGAGAGGAACCATGTGTGCTTTGTTCACTGGTTGCTTCCATATCTTTTCTATTATATATAAGGCTGCAATACACATTGGAATTCATGTATCTTTTCAAATTGGCATTCATTGTCTTCTGATATACACCTCGGAGTGGACTTGCTGGATCAATTGGTAGTTCTTTTTTTAGTTTTTTTTGAGAAACTTTCGTTATGTTTTCCAAAGTGACTGCACAAATTTACATTCCCACGAAGTAAGTACAAGGGATTCCCTTTTCCACATCCTTGTCAACATTTGTTATTTTCAGACAGTTTGATTTGATGATAGCCATTCTGATGAGTGTGAGGTGATATATCCTTGTGATATTGGTTTTAATTTCTCTGACAGTGATCAGCATTTTTTCTTTTTTTTATAATGCCGCCATTAGTCATTATATTCTATATACAGGAATTATATGTGTTTTCTGTACAGAAATTAGCACAGTTCTTATATACTCTCCTAAAGATATTTTGCCAAAAAAAGGCTCTGAAAATTTTGAAGTTAACAGACTGACTATAGCCCAGATAATATTTTATAAAATTAGTAATTGTTTCAAATTAAGCAATATGGCTTTTCCAGTTTATTTTTTTTCCTATCTTTCATTGTTTCATTTTATTTTATTGGAGTCTAATTATTTTACAATATTCTATTGTTTGGCTTTGCCATACATTGACATAAATCCGCCACGGGTGTACATGTGTTCCCCACTTTGAACAGCCCTCCCACCTCCCTCTTCCCCATATCCTCCCTCCAGGACATCCCCGTGCACCAGCGCCAAGCATCCTGTCTCATGCATCAAACCTGGACTGGCGATTCATTTCACATATGATAATATACATGGTTCAATGCCATTCTTCCGAATCATCCCACCCTCGCCCTCTTCCACAGAGTCCAAAAAACTGCTCTATACACCTGTGTCTCTTTTGCTATCTCGTATACAGGTTTATCATGATCATCTTTCTAAATTCTCTCTATATATGTGTTTGTATACTGCATTGGTGTTTTTCTTTCTGGCTTACTTCACTCTGTATAATAGGTTCCAGTTTCATCCACCTCATTAAAACTGATTCAAAAGTATTCTTTTTAATGACTGAATAATACTCCATTGTGTACATGTACCAAGGCTTTCTTATCCATTTGTCTGCAGATGGACATCTAGGTTGATTCCATGTCCTCACTATTATAAACAGTGTTGCAATGAACATTGGAGTACATGTGTTTCATTCAATTCTGGTTTCTTCGGTGTGTATGCCTAGGAGTGCAATTGCTGGGTCATATGGCAGTTCTATTTCCAGTTTTTTAAGGAATCTCCACACTGTTCTCCATAGTGGCTGGACGTTTGCATTCCCACCAACAGTGTAAGAGGGTTCCCTTTTCTCCACACCCTCTCCAGCATTTATTGCATGTAGACTTTTAGATAGCAGCCACTCTGAAGGGTGTGTAACAGTATCTCATTGTGATTTTGATTTGCATTTCTCTGATTCTGAGGGATGTTGAGCAGTTTTTCATGTGTTTGTTAGCCAACTGTATGTCTTCTTTGGAGAAATGTCTGGTTCTTTGGCACATTTTTTGACTGGGTCATTTATTTTCTGGAATTGAGCTGCAGGAACTGCTTCTGTATTTTGGAGATTAATCCTTTGTCAGTTGTTTCATTTGCTATTATTTTCTCCCATTCTGAAGGCTGTCTTTTCACCTTGCTTATAGTTTCCTTTGCTGTGCAGAAGCTTTTGATTTTAATTAGGTCCCATTTGTTTATTTTTGCTTTTATTTCCAATATTCTGGGAGGTGGGTCATGGAGGATCCTGCTTTGATTTATGTCGGATAGTGTTTTGCCTATGTTCTCCTCTAGGAGTTTTATAGTGTCTGGTCTTACATTTAGATCTTAAATCCATTTTGAGTTAATTTTTGGGTATGGTGTTAAGAAGTGTTCTAGTTTCATTCTTTTACAAGTGGCTAACCAGTTTTCCAATCACCACTTATTAAAGAGAATGCCTTTTCTCCATTTTATATTCTTGCCTCCTTTGTCAAAGATAAGATGTCCATAGGTGTGTGGATTTATCTCTGGGCTTTCTATTTTGTTCCATTGATCTATATTTCTGTCTTTATGACAGTACCATACTGTCCTGATGACTGTGGCTTTGTAGTAGAGCCTGAAGTCCTGTAGGTTTATTCCCCTAGTTCCATTCCTCTTCCTCAAGATTGCTTTGGCTATTCGAGGTTTGTTTTATTTTTTTCATATAAATTGTGAGATTGTTTGTTCTAGTTCTGTGAAAAATATCGTTGGTAGCTTGATAGGGATTTCATTGAATGTGTAAATTACTTTGGGTATTATATTCATTTTCCCAATATTTATTCTTCCAATCAATGAACACGGTATATTTCTCCATCTATCAATGTCTTCTTTGATTATTTTCAGCAGTGTTTTGCACTTTGCTATGTACAGGTGCTTTGTTTCCTTAGGTAGATATATTCCTAAGTATTTAATTTTTTTGTTGCAACAGTGAATTGTATCATTTCCTTAATTTCTCTATTTTCTCATTATTGGTGTATAGGAATGCAAGGGATTTCTGTGTGTTTATTTTATATCCTGCAACTATACTGTATTCATTGATTAGCTCTAGTAGAAAATTGCTGAGGAAGGTAAACTTCCTAACTCATTCTATGAGGCCACCATCACCCTAATACTAAAACCTGGTAAAGATCCCACACACATACACACAAAAAAAAAAAAAAAAAAACTACAAGCCAATATCACTGATGAACATGGATGCAAAAATCCTTAAAAAAAATTCTAGCAGTCAGAATCCAACAACACATTAAGAAGATCATACATCATGACCAAGTGGGCTTTATCCCAAGAATGCAAGGATTCTTCAATATCTACAAATCAATCAATGTAATGCACTACATTAACAAACTGAAAAATAAAAATCATATGATTATCTCAATAGATGCAGAGAAAGCCTTCGACAAAATTCAACATCCATTTATGATAAAAAACCATCCAGAATATGGGAATAGAAGGGACATAGCACAACATAATAGAAACTATATATGACACACCGACAGCAAACATTATCCTCAATGGTGAAAAACTAAAAGAATTTCCCCTAAAGTCAGGAATAAGACAGTTGTGTCCATTCTCACCATGACTGTTCAACATAGTTCTGGAAGATTTGGCCACATCAATCAGAACAGAAAAGACATAAAAGAATACAAATTGGAAAAGAAGAAGGAAAACATTCACTGTTCGCTGATGACATGATCCTATACAGTTCAGTTCAGTTCAGTTCAGTTCAGTCGCTCAGCCGTGTCCGACTCTCTGCAACGCCATGAATCACAGCACGCCAGGCCTCCCTGTCCATCACCAACTCCCGAAGTTCACTCAAACTCATGTCCACAGAGGTGGTGATGCCATCCAGCCATCTCATTCTCTGTCGTCCCCGTCTCCTCCCGCCCCCAGCCTTTCCCAGGATCAGAGTCTTTTCCAGTGAGTCAGCTCATCGCATGAGGTGGCCAAAATATTGGAGTTTCAGCTTTAGCATCAGTCCTTCCAATGAACACCCAGGATTGATCTCCTTTAGAATGGACTGGTTGGATCTCCTTGCAGTCCAAGGGACTCTCAAGAGTCTTCTCCAACACCACAGTTCAAAAGCATCAATTCTTCGGCGATCAAATTTCTTCACAGTCCAAATCTCACATCCATACATGATCACGGGTAAAACCATAGCCTTGACTAGACGGACTTTTGTTGGCAAAGTAATGTCTCTGCTTTTTAATATACTATCTAGGTTGGTCATAACTTTCCTTCCAAGGAGTAAGCGTCTTAATTTCATGGCTGCAGTCAGCATCCGCAGTGATTTTGGAGCCCCAAAAAATAAAGTCTGACACTGTTTCCACTGTTTTTCCATCTATTTCCCATGAAGTGATGGGACCAGATGCCATGATCTTTCTTTTCTGAATGTTGAGCTTCAAGCCAACATTTTCACTCTCCTCTTTCAGAAAACCCTAAAACTCTCCAGCATTTTTTCATGTGCCATCTGTATATCTTCTTTGGAGAAAATCAGATCTTCCCATTGTTCTTTAGTTTGTTGTTTTTTAATATCAAGTTGAATAATCTGTTTAGATAGTTTGGATATTAACCACTTTTAGTCATGTCATTTGCAAATACTTACTCCCATTCGATAGTTTCTCTTTTCATTTTGTCAGTGGTTTCCTTTGTGGTGCAAAAGATTTTAAGTTTAATCAGATCTCATTTTTTTCCCTTGGCTTCCTTTGCCTTAGGAGACAAGTGAAAAAAATGCTGTTATGAATTATGTCAAAGAGTGTTCTGCCTACATTTTCTTCTAGGGGTTTCATAGTTTCCAGTCTTTCATTTAGGGTTTTAATTCACCTTGATTTCATTTGTTTAATCATTTTTTTGAAAGCTGAAAGTCCAATACTTCGGCCGCCTCATGTGACGAGTTGACTCACTGGAAAAGACTCGGATGCTGGGAGGGATTTGGGGCGGAAGGAGAAGAGGACGACAGAGAATGAGATGGCTGGATGGCGTCACCGACTCGATGGGCATGAGTTTGAGTGAACTCCGGGAGTTGGTGTTGGACAGGGAGGCCTGGCGTGCTGTGATTAATGGAGTCGCAAAGTTGGACACGACTGAGCGACTGAACTGAACTGATAGCTTTCTGTATATAGTGTCATGTCAACTGCAAGTAGTGACAATTTTACTTCTTCCTTCCAATTTGGATGACTTTTATTTATTTCCTTTGAATGATTGCTGTGCCTAGTACTTCTAGTGTTTTAGAAGTGGCAAGAGTGCGCATCTGTGTCTTGTTCCTGATTTAGAAGGATAGCTTTGAGCTTTTTGCCACTGAATACGATATAATCTCTGTTTGATGTAAATCACATTTATTTTGTTCAGACGACCACATGGACTATACACTCCATGGAATTCTCCATGCCAGTGTACTGGAGTGGGCACAGTTCGACTTCCAATTTCACTTTCACTTTCATTATGTTCGGATATTTTCCCTCTATTTAAAGATTGGTGAGAGTTTTTGAAACGAATGAATATTGAATTTTGCCAAATGCTTTTACAGCATCTGTTGAGATGATCATGTGATTTTTGTCCTTCACTTTCCCCGGCGGCACAGATGCGACACAAGAGACGCCGGCCCCGGCGGCGCAGACGCGACGCGAGAGACTCCGGCCCCGGCGCAACGAACCACGCAAACAGGCGCGGCCAAGAGGAGCTACCCCACGCCTGAGGCCAGGGCCGGCGGCCAAGAGGAGCTACCCCACGTCCAACAGGCGGTGGCTGCGGGAGCGCAGGAGGGCCGTGAGGAGCTACTCCGCGTTCAAGGTCAGGAGGTGCGGCCTTGAGGAGATAGCCCTCCTCCAAGGTAAGGTACAGCGGCTGCACTTTGCTGGAGCAGCTATGAAGAGATTTTCCACGACTAAGGTAAGAGAAACCCATATAAGATGGTAGGTATTGCTAGGGGGCA
The DNA here is from genome assembly GCF_049115385.1 of Moschus berezovskii. Lineage (NCBI taxonomy): Eukaryota > Metazoa > Chordata > Mammalia > Artiodactyla > Moschidae > Moschus > Moschus berezovskii. The sequence goes on along the minus strand of NC_142485.1, from coordinate 45,038,218 downwards.
TCAGAGGGCAGACAAACTGAAATCATAATCACAGGAAACTAGCCGATCTAATCACATGGACCACAGCCGAATGTGGTCCACTGGAGAAGGGAATGGCAAACCACTTCAGTATACTTGCCTTGAGAACCCCATGAACAGTAACAAAGGGCAAAATGATAGGATACTGAATGAGGAATTCCCCAGGTCGGTAGGTGCCCAGTATGCTACTGGAGCTCAGTGGAGAAATAACTCTAGAAGGAATAAAGGGATGGAGCAAAAGCAAAAGCAATACCCAGTTGTGGATGTGACCAGTGATAGAAGCAAGGTCCGGTGCTATAAAGAGCAATATTGCATAGGAACCTGGAATGTTAGGTCCATGAATCAAGGCAAATTGGAAGTGGTCAAACAGGAGATGGCAAGAGTGAACATAGACATTCTAGGAATCAGTGAATTAAAATGGACTGGAATGTGTGAATTTAACTCGGATGGCCATTATATCTACTACTGTGGGCAGGAATCCCTTAGAAGAAATGGAGTAGCCATCATGGTCAACAAAAGAGTCCAAAATGCAGTACTTGGATGCAATCTTAAAAACGACAGAATGATTTCTGTTCCTTTCCAAGGAAAACCATTCAATATTACAGTAATCCAGGCCTATGCCCCAACCAGTAATGCTGAAGAAGCCGAAGTTAATCGGTTCTATGAAGACCTACAAGACCTTTTAGAACTAACACCCAAAAAAGATGTCCTTTTCATTATATGGGACTGGAATGCAAAAGTAGGAAGTCAAGAAACACCTGGAGTAACTGGCAAACTTGGCCTTTGGGCACGGAATGAAGCAGGGCAAAGGCTAATAGAGTTTTGTCAAGAGAATGCACTGGTCATAGCAAACACCCTCTTCCAACAACACAAGAGAAGACTCTACACATGGACATCACCAGATGGTCAACACCGAAATCAGATTGATTATATTCTTTGCAACCAAAGATGGAGAAGCTGTATACAGTTAGCGAAAACAAGACCAGGAGCTGACTGTGGCTCAGATCATGAACACCTTATTGCGAAATTCAGACTTAAATTGAAGAAAGTAGGGAAAACCATTAGACCATTCAGATATGACCTCAATCAAATCCCTTATGATTATACAGTGGAAGTGAGAAATAGATATAAGGGACTAGATCTGATTGATAGAGTGCCTGATGAACTCTGGATGGAGGTTCGTGACATTGTACAGGAGACAGGGACCAAGACCATCCCCATGGAAAAGAAATGCAAAAGAGCGAAATGGCTGTCTGAGGAGGCCTTACAAATAGCTGTGAAAAGAAGAGATGTGAAAAGCAAAGGAGAAAAGGAAAGATATAAGCATCTGAATGCAGAGTTCCAAAGAATAGCAAGGAGAGATAAGAAAGACTTCCTCAGTGATCAATGCAAAGAAATAGACGAAAACAACAGAATAGGAAAAACAAGAGACCTCTTCAAGAAAATTAGAGATTCCAAGGGAACATTTCATGCAAAGATGGGCTCGATAAAGGACAGAAATGGTATGGACCTAACAGAAGCAGAAGATATTAAGAAGAGGTGGCAGGAATACACAGAAGAACTGTACAAAAAAGATCTTCACAACCAAGATAGTCACGATAACGTGATCACTGACCTAGAGCCAGACATCTTGGAATGTGAAGTCAAGTGAGCCTTAGAAAGCATCACTACTAACAAAACTAGTGGATGTGATGGAATTCCAGTTGAGCTATTTCAAATCTTGAAAGATGATGCTGTGAAAGTGCTGCACTCAATAGGCCAGCAGATTTGGAAAACTCAGCAGTGGCCACAGGACTGGAAGAGGTCAGTCTTCATTCCAATCCCAAAGAAAGGCAATACCAAAGAATGCTCAAACTACCGCACAGTTGCACTTATCTCACACGCTAGTAAAGTCATGCTCAAAATTCTCCAAGCCAGGCTTCAGCAGTATGTAAACCGTGAACTCCCAGATGTTCAAGCAGGTTTTAGAAAAGGCAGAGGCACCAGAGATCAAATTGCCAACATCCGCTGGATCATGGAGAAAGCAAGAGAGTTTCAGAAAAACATCTATTTCTGCTTCATTGACTATGCCAAAGCCTTTGACTGTGTGGATCACAATAAACTGTGGAACATTCTGAAAGAGATGGGAATCCCAGACCACCTGACCTGCCTCTTGAGAAACCTGTATGCAGATCAGGAAGTAACAGTTAGAACTGGACATGGAACAACAGACTGGTTCCAAATAGGAAAAGGTGTACGTCAAGGTTGTATATTGTCACCTTGCTTATTTAACTTATATGCAGAGTACATCATGAAGAATGCTGGGCTGGAAGAAGCACAAGCTGGAATCAAGATTGCTGGGAGAAATATCAATAACCTCAGATATGCAGATGACACTACCCTTATGGCAGAAAGTGAAGAGGAACTCAAAAGCCTCTTGATGAAAGTGAAAGAGGAGAATGAAAAAGTTGGCTTGAAGCTCAACATTCAGAAAACAAAGATCATGGCATCTGGTCCCATCACTTCATGGGAAATAGATGGAAAAACATTGGAAACAGTGTCAGACTTTATTTTTTTGGGCTCCAAAATCACTGCAGATGCTGATTGCAGCCATGAAATTAAAAAACGCTTGCTCCTTGGAAGGAAAGTTATGACCAACCTGGATAGTATATTAAAAAGCAGAGACATTACTTTGCCAACCAAGGTCCGTCTAGTCAAGGCAGTGGTTTTTCCCGTGGTCATGTATGGATGTGACAGTTGGACTGTGAAGAAGGCTGATCGCCGAAGAATCGATGCTTTTGAACTGTGGTGTTGGAGAAGACTCTTGAGAGTCCCTTATACTGCAAGGAGATCCAACCAGTCCATTCTAGAGGAGATCAATCCTGGATGTTCATTGGAGGGACTGATGCTGAAGCTGAAACTGCAATACTTTGGCCACCTCATGCGACGAGTTGACTCACTGGAAAAGACTCTGATGCTGGGAAAGGTTGGGGGCGGGAGGAGAAGGGGACGACAGAGAATGAGATGGCTGGATGGCATCACCGACTCTGTGGACATGAGTTTGAGTGTATTCAGGGAGTTGGTGATGGACAGGGAGGCCTGGCATGCTGTGGTTCATGGGGTCGCGGAGAGTTGGACATGACTGAGCGACTGAACTGAACTGAACTGAACTTTCCTAATGTGGTGTACCACACTGACTAATTTGCAGATATTGAACCATCCTTATACCCTGGAATAAGTCCATCTTGATCATGGTATATGATTGTTTCAATGTGATGTTCAGTTTGGTTCTCTCATATTTTGTGAAGAATATTCACATCTATATTCAACAGAAATATTGTCATTGAGTTTTCTTCTTTGGTGTTGTCTTTGTCTGGCTTTGGTGTTAAGAAAATAATAGCTTCATAAAAATTTGGGAGGTACTCCATTTTCTCCATTTTTTGGAATAGTTTGAGAATGTTGGATATAAGTTCTTCTGTATATATTTGTAAACTTTCTGCTGTGAAGCTGTGTGGTCCTGAACTTTATTTTACTAAAAGATGTTTATTATAAATTCAATTTCACTGCTAGTGTTTCAACTATTCAGATTATACATTCCTTCCTGATTCAGTTTTGAAAGGTTGTATGGTCCTAGAGATTTGTCAGTGTTCTCTACCTTGTCCAATTGTTTGGCTTGTAACTATTTTTAGTATCCTCTTTGATTTTTCCCTGTTGCTGTGATGTTCGCTGTAATGTGTCCTTTGCATATGTTTATTTGAGTCATCTTTTATTTTTGGTGAACCTGTTTAAAGACTTAACTATTCTGTTTATCTTTTCCAAGAATATCTTTTCACTTAACTGTTATTTTTTTTTACTTTAGGAAATGGGAAGTCTCAATTTTATTAATATCCTCTCTGATCTTTATTATTGCCTTCATTCTGAGAATTTGGGGCTTTATTTATTCTTCTTTTTCTACTTCATTTATATAGTAAGTTAAGTTGTTTATTTCAGTTTCTCCCCCCGCCTTGAGGGAAGCATCTGTCACTGTACAATTTCCCCTAGAACAGCTTTTGCTGAATCCAATAGATTTTGGAAAGTTTGTGTTTTTATTAGTCTCAAAGTGTTTTCTAATTCCCTTTTTGATTTCTTCATTAGCTCATTGTTATTTAGTAGCATGTTGTCTCGTCTCCATATGTTTGTGTTTGTCCCATATTCCCCCTCCTGTAACTGATTTTTTATTTTGTACCATTGTGGTCAGAAAAAGTGCTTGATATAATTTCTGTCTTCTTAAATGTGTTGAGACTTGTTTTGTAGCCCAGCATTTGATTATCCCTGAAAAAATGTCCTGTGCGCACTTGAAGGTTTGTATTCTGTTATTTTGTGATAGACTATGCCAGGTGGCTCAGAGGTAAAGAAACTGCCTGCAACGCAGAAGATGCAGATTTGATCCCTGTGTCAGCAAGATCCCCTGGAAAAGGAAATGCAATAAACTCCAGTGTTCTTACCTGGGAAATCCCATGAATAGAGGAGCCTGGAGGGTTACAGCCCATGGGTTTTCAAAAGAATCAGACAACTTTATACCTGAAGAACAACAACAAATGCTGTAGGCATCTATTAAGTTCAAGTACTCTAATCCTCTAATCTGTAATTTAAGACTACAGTTTTCTTATTGTTTTTCTATCAGGATGCTGTGTCCATTGATGGAATGGTGTGTTTAATGTATTTAGTGTTTAATTTGCAATTCACTTGTCTTTTAATTTTCACACTAGGTTATCTACTTGGTTTATCCACAGCTTTTACTATGTGTCTGTGTGTACTGGTTGGAATTTTTCCCTTCTCTGTAGATTTTTCCTTCTTTTCCACTTAGAGAAGACTCTTTAATATTTCTTTCCAAGTGAGTTTAGTATGGATAAGCTCTTAGTTTTTGCTTGTCTGAGAAGTTCTTCTCTCCAATTCTGGATGATATCCTTGCTTGTAGACTATTATAGGTTGCAAGTTTTTCTCTTTCAGCACGTTAAATATACATTTTTGACCCCTTTCTCTCTCTCTTTTCCTTCTACAATCCAATAAAGTGAATGTTAGTATACTTGATGTTGTCTAGAAGTCTCTTAAACTCTTCTCCTTTTTAACTTGTTTTTCTTTTTTTTTCCCTATTGGGCAATTTCCATAATTTTAGTTTAAAGATTTATTTTGTTTTTTGTGTATTGGCAACTCTCACTTTCGTGAGAGGTGGGGTTAAAGATAGAGGGGCCAGAACCAGTCCCAGGTAAGAGCCCGGACTTCTCCTGTGCTCAGTAGCCATCCCTGCCTATTGGGGAGTTAGTTGAGTATCCATCTGATGGTACAGAAACCCTGAGTTTCAGGTCCATGCTGATTCCATTTCATGTAAGTGTGTGCTGTATCCCCTTCCAGCATTGGAAATTTTGCCCCAAAAATACGAAGTGCTGGAGGGAGCAAGATGGCGGAGGAATAGGACGGCGAGACTAATTTGTCCCCCACAATTTCATCAAACGAACATTTGAACGCTGAGTAAATTCCATGAAACAACTTCTGAATGCCGGCAGAGGACATCAGGCACCCAGAAAAGCTGCCCATTTTCTTTGAAAGGAGGTAGGAGAAAACATTAAAGATAAAAAGAGAGACAAAAGCGGTAGGGATGGAGCTCCGTGCCAGGAAGGGAGGCTTAAAAAAGGGAGAAGTTTCCATTCCCCAGGGAACACTCTCACTGGTGAGTCTGTGGTGAGCCTTGGAACCTCAGAGGGCCACATAACCGGGAGGAAATAGAAATATGTAATTAAAACCCACAGATTACCCACCAAAGGGTAACTCCCAGTGGAGAAGCAGTGCAGTCGCCTGCATCTGCCTTTAGCAAGTGGGGGGTGGGACAGGGAGCAGCCGGCTGAACTGCTAAAGAGAAAGGACTGGCCCTGAATGCCACGAGGAGCTGACCAGAGATAGAAGAGCAGACTGTAGGGTAGCTACCCTGCGAAAAGGTGAAAAGCCCTAACCTAAGACTCCACCAGCCCCGCTCACAGAACAAAGGACTGAGCAGAGCAAGCTGGCTGGGGTCGGCCCATCCCCCACCATGACAGGCAGGGGAGGGCAACCAGAGCCAGAAGGGGGTAACTGCGGCCCCAGAGAGGCATCCAATACCAAACTGCAGGCAGGCTTCGTTACTAACCAAGACTTCTTATGTTTCTGGCCTGTTGACATCCAACTGAGAAGGTGTGCTGGCTGTACACCCAGAAAACTGAGTGGGAGGGACAAGCGAGGCAATAAGTCACAGTGACCTTGCTGGTCACCTGAGCTGCTCTGACTGGGGAAGGCACCAAATGCAGGCCCAACCAAGTCAGTGACTTTGTGGAGTACCCATGAACCTGAACCTGAGCCACCCAGACCTGGGAAGTGCATGCAACCCAGCACTGGCCTCAGAGAGCTCCCGGCAGAGCAACCTAGAGCCTGTGCAGTGTCGATTGGGACAAAACATGTGCCGTGATTGGGGGCAAACCCAGTGTGGGCGAGACATGGTGAGCACTGCCCACAGACGCCAGAGATATTTGTCTGCAGCTTTCTTACCTTCCCAGAACAGGACTGAACAAGTGAGCCTTAAAAAGTGTCCACCATGCCCCTTACTGTCAGGGTGGAAATTAGACACTGAAGAGACCAGCAAACAGAAGATAAAACTGAGGGAACCACCTTGAAAATAACAGAGAAGTCTAGATGTTACTCCAAGAATAAGACCGAAAACCAGAGGCAAGAGGCTAAAGCCCGAATCCTGAGAACACCAGAGAACTCTTGACTCCAGGGAACATTAATTGATAGGAGCTCATCAAACGCCTCCATACCTACACTGAAACCAAGCACCACCCAAGGGTCAACAAGTTCCAGAGCAAGACATACCATGCAAATTGGCCAGCAACACAGGAAAAGAGCCCTGAGCTTCAATATACAGGCTGCCCAAATTCACTCCAAATACACTGACACCTCATAACTCATTACTAGACACTTCATTAGATTCCTGAGTAAAGAAATCCAGTTCCACCCACCAGAACACCGACGCAGGCTTCACTAAACACAGAAACCTGACAAGTCACTGGTCCAACCCCACACACAGCAAGGAAATTACATAATAAACAGAACTCCACAAACTGCCAGAAGATGAAAGACCACCCCAAGCACAGCAATATAAGCAAGAGGAAGAGACAGAGAAATACCCAGCAAGTAAAGGAACAGGATAAATGCCCACCAACACAAACAAAAGAGGAAGAGATAGGGAATCTACCTGATAAAGAATTTTGAATTTTGATGGTGAAAATGATTCAAAATCTTGAAAGAAAAATGGAGTTACAGATAAATAACCGGGAGAAAAGGGTTGAGAAGATGGAAGAAAAGTTTAATAAGGATTTAGATGAAATAAAAAAGAGGCAATATAAAATGAATAATGAAATACATGAGATCAGAAACACTCTGAAGGGAACAAAAAGTAGAATAACGGAGGCAGAGGACAGGATAAGCCAGCTAGAAGATAGAACTGTAGAAATAAATGAAACAGAGAGAAAAAAGAAAAACAAATTAAAAGAAAGGAGGACAATATTAGACACCTCTGAGACAATGTTAAACTCCCGAACATTTATATCATAGCAGTCCCAGAAGAAGAAGTCAAGAAGAAAGACCATGAGAGAATACTTGAGGAGATAATAGTTGATAACTTCCCTAAAATGGGGAAGGAAATAATCACCCAAGTCTAAGAAACCCAGAGAGTTCCTAACAGGATAAATCCCAGGCGAAATCTCCAAGACACATATTAATCAAATTAACAAAGATCAAACACAAAAAACAAATATTAAAAGCAGCAAGGGAAGAGCAACAAATAACGCAATGGGATAACAGCTGATTTTTCAACAGAAACTCTTCAGGCCAGCAGGGAATGGTAAGACATACTTAAACTGATGAAAGAAAATAACCTATAGCCCAGATTACTGTACCAAGAAAGGATCTCATTCAAATATGAAGGAGAAATCAAAATCCTTACATACAAGCAAAAGCTGAGATAATTCAGCGTCACCAAACCAGCTCTCCAACAAATGCTAAAAGATTTTCTCTAGACAGGAAACACAGAAAGGTGTATAAACTCGAATAAAAAACATTAAAGAAAATGGCAGTGGCATCATCAGTTTAGTTCAGTTCAACTCAGTCGCTCAGTCGTGTCTGACTCTTTGTGACCCCATGAAACACAGGACTCCAGGCCTCCCTGTCCATCACCAACCCCCGGAGTTCACTCAAACTCATGTCCACAGAGTCAGTGACACCATCCAGCCATCTCATTCTCCGTTGTCCCCGTCTGCTCCTGTCCCCAATCCCTCCCAGCATCAGAGTCTTTACCAGTGAGTCAATTCGTCACAAGAGGTGGCCAAAGTATTGGAGTTTCAGCTTCAGCATCAGTCCTTCTAATGAACACCCAGGATTGATCTCCTCTAGAATGGACTGGTTGGATCTCCTTGCAGTCCAAGGGACTCTTAAGAGTCCTCTCCAGCACCACAGTTCAAAAGAATTAATTCTTCAGCGATCAGCTTTCTTCACAGTCCAATTCTCACATCCATACATGACCACGGGAAAAAGCATAGCCTTGACTAGACGGACCTTTGTTGGCAAAGTAATGTCTCCGCTTTTTAATATGCTATCTAGATTGGTCATAACTTTCCTATTTATCAATAATTACCTTAAATGTAAATGGGTTGAATGACCCAACCAAAAGACAAAAGGCGGGCTGAATCGATACAAAAACAAGACCCCCCCCCCCATATATGCTGTCTACAAGAGAACCACCTGAAAACAAGAGACACATACAGACTGAAAGTGAAGGGCTAGAAAAAGATCTTCCATACAAACAGAGACCAAAATAAAGCTGGAGTAGCAATACTCATATTAGATTAAATAGATTTTAAAACAAAGGCTGTGAAAAGAGACAAAGAAGGAAACCTCATAATGATCAAAGTATAAATCCAAGAGAAGATATAAAAATTATAAATATTTATGCACCCAACATAGGAGCACCGCATTATGTAAGACAATTACTAACAAGTATGAAAGGGGAAATTAACAACAATGCAATAAAAGTGGGAGATTTTAATACCTCACTCACACCTATGGACAGATCAACTAAACAAAAAACTAACAAGGAATCATAAACTGTAAATGATACAATAGACCAGTTAGACCTAATAGATGTCGATAGGACATTTCACCCCAAAACAATGAATTTCACTTTTTTCTCAACTGCACACGAAACCTTTTCCAGGATAGATCACATCCTGGGCCATAAATCTAGCATTGGTAAATTCAAAAAAATTGAAATCATTCCAAGCATCTTCTCTGATCACAATGCACTAAGATTAGATCTCAATTACAGGGGAAAAACTATTAAAAATGCCAACATACGGAGGCTGAGCAACACGCTACTAAATAACGAACAAATCATAGAAGAAATCAAAAGAGAAATAAAAATATGCATAGAAATGAATGAAAATGAACATGGAACAACCCAAAACCTCTGGGACACTGGAAAAGCAGTGCTAAGGGGAAGGTCATAGCAATACAGGCACACCTCAAGAAACAAGAAAAAAGTCAAATACATAACCTAACTCTACACCTAAAGAAACTAGAAAAGGAAGAAATGAAGAACCCTATGGTTAGGAGAAGGAAAGAAATCGTAAAAATTAGGGCAGAAATAAATGTAAAACAAAAAAAGAGACCATAGCAAAAATCAACAAATCCAAAAGCTGGTTCTTTTAGAGGGTAAATAAAATTTACAAACCACAAACCACACTCATCAAGAAACAAAGGGAGAAGTACCAAATCAATAAAATTAGAAATGAAAGTGGAGAGATCACAATTGACAACACAGAAATACAAATGATCATTAGAGAAAACTATCAGCAATTATATGGCAATAAAACGGACAACTTGTAAGAAATGGACAAATTCTTAGAAAAGTACAACTTTCCAAAACTGAACCAGGAAGAAATAGAAAACGTTAATAGCCCCATCACAAACAAGGAAATAGAAGCTGTAATCAAAAAGCTTCCAGCAAACAAAAGCCCAGGTCCAGACGGCTTCACATCTGAATTCTACCAAAAATTTCGAAAAGAGCTAACACCTATTCTACTCAAACTCTTCCAGAAAATTGCTGAGGAAGGGAAACTTCCAAACTCATTCTATGAGGCCACCATCACCCTAATCCCAAAACCTGGTAAAGATACCAGAATAAAAGAAAACTACAGGCCAATAACACTGATGAACATAGATGCAAAATTCCTTAACAAAGTTCTAGCAATCAGAATCCAACAACACAGTAAAGAAGATCATACATCACGACCAAGTGGGCTTTATCCCAGGAATGCAAGGATTCTCCAATATCCACAAATCAATCAACGTAATACACCACATTAACAAACTGAAAAATAAAAATCATATGACTATCTCAATAGATGCAGAGAAAGCCTTCTAAAATATTCAGCATCCATTTATGATAAAAACCCTTCAGAAAGTGGGAATAGAGGGGACATACCTCAACATAATAAAAGCTATATATGAAAAACCCACAGCAAACATTATCCTCAATGGTGAAAAACTGAAAGTATTTCCCCTAAAGTCAGGAACAAGACAAGGGTGCCCACTCTCACCACTATTATTCAACATGGTTCTGGAAGTTTTGGCCACAGCAATCAGAGCAGAAAAAGACATAAAAGAATCCAAATTGGAAAAGATGAAGTGTAATTTTCACTGTTCGCTGATGACATGATCCTCTACACAGAAAACCCTAAAGAAATTATCAGAAAACTACTAGAGCTAATCAATGATTACAGTAAAGTTGCAGGATATAAAATCAACATACAGAAATTCCTTGCATTCATATTCACTAATAATGAGAAAATAGAAAGAGAAATTAAGGAAACTATTCCATTCACTGTTGCAACGAAAAGAATTAAATACTTAGGAATATATCTACCTAAGGAAACAAAAGACCTGTACATAAAAAAACATAAAACACTGCCGAAAGTAATCAAAGAGGACATTGATAGATGGAGAAATATACCATGTTCGTGAATTAGAAGAATAAATATTGTGAAAATGAGTATACTACCCAAAGCAGTCTATAGATCCAATGCAATCCCTATCAAGCTACCAACGGTATTTTTCACAGAGCTAGAACAAATAATCTCACAATTTGTATGGAAATACTAAAAACCTCTAATAGCCAAAGCAATCTTGAGGAAGAAGAATGGAACTGGGGGAATCAACCTGCCAGACTTCAAGCTCTACTACAAATCCACAGTGATCAAGACAGTATGGTACTGGTATAAACACAGAAATATAGATCAGTGGAACAAAATAGAAAGCCCAGAGATAAACCCATTCACTTATGGACACCTTATCTTTGACAAAGGAGGCAAGAATATACAATGGAGAAAAGACAGTCTCTTTAACAAGTGGTGCTGGGAAAACTGGTTAGCCACTTGTAAAAGAATGAAACTAGAACACTTCCTAACACCATACCCAAAAATAAACTCAAGATGGATTATAGATCTAAACGTAAGACCAGAAACTATAAAACTCCTAGAGGAGAACGTAGGCAAAACACTTTCCGATATAAATCACAGCAGGATCCTCAATGACCCACCTCCCAGAATATTGGAAATAAAAGTAAAAATAAACAAACGGGACCTAATTAAAATTAAAAGCTTCTGCACAGCAAAGGAAACTATAAGCAAGGTGAAAAGACAGCCTTCAGAATGGGAGAAACTAATAGCAAATGCAACAACTTACAAATAATTAATCTGTAAAATGTACAAGCAGCTCCTGCAGCTCAATTCCAGAAAAATAAATGACCCAATCAAAAAAATGGGCCAAAGAATGAAACAGACACTGCTCCAAAGAAGACCTACAGATGGCTAACAAACACATGAAAAACTGCTCAACATCCCTCATAATCAGAGAAATGCAAATCAAAACCACAATGAGATACCATTACACACCAGTCAGAATGGCTGTTATCCAAAAGTCTACATGCAATAAATGCTGGAGAAGGTGTGGAGAAAAGGGAACCCTCTTACACTGTTGGTGGGAATGCAAACTAGTCCAGCCACTATGGAAAAAAAAATGTGGAGATTCCTTAAAAAACTGGAAATAGAACTGCATGTGACCCAGCAATCGCACTCCTGGGCATACACACCGAAGAAACCAGAATTGAATGAAACACATGTACTCCAATGTTCATCGCAGCATTGTTTATTATAGCTAGGACATGGAAGCAACCTAGATGTCCATCTGCAGATGAATGGATAGGAAAGCTTTGGTACATATACACAATGGAGTATTACTCAGCCATTAAAAAGAATGCATTTGAATCAGTTCTAATGAGGTGGATGAAATTGAAACCTATTATACAGAATGAAGTGAGCCAGAAAGAAAAACACCAATACAGTATACTAACTCATATATATGGAATTTAGAAAGATGTTAATGATAATCGTGTATACGAGACAGCAAATGATACACAGGTATATAGAACAGTCTTTCAGACTCTGTGGGAGAGGGCGAGGGAGGCATGATTTGGGAGAATGGCATTGAAACATGTATATTATAATATGTGAAACAAAGCACCATTCAAATTCGACACATGATACAGGATACTCGGGGCTGGTGCACCGGGATGACCCAAAGGGAAGATAAGGGATTGAGGGAGGTGGGAGGGCGGTTCAGGAAGGGGAACTCATGTACACCCAGGGCGGATTCATGTCAATATATGGCAAAACCAACCAATATTCTAAAATAATTAGCCTTCAATTAAAATAAATAAATAAAAATTTAAAAATTGGAACATTAAAATTTTTTAAATTTAAATTTAAAAACAAACCAAAAAAAAAAACAATGAAGTGCTGGAGCAAGAAGGGGTGCCCAATATGGGCTTGGGAGCATACGGGGATGGTCCCAGCATACCAGTCAGAGTTCCAGATACTCCCACTGTGCCACCTCAATAAGCACTTGTAATGGCTGCTCTGAACTTGTTCAGATGTAGGCCAGATCTGACTTGGCTCCACTCCTGGCACCTGTACATTCTTCTCAGCTGTGGAAGCCTTTGCCATAGGTGTGGGAAGGGGTGTTCTATGAAATAAGAGGGGTTGGAGTAGGCATTCAGAGTGTGTTAGTTCATGACCTGGCATTGTTATGGGGAAACAGCCTGTATCCTGTGTAATATCAACATGTTTCCTCTGCCTTGCTTTGTGAGTAAGCAAATGTATGGTTGCCTTCGCAAACTGTTCACATAGAGATAAATAAATAAATGCCCACCAACCCAAACAAAAGAGGAAGAGACAGGGAATCTACCTGATAAATAATTCCAAATAATGATAGTGAAAATAATCCAAAATCTTGAAAACAAAATGGAGTTACAGATAAATAGCCTGGAGACAAGGATCGAGAAGATGCAAGAAAGGTTTAACAAGCACCTAGAAGAAGTAAAAAGAGTCTATACTTAAGGAATCATGCAATAGATGAGATCCAAAACACTCTGGAGGGAACCAAGAGTAGAATAACAGAGGCAGAAAATAGGATAGGTGAGATAGAAGATAGAATGGTAGAAATCAATGAAACAGCGAGGAAAAAAGAAAAACTAAATAAAAGAAATAAGGGCAATCTCATAGACCTCTGGGACAATGTTAAAAACCCGAACATTCGAATCATAGGAGTCCCAAAATAGGAAGACAAAAAGAAACACTATGGGAAAATACTTAACGTGATGATAGCTAAAAAGTTAGGTAAAATGGAGAAGGAAATAATCACCCACATCCAAGAAAACTACACAGACCCAAACAGGAAAAACCCAAGGCAAAACACCCCGGGACACATATTAATAAAATCAAGAAAGATCAAAGATAAAGAACAAATATTAAAAGCAGCAAGGGAAAAATAGCAAATAACACAGAAGGGGAATCCTAAAAGAATAACAGCTGATCTTTCAATAGAAACTCTTCAGGCCAGGAGGGAATGGCATAGCATACTTAGAGTAATGAAAGAAAATAGCCTACAGCCCAGATTACTATACCCAGCAAGGATCTCATTCAAATATGAAAGACAAATCCAAAGCTTTCAGTTCAATACAGTTCAGTCACTCAGTCATGTCCGACTCTCTGCGACCCCATGAATCACAGCACGCCAGGCCTCCCTATCCATCACCAACTCCCGGAGTTCACTCAAACTCATGTCCACAGAGTCGGTGATGCCATCCAGCCATCTCATTCTCTGTCATCACCTTCTCCTCCCGCCCCCAACCTTTCCCACCATCAGAGTCTTTTCCAGTGAGTCAACTCGTCGCATGAGGTGGCCAAAGTATTGCAGTTTCAGCTTTAGCAGCAGTACTTCCAATGAACACCCAGGATTGATCTCCTTTAGAATGGACTGGCTGGATCGCCTTGCAGTACACGAGATTCTCAAGAGCCTTCTCCAACACCACAGTTCAAAAGCATCAATTCTTCAGCGATCAGCTTCCTTCACAGTCCAACTCTCACATCCATACATGACCACTGGAAAAACCATAGCCTTGACTAGACGGACCTTTGTTGGCAAAGTAATGTCTCTGCTTTTTAATATACTATCAAGGTTGGTCATAATTTTATGTCCAAGGCGTAAGCGTCTTTTAATTTCATGGCCGCATTTGGGATCTGCAGTGATTTTGGAGCCCAAAAAAATAAAGTCTGACACTATTTCCACTTTTTTCCATCTTTTTCCCATGAAGTGGTGGAACCAGATGCCATGATCTTTGTTTTCTGAATGTTGAGCTTCAATCCAACCTTTTCACTCTCCTCTTTCACTTTCATCAAGAGGCTTTTTAGTTCCTCTTTACTTTCTGCCATAAGGGTACTGTCATCTGCATATCTGAGGTTATTGATATTTCTCCCAGAAACCTTGATTCCAGCTTGTGCTTCTTCCAGCCCAGCGTTCCTCATGATGTATTCTGCATATAAGTTAAATAAGCAAGATGACAATATACAGCTTTGACGTACTTCTTTTCCTATTTGGAACCAGTCTCTTCTTCCATGTACAGTTCTGACTGTTGCTTCCTGACCTGCATATAGGTTTCTCAAGAGGCAGATCAGGTGGTCTGGCATTCCCATCTCTTTCAGAACTTTCCACAGTTTATTGTGATCCACACAGTCAAAGGCTTTGACATAGTCAATCAAGAAGAAACAGATGTTTTTATGGAACTCTCTTGCTTTCTCCATGATCCAGCGGATGTTGGCAATTTGATCTCTGGTGCCTCTGCCTTTTCTAAAACCTGCTTGAACATCTGGGAGTTCACGGTTCACATATTGCTGAAGCTTGGCTTGGAGAATTTTGACCGTGACTTTATTATCGTTTGATATGAATGCAATTGTGCGGTAGTTTGAGCATTCTGTGGCATTGCTTTCTTTGGGATTGGAATAAAGACTGACCTTTTCCAGTCCCATGGCCACTGCTGAGATTTCCAAATTTGCTGGCATTTTGAGTGCAGCACTTTCATAGCATCATCTTTCAAGATTTGAAATAGCTCAACTGGAATTCCATCACCTCCACTACCTTTGTTCGTAGTGATGCTTTCTAAGGCCCACTTGACTTCACATTCCAAGATGTCTGACTCTAGGTCAGTGATCACATTATCGTGACTGTCTTCGTCGTGAAGATCTTTTTTGTACAAAGGGCAAAATGATAGGATACTGAATGAGGAATTCCCCAGGTTGGTAGGTGCCCAGTATGCTACTGGAGATCAGTGGAGAAATAACTCTAGAAGGAATAAAGGGATGGAGCAAAAGCAAAACCAATACCCAGTTGTGGATGTGACTGGTGATAGAAGAAAGGTCTGGTGTTTTAAAGAGCAATATTGCATAGGATCCTGGAATGTTAGGTCCATGAATCAAGGCAAATTGGAAGCGGTCAAACAGGAGATGACAAGAGTTAACGTAGACATTCTAGGAATCAGTGAATTAAAATGGACTGGAATGGGTGAATTTAACTCAGATGACCATTATATCTACTACTGTGGGCAGGAATCCCTTAGAAGAAATGGAGTAGCCATCATGGTCAACAAAAGAGTCCAAAATGCAGTACTTGGATGCAATCTTAAAAATGACAGAATGATTTCTGTTCTTTTCCAAGGCAAACCATTCAA
Source organism: Moschus berezovskii (assembly GCF_049115385.1). Lineage (NCBI taxonomy): Eukaryota > Metazoa > Chordata > Mammalia > Artiodactyla > Moschidae > Moschus > Moschus berezovskii. The sequence continues at coordinate 45,022,038 of NC_142485.1, read as the reverse complement.
TATTACAGTAATCCAGGCCTATGCCCCAACCAGTAACGCTGAAGAAGCAGAAGTTGAACTGTTCTATGAAGACCTACAAGACCTTTTAGAACTAACACCCAAAAAAGTTATCCTTCTCATTATAGGGGACTGGAATGCAAAAGTAGGAAGTCAAGAAACACCTGGAGTAACAGGCAAATTTGGCCTTGGAGCACGGAATGAAGCAGGGCAAAGGTTAATAGAGTTTTGTCAAGAGAACACACTGGTCATAGCAAACACCCTCTTCCAACAAGACAAGAGAAGACTCTACACATGGACATCACCAGATGGTCAACACTAAAATCAGATTGATTATATTCTTTGCAGCCGAAGATGGAGAAGCTGTATACAGTTAGTAAAAACAAGACCAGGAGCTGACTGTGACTCAGATCATGAAGTCCTCATTGCCAAATTCAGACCGAAATTGAAGAAAGTAGGGAAAACCAATAGACCATTCAGATATGACCTAAGTCAAATCCCTTATGATTATACAGTGGAAGTGAGAAATAGATTTAGGGGACTAGATCTGAGAGATAGAGTGCCTGATGAACTCTTGACAGAGGTTCATGACATTGTACAGGAGACAGGGACCAAGACCATCCCCATGGGAAAAAAAAATGCAAAAAAGCAAAATGGCTGTCTTAGGACACCTTACAAATAGCTGTGAAAAGAAGAGAAGCAAAAAACAAAGGAAAAAAGGAAAGATATAATCATCTGAATGCAGAGTTGCAAAGAATAGCAAGGAGAGATAAGAAAGCATTCTTCAGTGATCAATGCAAAGGAATAGAGGAAACCTGGTAAAGATCCCACAAAAAAAGAAAACTACAGGCCAATATCACGGATGAACATAAATGCAAATATCCTTAACAAAATTCTAGCAATCAGAATCCAACAACACATTAAGAAGATCATACATCATGACCAAGTGGGCTTTATCCCAGGAATGCAAGTATTCTTCAATATCCTCAAATCAATGTAATACACGATATTAACAAACTGAAAAATAAAAATCATATGATTATCACAATAGATGCAGAGCAAGTCTTCGACAAAATTCAGCATCCATTTATGATAAAAACCCTCCAGAAAATGGGAATAGAAGGGACATACCTCAACATAATAAAAGCTATATATGACAAACACCGAGCAAGCATTATCCTCAATGGTGAAAAATTGAAACATTTCTCCTAAGGTCTGGAACAAGACAAGGGTGCCCACTCTCACCACTACTGTTCAACAAAGTTCTGGAAGCTTTGGGCACAGCAATCAGAGCAGAAAAAGACATAAAAGAAATACAAATTGGAATAGAAGATGTAAAATTTTCACTGTTCGCTGATGACATGATCCTATACACAGAAAACCCTAAAGACTCTACCAGCATTTTTTCATATGCCATCTGTATATCTTCTTTGGGGAAAATCAGATCTTCCCATTGTTTTATTTTGTTTGTTTGTTTTTTAATATCGAATTGAATAATCTGTTTAGATAGTTTGGATATTAACCCCTATAGTCACCATTTGCAAATACTTACTCCCATTCGGTAGGTTGTCTTTTCATTTTGTCAGTGTTTTCGTTTGCTGTGCAAAAGCTTTTAACTTTAATTAGATGTTAATTTTAATTAAGTTTAATTTAATTTAATTTAATTTAATTTAATGTTAATTTAAGTTTAATATGGTTGTTTTTGCCATGCATTGACATGAATCCGCCCCAGGGGTACATGAGTTCCCCCTCCCGAGCCCACCTCCTTCTTCCCCTTATCCTCCCTCTGGTTCATCCCCGCATACCAGACCAGAGCATCCTGTAACATGCATCGATGCTGAACTGGCGATTCGTTTCAAATATGATAATATACATCTTTCAAGGCCATTCTCCCAAACCATCCCACCCTCACCCTCTCCCACAGAGTCCCAAAGACTGTTCTATACATCTCTGTTTCTTTTGCTTTTCTCATATACAGGGTTGTCATTTCCATGTTTCTAAATTCCATATATATGCTTTAGCATATTGTATTGGTGTTTTGCTTTCTGGCTTACTTCACTCTGTATAATAGGCTCTAGTTTCATCCACCTCATTAGAAGTGGTTCAAATGCATTCTTTTTAATGGCTGAGTAATACTCCATTGTGTATATATACCAAGGTTTTTTTAATCCATTCGTCTGTAGATGGGCATCAGCTCAATTCCAGAAAAATAAATGAGCCAACAAAAAAAAAATGGGCCAAAGAACTAAACAGACATTTCTCCAAAGAAGACATAAAGATGGTTAACAAACACATGAAAAAATGCTCAGTTCAGTTCAATTCAGTTCAGTCGCTCAGTCGTGTCCGACTCTCCACGACCCCATGAATCACAGCAACCCAGGCCTCGCTGTCCATCACCAACTCCTGGAGTTCACTCAAACTCACGTCCACAGAGTCGGTGATGCCATCCAGCCATCTCATTCTTGGTCATCCCCTTCTCATCGCGCCCCCCAAAAATGCTCAACATCCCTCATAATCAGTTCAGTTCAGTTCAGTCGCTCAGTCGTGTCCAACTCTGCGACCCCATGAATCACAGCACGCCAGGCCTCCCTGTCCATCACCAACTCCCAGAATTCACTCAAACTCATATCCATCGAGTCAGTGATGCCATCCAGCCATCTCATTCTCCCTCATCCCCTTTTCCTCCCGCCCCCAATCATTCCCAACATCAGAATCCTTTCCAGTGAGTCAACTCTTCGCATGAGGTGGCCAAAGTATTGGAGTTTCAGTATCTTCTTAGAAAGAAAGTGAAGTCGGTCAGTCATGTCCAAATTTTTGAAACCCATGGACTATAGCCTACCATGCTCCTCCATCCATGGGATTTTCCAGTCAAGAATACTGAAGTAGTTAGCCATTTCCTTCTCCAGGGGATCTTCCTGACCCAGGGATCAAACCCGGGTCTCCTGAATTGCAGGCAGACTCCTTACCATCTGAGCCACCAAGGAATCTTCAGTTCAGTCACTCAGTCGTGTCCAACTCTTCGCGACCCCATGAATCACAGCACGCCAGGCCTCCCTGTCCATTACCAATTCCCGGAGTTCACTCAAACTCATGTCCACAGAGTCGGTGATGCCATCCAGCCATCTCATTCTCTGTTGTTCCCTTCTCCTCCCGCCCCCAACCTTTCCCAGCATCAGAGTCTTTTCCAGTGAATCAACTCGTCGCATGAGGTGGCCAAAGTATTGGAGTTTCAGCTTCAGCATCAGTCCTTCCAATGAACACCCAGGATTGAGCCCTTTAGAATGGACTGGTTGGATCTCCTTGCAGTACACGGGACTCTCAAGAGTCTTCTCCAGCACCACAGTTCAAAAGCATTAATTCTGTGATCAGCTTTCTCCACAGTCCAACTCTCACATCCATACATGACCACGGGAAAAACCATAGCCTTGACTAGACGGACCTTTGTTGGCAAAGTAATGTCTCTGCTTTTTAATATACTATCAAGGTTGGTCACAACTTTCCTTCCAAGGAGTAAGCGTCTTTTAATTTCATGGCTACAATCAGCATCTGCAGTGATTTTGGAGCCCCCAAAAATAAAGTCTGACACTGTTCTGCAAATCAAAACCAAAATGAGATACCATTTCACACCAGTCAGAATGGATGCTATCCAAAAGTCTACATGCAATAAATGCTGGAGAGGGTGTGGAGAGAAGGGAATCCTCTTACACTGTAGGTGGGAATGCAAACTAATACAGCCAAGATGGAGAACATTGTGGAGACTCCTCAAAAAACTGGAAATAGAACTGCCATATGATCCAGCAATCGCACTCCTGGGCATACACACTGAGGAAACCAGAATTGAAAGAGACACATGTACTCCAATGTTCATTGCAGCACTGTTTATAATAGCCAGGACTTCAAGTGTTTTAGAAGTGGCAAGAGTGGGCATCTGTGTCTTGTTCTTGATTTAGAGGGATAGCTTTCAGCTTTTTGCCTCTGAATATGTTATAATCTCTCTTTGTTATAAATCTCCTTATTGTGTTCAGACAACCACATGGACTATACAGTCCATGGAATTCTCTAGGCCAGAGTACTGGAGTGGGCAATGTGCGACTTCCACTTTCACTTTCATTATGTTCAGATATATTCCCTCCATATCAAGTATGCCGAGAGTTTTTGAAATGAATGAATATTGAAATTTGCCAAATGCTTTTACAGCATCTGTTGAGATGATCATGTGATTTTTCTCGTTCTCTTTCCTAATGTGGTGTACCACACTGACTAATTTGCTGATAGTGAACCATCCTGTACCCCTGGAATAAGTCCATCTTGAACATGGTATATGATAGTTTCAATGTGATGATGAATTTGGTTCTCATATTTTGTGAAGAATATTCACATCTATATTCAACAGAAATATTGACATTGAGCTCTTTTTTTTGGTGGTGTCTTTGTCTGGTTTTGGTGTTAGGAAAATAATAGTTTCATAAAAACTTTGAGAGTACTCCATTTTCTCAATTTTTTGGAATAGTTTGAGTATGTTGGTTATAAGCTCTTCTGTATATATTTGTAAACATTGTACTGTGAATCTGTGTGATCTCGAACTTTATTATTCTATGAGATTATATATTATAAATTCAGTTTCACTTCTAGTGTTTCAACTAATCAGATTATACATTCCTTCCTGATTCAGTTTTGAAAGGTTGTATGGTCCTAGAGATTTATCATTTTCTTCTAGGTTGTCCAATTTTTTGGCATATAACTGTATGTGAGAGTTGGACTGTGAAGAAGGCTGACCGCCGAAGAATCGATGCTTTTCAACTGTGGTGTTGGAGAAGACTCTTGAGAGTCCCTTATACTGCAAGGAGATCCAACCAGTCCATTCTAGAGGAGATCAATCCTGGATGTTCATTGGAGGGACTGATGCTGAAGCTGAAACTGCAATACTTTGGCCACTTCATGCGACGAGTTGACTCACTGGAAAAGACTCTGATGCTGGGAAAGGTTGGGGGCGGGAGGAGAAGGGGACGACAGAGAATGAGATGGCTGGATGGCATCACCGACTCTGTGGACATGAGTTTGAGTGAACTCCGGGAGTTGGTGATGGACAGGGAGGCCTGGCGTGCTGTGATTCATGGGGTCGCGGAGAGTCGGACACGACTGAGCGACTGAACTGAACTGAACTGAACTGATCCTCTTATGACTTTTCCCTATTGCTTGGATTTTGGCTGTAATGTCTCCTTTGCATTGGTTTATTTGAGTCATCTATCTTTTATTTTTGATGAACCTGGCTAAAGACTTAATTATTTTGTTTATCTTTTCAAAAAAATATCTTTTCACTTATCTGACTTTTTTTTTTTTTGCTGTAGAAAAGGGGAAGTCTCAGTTTTATTAATGTCCTCTCTAATCTTTAACATGGCCTTCATTCTGAGGATTTGGGGCTTTATTTATTCTTCTTTTTCTACTTCATTTATATAGTAATTGAAGTTGTTTATTTCAGTTTTTCCCCTGCCTTGAGGGAAGCATCTGTCACTATACAATTTCCCCTAGAATTGCTTATGATAAATCCAATAGATTTTGGACAGTTTGCGTTTTTATTAATCTCAAAGAATTTTCTGATTCCCTTTTTGATTTCTTAATTAGCTCATTGGTATTTAGTAGCATGTTGTTTCGTAGCCTTATGTTTGTGTTTCTCCCATATTCCCCTCCTGTAATTGATTTCTTATTTTGTACCATTGTGGTCAGAAAAAGTGCTTGATATAATTTCTGTCTTCTTAAATGTGTTGAGACTTGTTTTGTGGCCTAGCATTTTATCATCCCTGAAAAAATGTCCTGTGTGCACTTGAAGGTGCATATTCTGCTATTTTACGATAGACTATGCCAGGTGGCTCAGAGGTAAAGAACCTGCCTGCAACGCAAAAGATGCAGATTTGATCCCTGGGTCAGCAAGATCCCCTGGAAAAGGAAATGCAATAAACTCCAGTGTTCTTGGCTGGGAAATTCTATGGACAATGGAGCCTGGAGGGCTACAGCCCATGGGGTTTCAAAAGAGTCAAACAACTTAGTAACTGAAGAACAACAAGAAATGCTGTAGGTATCTATTAAGTTCAACTACTCTAATCTGTAAGTTAAGACTACAGTTTTCTTATTGCTTTTCTGTCAGGATGCTCTGTCCATTGATGTAATAGGGTGTTTAAGGTAGTTACCGTTTATTTTCCAATACAATTGTCTTTTAATTTTCATACTAGACTATCTACTTAATTGATCCACAGCCTTTACTTTGTGATTTTGTGTACTGGTGGGAGTTTTTCCCTTTTCTGTAGGTTGTTACTTATTTTTCCACTTAGAGAAGACTCTAATATTTCCTCACGAGTTGGATTATTATGGATAAGCTTTTGATGTCTGAGAAGTTCTTCTCTCCAATTCTGAATTATATTCTTCCCTAAATTGGGGAAGGAAATAATCACCCAAGTCCAAGAAAACCAGAGAGTCCCTAACAGGATAAACCCAACGCAAAATACTCCAAGACGTATATTAATCAAATTAACAAAGATCAAACACAAAGAACAAATATTAAAAGCAGAAAGGTAAAAGCAACAAATAACACACAAGTGGATGCCCATAAGGATAACAGCTGACCTTTCAACAGAAACTCTTCAGGCCAGGAGGGAATGGCAAGACATACTTAAAGTGATGAAAGAAAATAACCTACAGCCCAGATTACTATACCCAGCAAGGATCTCATTCCAATATGAAGGAGAAATCAAAAGCTTTACAGACAAGCAAAAGCTGAAACAATTCAGCATCACCAAACAAGCTCTTCCACAGATACTATAGGATCTCCTCTAGACAGGAAACACAGAAACGGTATATAAACTTGAACCCAAAACAATAAAGAAAATGGCAACGGGATCATACTTATCAATGATCACCTTAAACGTAAATGGGTTGAATGCCCCAACAGAAAGACAAAGGCTGGCTGAATGGATACCAAAAAAAGACCCCCCCATATATGTTGTCTACAAGAGATCCACCTCAAAACGAGGGACACATACAGACTGAAAGTGAAGGGCTGGAAAAAGATATTCCACGCAAATAGAGACCAAAAGAAAACAGGAGTAGCAATAGTCATATCAGATAAAATAGATTTTAAAACAAAGGCTGTGAAAAGAAACAAAGAAGGAAACTACATAATGATCAAAGGATCTATCCAAGAGGAAGATATAACAATTATAAATATTTATGCACCCAACATAGGAGCACCACAATATGTAAGACAATTACTAACAAGTATGGAAGGGGAAATAAACAACAACACAATAATAGTGGGAGACTTTAATACCCCACTTACATCTATGGATTGATCAACTAAACAGAAAATTAACAAGGAATCACAAACTTTTAATGATACAATAGCCCAGTTAGACCTAATAGACCTCTATAGGACATTTCACCCCAAAACAATGAAATTCAACTTTTTCTCAAGTGCACACGGAACATTTTCCAGGGTAGATCACATCCTAGGCCATAAATCTAGCCCTCGTAAATTCACAAAATAAAATCATTCCAAGCATCTTTTCTGACCACAATGCAGTAAGTTTAGATCTCAATTACAGGAGAAAAACTATTAAAAATCCAAACATATGGAGGCTGAACAACACGCTGCTGAATAATGAACAAATCATAGAAGAAATCAAAAGAGAAATCAAAATATGCATAGAAATGAATGAAAATGAAAACACAACCCAAAACCTCTGGGACACTGAAAAAGCAGTGCTAAGGGGAAGGTTCATATCAATAGAGGCACATCGCAAGAAATAAGAAAAAAGTCAACTAAAAAACCTAACTCTACATCTAAAGAAATTAGAAAAGGAAGAATTGAAGAACCCCAGGGTTAGTAGAAGGAAAAAAATCGTAAAAATTAGGGCAGAAATAAATGCAAAAGAACCAAAAGAGACCATAGCAAAAATCAACAAAGCCAAAAGCTGGTTCTTTGAGAAGGCAAATAAATTGACAAACCACTAGACAGACTCATCAAGAAACTAACGGAGAAGAACCAAATCAATAAAATTAGAAATGAAAATGGAGAGATCACAACCGACAACACAGAAATACAAAGGATTATTAGGGGATACTATCAGCAATTACATGGCAATAAAATGAATAACTTGGAAGAAATGGACAAATTCTTAGAAAAGTACAACTTACCAAAACTGAACCAGGAAGAAATAGAAAATCTTAATAGACCTATCACAAGCATGGAATTAGAGGCTATAATCAGAAATCTCCCAGAAAACAAAAGCCCAGGTCCAGATGGCTTCACAGCTGAATTCTACCAAAAGTTTAGAGAAGAGCTAACACCTATTCTACTCAAACTCTTCCAGAAAATTTCTGAGGAAGGGAAACTTCCTAACTCATGCTATGAGGCCAGCATCACCCTAATCCCAAAACCTGGTAAAGATCCACAAAAAAAGAAAACTACAGGCCAATATCACTGATGAACATAGATGCAAAAATCCTTAACAAAATTCTAGCAGTCAGAATCCAACAACACATTAAGAAGATCATACATCATGACCAAGTGGGCTTTATCCCAGGAATGCAAGGATTCTTCAATATCAGCAAATCAATCAATGCAATGCACCACATTAACAAACTGAAAAATAAAAATCATATGATTATCTCAATAGATGCTGAGAAAGCCTTCGACAAAATTCAACATCCATTTATGATAAAAACCCTCCAGAAAGTGGGAATAGAAGGGACATATCTCAACATAATAAAAGCTATATATGAAAAACCCACAGCAAACATTATCCTCAACAGTGAAAAACAGAAAGCATTTCCCCTAAAGTCAGGAACAAGACAAGGGTGCCTACTCTCACCACTACTATTCAACATAGTTCTGGAAGTTTTGGCCACATCAATCAGAGAAGAAAAAGATATGAAAGGAATCCAAATTGGAAAAGAAGAAGTAAAATGTTCACTGTTCCCTGATGACATGATCCTCCTCACAGAAAACCCTAAAGATTCTACCAGAAAACTACTAGAGCTAATCAATGAATACAGTAAAGTGGCAGGATATAAAATCAACACACAGAAATCCCTTGCGTTCCTATACACTAATAATGAGAAAATAGAAAGAGAAATTAAGGAAACTATTCCATTCACTGTTGCAATGAAAAGAATTAAATACTTAGGAATATATCTACCTAAAGAAACAAAGGACTTTTACATAGAAAACTATAAAACACTAGTGAAAGTAATCAAAGAGGACACTAATAGATGGAGAAATATACCGAGTTCGTGGATTGGAAGAATAAATATTGTAAAAATGAGTACACTACCCAAATAATTTTTACGTTCAATACAATCCCTATCAAGATACCAAAGATACTTTTTACAGAGCTAGAACAAAATATCTCACAATTTGTATGGAAATACAAAAAACGTCGAATAGCCAAAACAATCTTGAGGAAGAAAAATGAAACTGGGGGAATCAACCTGCCGGACTTCAGGCTCTACTACAAAGCCACAGTCATCAAGACAGTATGGTACTGGCATAAAGAAACCTAACCCAGAATCTCTGACTCTGAATCCCTATATATACTTTCTCAGGACAATGAGAAGCCACACCCTTCAATCTGATTGGTCAGCTAGGCACTCCTTCAGCCAGTGGTGGCCTTGGGGTCTTAGACATCACAATGAACCACTTTGCCCATCAACATGGGCTAGTGGAGGCTGAGGGAGGCCATGAAACAACTTACCCACTGCTGACACCTCTGTGTGTCTGATTCTGCAGAGTGGTGATTCAGGGGCATTTTGTTTCTGCTCATGACCTTCAGACTTTCCTTCAGTGCCCTTTGTTCTTAGACTTATATATTTCCCTTCAACACTCCTGCCTCCTCCATGCCTGTTGGAACACTTTTAATCCCATTATAGCACTTCAGAGTCCCTTAGTCCCTTCAGCTCTAGACAAACCTCATCCTATTAGGGGTTCTTGAGGGGCTTAAGAAAATTAAGAGCAAGCAATTAACATGGAAAAAGATAATTAAGAACATTTTGTATGTTTTTTCTACTCCAAGGAGCTTTAGAGACCCCAAGATTGGGTGAATCCTCATCTGCTGCCCCAAGGTCAATACACCGTCTCCATAAGATTACACATCAGAGCAAAGAAAGTGTTAAATATCTCCTCCAATAATGTTGTTGGTGACACTTCAACTCTCATATTGAGTAGGGAAATTCAACTTGCCCCATCTTCGAGAAATACATTCCTGATTAAAGAAAAATAAAGGTGCCCAAAGGCAAGAGTCACATGACCACTGCACCACGGACTCTTGACTGAATCACTTCCCCAATGGTCCTTTATTGACAGTTATCATCAGGTAGGGCCCACTGTGTAGCTGACCAATAGTTGATCAGGAGACATACCAGTAGGTACCTCATTGATAGTTGGTTGCTTATGGGCGGGGCCCAGGGATGCACTGTCCAATTTCTGAGCAAATCCTGTGGCTTAGTAACATAATGTAGAGTAGTAAGTCTCAGCAATGGCTACCTGCTAAGGGCTGTGCTCATGCTGCTCTGTTAAATAAGGATACTTTGGACCCAGTTTGCTGGAATCTTTTTGATTGGCTCCTTTCAAACCTCAGATTTTGATTTCACATGCTTGCTTAATTTTTGTACATGATTTTTTTCATTTTATTCCCAGGCATGCCTGTCAACAGTGCTTATCTCTATGCCCCTCAAACAGCTGCCACTTGATCCCATGAGCCACATATAGTATAGCCAATATTTCACATCCACCAAGAATGTGAAGGCCAGCCCACCTTGAGAACTACTTTGACGAACCTTAACATCACAGTGATTCTTATTCTATTCACAGGATAAAAGAGCAGGATGATGGAAATTCAATAAGTATAAAAATGAAATTAGAGGACACCTATAAGTATGTCAATAGAAATATATATACTGTTAATATTTTGTCTTTGTTGTTCTACCTAAATGTTTATAACATATATATTGTGTTTGTTATATAATGCTAGAATATATAATACACATATATTTGGATAAGCATATATACAACAGTGAATTTTTTTAAACTTATAGAAATTGAATCAAACTATATACACTATTGTAGCCTTCCTTTTCTATACAATATGCTGGAACAATTTTTCCATCTCAACGAACATGTATCTGCCATTATTTATAATGATTACTATAGTGTTCAAATGCTTCCTTATCCCATAGTCCATGCGATTGCTTTGAAGAGAGGAACCATGTGTGCTTTGTTCACTGGTTGGTTCAATATCTTTTCTATTGTAAATAAGGCTGTAATAGACATTGGAATTCATGTATCTTTTCAAATTAGTTTTCATTGTCTTCTGATATATACCTCGGAGTGGAATTGCTGGGTCAATTGGCAGTTAGTTCTTTTTTTAGTTTTTTGAGAAACTTTCATGATGTTTTTCATAGAGACTGCACAAATTTGCATTCCCACCAATTAAGAACAAGGGCTTCCCCTTCTTCTCATCCTTGTCAACATTTGTTATTTTCACATTTTTGATTTGGTGATAGCCATTCCGATGAGTGTGAGGTGGTATATCCTTGTGATTTTGGTTTTAATTTCTCTGACAGTGATGTTCATCATTTTATCATGTGCCATCTCTGTATCTTCTTTGGAGAAAATCAGATCTTCCCATTGTTATTTTTTGTTTGTTTGTTTGTCTTTTCATATGGAGTTGAATAATCTCTTTAGATAGTTTGGATATTAAACCCTTATAGTCTTATCATCTGCAAATACTTACTCCCATTCAGTAGGTTGTCTTTTCATTTTGTCAGTGTCTTCGTTTGCTGTGCAAAAGCTTTTAAGTTTAATTAGATCTCATTTTTTTTCCTTTGCTTCCTTTGCCTTACGAGACAGATGAAAAAAATTTTGCTATGAATTATGTCAAAAAGTGTTCTGCCTATATTTTCTTCTGGAGGTTTCATTGTTTCTAGTCTTTCATTGAAGATTTTAATTCACCTTGATTTCATTTGTTTAATCATTTTATGTAAGCTGAAACTCCAATACTTTGGCCACCTGATGCGACGGGTTGACTCACTGGAATAGACTCTGATGCTGGGAGGGGATGACAGAGATTGAGATGGCTGGATGGCATCACCGACTTGATGGACATGAGTTTGAGTGAACTCTGGGAGTTGGTGTGGACAGGGAGGCCTGGTGTGCTGTGATACATGGAGTCCCCAAGAGTCGGACACAACTGAGCGACTGAACTGAACTGATAGCTTTCTGTATATAGTATCATGTCACTGCAAGTAGGGACTGTTTTACTTCTTCCCGCCAATTTGGATTACTTTAATTTATTTTCTTTGAATGATTGTTGTGCCTAGTACTTCTAGTGTTTTAGAAGTGGCAGTGGGCATCTGTGTCTTGTTTCTGATTTAGATGTATAGCTTTCAGCTTTTTGCCACTGAAGAGGATATCATCTATGTTTGTTATAAATCACCTTTATTATGTTCAGATGACAACATGGAATATAGGGTCCATGGCATTCTCTAGGCCACAGTACTGGAGTGGGCAATGTGCGACTTCCACTTTCACTTTCCCTATGTTCAAATATTTTCCCTCCATCTCAAGTATGGTGAGAATTTTTTAAATGAATGTATGAATTTTGTCAAATGCTTTTACAGCATCTGTTGAGATTATCATGTGATTTTTCTCCTTGTCTTTTCTAATGTGGTGTACCACACTGACTAATTTGCAGCTATTGAACCATCCTTGTACCCCTGGTATAAGTCCAACTTGGTCATGGTATATGATGGTTTCAGTGTGATGTTGAATTTGGTTCTCTCATATTTTGTGAAGAATATTCACATCTGTATTCAACAGAAATATTGGCATTGAATTTTCTTCCTTGCTGGTGTCTCTGTCTGGTTTTGCTGTTAGGAAAATAATAGTTTCATAAAAAATTTGAGAGTACTCCATTTTCTTAATTTTTGGAATAGTTTGGGAATGTTGGGTATAAGCTTTTCTGTATATGTTTGTAAACATTCTGCTATGAAGCTCTGTGGTCCTGAACTTTATTTTCCTTTTTTATTATATATTCAATTTAAATACTAGTGTTTCAACTCTTCAGATTATACATTACTTCCTGATTCAGTTTTGAAAGGTTGTATGGTCCTAGAGATTTTTCAGTTTCTTCTAAGTTGTCTAATTTTTTGGCATATAATATTTGTAGCATCCTCCTATCATTGTTCCCTATTGCTGTGATGTTGGCTGTAATGTATTTTTGCATTTGTTGGTTTGAGTCATCTATCTTTTATTTTTGATGAGCCTAGCTAAAGAGGATCATTTTGTTTAACTTTTCAAAAAATATCATTTCACTTAAAGGACATTTTTTTTACATTGGAAAAGGGAAAGTCTCCATTTTATTAATGTCCTTTCTGATCTTTATTATTGCCTTCATTCTGAGGATTTGGGGCTTCTTTTATTCTTCTTTTTCAACTTCATTTATATAGTAAATTAAGTTGTTTATTTCAGTTCTTCCCCCGACTTGAGGGAAGCATCTGTCACTATTCATTTTCCCCTAGAACTGCTTTTGCTAAATCCAATAGATTTTGGAAAGTTGGTGTTTTTATTAGTCTCAAAGTATTTTCTGATTCACTTTTTTATTTCTTCCTTAGCTGATTGCTATTTAGGAGCATGTTGTTTTGTCTCCATATGTTTGTGTTTGTCCCATATTCCCCTCCTGTAATTGATTTCTTATTTGTACCACTGTGGTCAGAAAAAGTGCTTCATATAATCTGTCTTCTAAAATGTGTTGAGACTTGTTTTGTGGCCTAGCATTTGATCATCCCTGAAAAAATGTCCTGTGTGCACTTGAAGGTGCATATTCTGCTATTTTGGGATAGACTATGCCAGGTGGCTCAGAGGTAAAGAATCTGCCTGCAACGCAGAAGGTGCAGATTTGATTTCTGGGTCAACAAGATCCCCTGGAAAAGGAAGTGCAATAAACTCCAGTGTTCTTGCCTGGGAAATCTCATGGACAGAAGAGCTTGGAGGGCTACAGCCCAAGGGATTTCAAAAGAGTCAGACATCTTAGTAACAGATAAACAACAAGAAATGCTGTAGGTATCTATTAAGTTCAACTACTCTAATCTGTCATTTAAGACTCAGTTCAGTTCAGTTCAGTCGCTCAGTCGTGTCTGACTCTCCGCGACCCCATGAATCACAGCACGCCAGGCCTCCCTGTTCATCACCAACTCCCGGAGTACACTCAAACTCATGTCCACAGAGTCGGTGATGCCATCCAGCCATCTCATTCTTGGTGGTCCTCTTCTCCTCCCGCCCCCAACCTTTCCCAGCATCAGAGTCTTTTCCAGTGAATCAACTCGTCGCATGAGGTGACCAAAGTATTGGAGTTTCAGCTTTAGCAGCAGTCCTTCCAATGAACACCCAGGATTGATCTCCTTTAGAATGGACTGGTTGGATCTCCTTGCGGTACAAGGGACTCTCAATAGTCGTCTCCAACACCACAGTTCAAAAGCATCAATTCTTCAGTGATCAGCTTTCTTCACAGTCCAACTCTCACATCCATACATGACCACGGGAAAAACTATAGCCTTGACTAGACGGACCTTTGATGGCAAAGTAATGTCTCTGCTTTTTAATATATTATCAAGGTTGGTCATAACTTTCCTTCCAAGGAGTAAGCGTCTTTTAATTTCATGGCTGCAATCAGCATCTGCAGTGATTTTGCAGTCCAAAAAAATAAAGTCTGACACTGTTTCCACTGTTTTTCCATCTATTTCCCATGAAGTGATGGGACCAGATGCCATGATCTTTGTTTTCTGAATGTTGAGCTTCAAGCTAACCTTTTCACTCTCCTCTTTCACTTTCATCAAGAGGCTTTTGAGTTCCTCTTCACTTTCTGCCATAAGGGTAGTGTCATCTGCATATCTGAGGTTATTGATATTTCTCCCACCAATCTTGATTCCAGCTTGTGCTTCTTCCAGCCCAGCGTTCCTACAGTTTTCTTATTGATTTTCTATCAGGATGCTCTGTCCATTGATGTAATAGAGTGTTTAATGTAGTTAGTGTTTAATTTGCAATTCACCTCTCTTTTAATTTTCATACTAGATTGTCTATTTGGCTGATCCACAGCCTTTACTATGTCATTCTGTGTACTTGTGGGAGTTTTTCCCTTCTCTGTAGATTTTTACTTCTTTTTCCACTGAGAGAAGACTCTTTATTATTTCCTTCCATGTTGGTTTATTATGGACAAGCTCTTAGCTTTTGCTTGTCTGAGAAGTTCTTCTCTCCAATACTGGATGATAATCTTGCTCGGTAGAGTATTACAGGTTGCAAGTTTTTCCCTTTCAGCACGTTAAACATATGTATTTGACCCCTTTCTCTCTCTCTTTTCTTTCTACAACCCCAATAAAGTGAATGTTAGTATACTTGAGGTTGTCTAGAAGTTTCTTAAAATTTTCTCCTTTTTAACATGTTTTCCGTTTTGTTTTTCCTATTGGGCTATTTCCATAATTTTATGTTCCAGATTAATTTTGGTTCTTGAGTGGCTGAACTGACTGACTGACTGACTATGTATTGGTAACTCTCACTTTGGTAAGAGGTGGGGCAATAGGTATAGAGGCTAGAACTAGTGCCAGGTATGAACCCGGATTTCTCCTGTGCTCAGTAGCCAACCCTGCCAATTGGGGAGTTAGGTTGAGTATCCAGTTAATGGTACAGAAGCCCTGAGTTTCAGATCCATGCTTATTCAATTTCATGTAAGTGGGTGCTGCATCCTCTTCCAGCATTGGAAATTATGCCCAAAAACAAAGAAGTGCTGGAGCAAGAAGGGGTGCCCAATATGGGCCTGGGTGCATACTAGGACAGTCCCAGCACACCAGTCAGAGTTCCAGATACTCCCACTGTGCCACCTCCATAAGCATTGGTAATGGCTGCTCTCAAGTTGCTCAGATGTAGGCGAGATCTGAGTTGGCTCCACTGCTGGCACCTGTACATTCTTCTCAGCCATGGAAGCCTTTGCTATAGTTGTGGGAAGGGGTGTTCTATGAAATAAGAGGGACTGGAGTAGGCATTTAGAGTGGGTTAGGTCATGACCTGGCATTGTTATGGGGAAACAGTCAGCATCCTGTGTAATTTCAACATGTTTCCTCTCCCTTGCTTTGTGAGTAAGCAAACGTGTGGTTCCCTCCGCAAACTCTTCACATAGAGATAAATAAATAAATAAATGCTCACTAAGCCAAACAAAAGAGGAAGAGATAGTTAATCTACCTGATAAAGAATTCAGAAAAATGATAGTGTAAGTGATCCAAAATCTTGAAAACAAAATGCAGTTTGAGATAAATAGCCTGGAGACAAGGATGGAGAAGATGCAAGAAAGGTTTAACAAGCACTTAGAGGAAATAAAAAAGAGTCCATACATATGGAATAATGCAATAGATGAGATCCAAAACACTCTGGAGGGAACCAACAGTAGAATAACTGAGGCAGAATATAGGATAAGCGAGATAGAAGATAGAATGGTAGAAATAAATGAAACAGAGAGGAACAAAGAGAAACGAATTAAAAGAAATGAGGAAAAACTCAGAAACCTCTGGGACAATGTTAAACTCCCCAATATTCGAATCATAGGAGTCCTGGAACAGGAAGACAAAAAGAAAGACCATGGGAAAATTTTTGAGAGATGATCATTGAAAAGTTCCCTAAAATAGGGAAGGAAATAATCACCCAAGTCCAAGAAACCCAGAGAGTCCCAAACAGTAAAAACTCAAGGCAAAACACCCCAAGCCACATATTAATAAAATTAAGAAAGATCAAAGGCAAAGATCAAAGATTAAAAGCAACAAGGGATAAAAAGCAAATAACACACAAGGGGATTCCCACAAGGATCACAGCTGATCATTTTTTTTTAATTGGAGGCTAATTAGTTAACAATATTATATTAGTTGGTTTTGTCATACATTGACATGAATCTGCCCCGGGTGTACGTGAATTACCCCTCACGAACCCCCCTCGCACCTCCCAGCCTCCCTTTATCCTCCCTCTGGGTCATCCCCGCATACCAGTCCCAAGCATCCTGTAACATGCATTGACCCTAAACTGGCGATTCGTTTCACTTATGATAATATACATGTTTCAATGCCATTCTCCCAAACCACCCCACCCTCACCCTCTCCCACAGAGTCCCAAAGACTGTTCTATACATCTGTGTCTCTTTTGCTGTCTCTTATACAGGGTTATCATTTGCATCTTTTTAAATTCCATATATATGCGTTAGTATATTGTATTGGTGTTTTACTTTCTGGCTTACTTTGCAGTGTATAGTAGGCTCTAGTTTCATCCACCTCATTAGAACTGGTTCAAATGCATTCATTTTAAAGGCTGAGTAATAATCCATTGTGTATATCTACCAAATCTTTCTTATCCATTCGTATGCAGATGGACATTTCGGTTGCTTCCATGTCCTGGCTATTATAAACAGTGATTCCGTGAACACGGAAATATATGTTTCTCTTTCAATTCTGGTTTCCTAGGTGTGTGTGCCCAGGAGTGCAATTGCTGGATAATATGACAGTTCAATTTCCAGTTTTTTCAGGAATCTCCACAGTGTTCTCCATAGTGGCTGTACTAGTTTCCATTCCCACCAACAGTGTAAGAGGGTTCCCTTCTCTCCACACCCTCTCCAGCATTTACTGCATGGAGACTTTTGGATAGCAGCCATTCTGACTGGTGTGAAATGGTATCTCATTGTGGTTTTGATTTGCATTTCTCTGATCATGAGGGATGTTGAGCATTTTTTCATGTGTTTGTTAGCCATCTGTATGTCTTCTTTGGAGAAATGTCTGTTTAGTTCTTTGGCACACTTTTTTATTGGCTCATTTAATTTTCTGGAATTAAGCTGCAGGATCTGCTTATATATTTTGGAGATTAATCCTTTATCAGTTGCTTCATTTGCTATTATCTTCTCCCATTCTGAGGGCTGCCTTTTCACCTTGCTTATAGTTTCCTTTGCTGTGCAGAAGCTTTTGGTTTTAATTAGGTTCCGTTTGTTTATTTTGCTTTTATTTCCAATATTCTGGGAAGTGGGTCATGGAGAATCCTGCTGTGATTTATGTCAGAGAGTGTTTTGCCTACGTTCTCCTCTAGGAGTTTTATAGTATCTGGTCTTACATTTAGCTCTCTAATCCATTTTGAGTTTATTTTGTTGTATGGTGTTAGGAAGTGTTCTAGTTCCATTCTTTTACAGGTGGATGACCAGTTTCCCCAGCACCACTTGTGAAAGAGACTGTCTTTTCTTCATATTATATTCTTGCCTCCTTTGTCAAAGATAAGGTGTCCATAGGTGCGTGGATTTACCTCTGGGCTTTTTATTTTGTTCCATTGGTCTATATTTCTGTCGTTATGCCAGTACCATACTGTCTTGATGACTGTTGCTTTGTAGTAGAGCCTGAAGTCCGGCAGGTTGATTCCCCCTGTTCCATTCTTCTTCCTCAAGATTGTTTTGGCTATTCAAGGTTTTTTATATTTCCACACAAATTGTGAGACTGTTTGTTCTAGCTCTGTGAAAAATATTGTTGGTAGCTTCATAGGGATTGCATTGCATGTATAAATTAGTTTGGGTAGTATACTCATTTTCACAATATTTATTCTTCCAATCCACGAACACGGTATATTTCTCCATCTATTAGTGTCCTCTTTGATTACTTTCACATTTTTTTAGTTTTCTATGTACAAGTCTTTTGTTTCCTTAGCTATATATATGCCTAAATATTTAATTCTTTTCATTGCAACAGTGAATGGAATAGTTTCCTTATTGTCTCTTTCTATTTTCTCATTATTAGTGTAAAGGAATGCAAGGGATTTCTGTGTGTTGATTTTATTTCCTGCAACTTTACTGTATTCATTGATTAGCTCTAGTAGTTTTCTGGTAGAGTCTTTAGGGTTTTCTGTGTAGAGGATCATGTCATCAGCAAACAGTGAAAGTTTTACTTCTTCTTATCCAATTTGGATTCCTTTTATGTCTTTTTCTGCTCTGATTGCTGTAGCCAGAACTTCCAGAACTATGTTGAATAGTAGTGGTGAGAGTAGGCACCCTTGTCTTGTTCCTGACTTTAGGGGAAATGCTTTCAGTTTTTCACCGTTGAGGATAATGTTTGCTGTGGGTTTGTCATATATACCTTTTATTATGTTGAGGTATGTCCCTTCTATTCCCACTTTCTGGAGAGTTTTTATCATAAATGGATGTTGAATTTTGTCAAAGACTTTCGCTGCATGTATTGAGATAATCTTATGAGTATTAATTTTCAGTTTGTTAATGTGGTGTATTACGTTGATTGATTTGTGGATAATGAAGAATCCTTGCATTCCTGGGATAAAGCCCACTTGGTCATGATGTATGATCTTATTGTGTTGTTGGATTCTGATTGCTAGAATTTTGTTAAGGATTTTTGCATCTATGTTCATCAGTGATATTGGCCTGTAGTTTTCTATTTCTTTTTTTTTTTTCTTTTTTTTTTTTGTGGTATCTTTACCAGGTTTTGGGATTAGGGTGATGCTGGCCTCATAGAATGAGTTAGGAAGTTTCCCTTCCTCAGCAATTTTCTGTAAGAGTTTGAGTAGAATAGGTGTTAGCTCTTCTCTAAATTTTTGGTAGAATTCAGCTGTGAAGCCGTCTGGACCTGGGCTTTTGTTTGCTGGAAGATTTCTGATTACAGCCTCTAGTTCCGTGCTTGTGGTGGGTCTGTTCAGATTTTCTGTTTCTTCCTGGTTCAGTTTTGGAAAGTTGTACTTTTCTAGGAATTTGTCCATTTCTTCCAAGTTATTCATTTTATTGCCATATAATTGCTGATAGTATTCTCTAATAATCCTATGTATTTCTGTTTTGTCGGTTGTGATCTCTCCATTTTCATTTCTAATTTTATTGATTTGGTTCTTCTCCCTTTGTTTCTTGATGAGTCTGGTTGGTGGTTTGTCAATTTTATTTACCTTCTCAAAGAACCAGCTTTTGGCTTTGTTGATTTTTGCTATGGTCTCTTTTGGTTCTTTTGCATTTATCTCTGCCATAATTTTTATGATTTCTTTCCTTCTACTAACCCTGGGGTTCTTCATTTCTTCCTTTTCTAGTTTCTTTAGATGTAGAGTTAGTTTATTTAGTTGACATTTTTCTTGCTTCTTGAGGTGTGCATATTTTGTTATGACCTTTCCCCCTAGCACTGGTTTTACAGTGTCCCAGAGGTTTGGGTTGTTCTGTTTTCATTTTCATTCATTTCTATGCATATTTTGATTTCTCTTTTGATTTCTTCTATGATATGTTCATTATTCAGCAGCGTGTTGTTCAGCCTCCACATGTTGTCATTTTTAAGAATTTTTCTCCCGAAATAGAGATCTAATCTTACAACATTTTGGTCCGAAAAGATGCTTGGAATGATTTCAATTTTTTTGAATTTACCAAGGCTAGATTTATGGCCCAGGATGTGATCTATCCTGGAAAATGTTCCATGTGCGCTTGAGAAAAAGGTGAAATTCATTGTTTTGGGGTGAAATGTCCTATAGAGTTCTACTTGGTCTAACTGGTCTATTGTATCATTTAAAGTTTGTGTTTCCTTGTTAATTTTCTGTTTAGTTGATCTATCCATAGATGTCTGTGGGGTATTAAAATCTCCCACTATTATTGCATTGTTGTTAATTTCCCCTTCCATACTTGTTAGTAATTTTCTTACATATTGCGGTGCTCCTATGTTGGGTGCATAAATATTTATAATTGTTGTATCTTCTTCTTGGATTGATCCTTTGATCATTATATAGTTTCCTTCTTTGTCTCTTTTCACAGCCTTTTCTTTAAAGTCTATTTTATCTGATATGAGTATTGCTACTCCTGCTTTCTCTATTTGCATGGAATATCTTTTTCCAGCCCTTCACTTTCAGTCTGTATGTGTCCCTCATTTTGAGGTGGGTCTCTTGTAGACAACATGGGGTTCTTGTTTTTGTATCCATTCAGCCAGCCTTCTCTTGTTTGGGGCATCCAACTCATTTTCGTTTAAGGTAATTATTGATAAGTATGATCCCTTTGCCATTTTCTTTATTGCTTTGGGTTCGAGTTTATTCACCCTTTCTGTGTTTCCTGTCTAGAGAAGATCCTTTAGCATTTGTTGGAGAGTTGTTTCAGTGATGCTGAATTCTCTCAGCTTTTGCTTGTCTGTAAAACTTTTGATTTCTCCTTTATATTTGAATGAGATCCTTGCTGGGTACAGTAATCTGGGCTGTAGGTTATTTTCTTTCATCACTGTAAGTATGTCTTGCCATTCCCTTCTGGCCTGAAGAGTTTCTGTTGAATGATCAGCTGTTATCCTTTTGGGAATGCCCTTGTGTGTTATTTTCTGCTTTTTCCCTGCTGCTTTTAATATTTGTTCTTTGTGTTTGATGTTTGTTAATGTATCTTGGAATATTTTGCCTTGGGTTTATCCTGCTGGGGACTCTCTGGGTTTCTTGGACTTGGGTGATTATTTCTTTCCCCATTTTGGGGAAGTTTTCAACTATTATCTCCTAAAGTATTCTCTCATGATCTTTCTTTTTGTCTTCTTCTTCATTCGAATGTTGGAGTGTTTCACATTGTCCCAGAGGTCTTTAATATTTTCCTCATTTCTTTTAATTCGTTTTTCTTTTTTCCTCTCTGTTTCCTTTATTTCTACAATTCTCTATTCCAGCTCTCTTATCCTGTCTTCTGCCTCTGTTATTCTACTGTTTGTTCCCTCCAGAATGTTTCTGATCTCATCTATTGCATTATTCATTGTATATTGACTCTTTTTTATTTCCTCTAAATCCTTATTAAACCTTTCTTCCATCTTCTCAATCCTTTTGTCCAGGTTATTTATCTGTAACTCCATTTTGCTTTCAAGATTTTGAATCATTTTCACCATCAAAGTTCGAAATTCTTTATCAGGTAGATTCCCTATATCTTCCTCTTTTGTTTGTGTTGGTGGGCATTTATCTTGTTCCTTTACTTGCTGGGTATTTCTCTGCCTCTTCCTCTTGCTTAGATTGCTTTGCTTGGGGTGGCCTTTCCCTCTTCTGGCAATTTGTGAGGTTCTCTTTATTATGTAATTTCCTCTCTGTGTGTGGGTATTGGACGGGTTACTTTTCAAGGTTCCCTGGTTAGGGAAGCTTGTGTTGGTGTTCTGGTGGGTGGAGTGGATTTCTTCTCTCTGGAGTGCAATGAAGTGTCCTGGAATGAGTTACGAGATGTCAGTGGGTTTGGTGTGACTTTGGGCAGCCTGTATATTGAAGCTCAGAGCTATTTTCCTGTGTTGCTGGAGAATTTGTGTAGTATGACTTGCTCTGGAACTTGTTGACCCTTGGGTGGTGCTTGGTTTTAGTGTAGGTATGGAGGCATTTGATGAGCTCCTATTGATTGATGTTCCCGGGAGTCAGGAGTTCTCTGGTGTTCTCAGGATTCGGACTTAAGCCTCTTACCTCTGGATTTTGGTCTTATTCTTGGAGTAGTGTCTAGACTTCTCTATCTGTCATTTCCAAGGTGGTTCCCTCTGCTTTAGCTTCTGTTTGATGGTCTCCTCAGTGTCTAATTTCTGCCCTGATATTAGGGGGTGGGTGGACACTTTAAGGCTCAGTTGTTCAGTCCTTTTCTGGGAAGGGAGGAACGCTGCAGACAAATATCTCTGGCGTCTGTGGGGAGTGCTCGCAGCGTCTCGGCCACACTTGGTTTGCCCCCGCTCACAGAGCATGTGTTGTCCCAGTCTACACTGCACAGGCTCTAGGTTGCTCTGCCGGTAACTGTCCAAGGCCGGCGCTGGGTTGTATGCACTTCTCAGGTCTGAGCGGCTCAAGTTCAGTTTTTCGGGTACTCCATAAAGGCGCAGACTTGGATGGGCCTGCGTTTTGTGCCTTACCCAGGTCCGAGACTTATTGCCTCCCCAGTCCCTGCCACTCAGTTTTCTGGGTGTACAACCGACAACTTCTCAGGCTGATATCGACCTGCCTAGCCCAAGAAGTCTTGATTAGCAACAAGCCTGCCTGCAATTTGTATCGGATGCTTTTCTGTGGCTGTGGTTGCCCCCTGTGGCTCTGGCTGACCTCCCTGCCTGTCTCGGCAGGGAATGGGGGATGGGCTGACCACAGCTGGTTCACTCTGCTCAGCCCTTTGTTCTGTGAGTGAGGCTGCTGGAGTCTTAGGTTAGAGCTTTCTGCCTTTTCGTGGGGTAGCTATCCCAGTCTGCTTTGATATCCCCAGTTAGTTCTCTCAGATTGTTCTCTCGGCATTTAAGCCCAGTCCTCTCTCTAAGCAGTTCAGCCGGCTCCTCCCTGCCCAGCCCCCGCTTGCTAATGGCATATGCACGTGTCTGCGCTGCTTCTCCCCTGGGAGTTACAGTTTGGTGGGTAACCTGTGGGTTTTAATTGTTTCCCTCTTTTTCCTCCTGGTTATGTGGCCCTCTGATGTTCAAAGGCTCGCCACAGTTTCATCAGTGAGACTGTTTCCTAGTGTTTGGAAACTTCTCTCTTTTTAAAGCCTCCCTTCCCAGGATGGAGCTATGTCCTTACCTCTTTTTTCTCTCTTATTATCTTTTATGTTTTTTCCTACCTCCTTTTGAAGACAATGGGCTGCTTTTCTTGGTGCCTGATGTCCTCTGTCAACATTCAGAAGTTGTTTTGTGGACTTTAATCCATGTTCAAATGTTCTTTTGATGAATTTGTGGGGGAGAGAGTCGTCTTGCCATCTCCTTCCTCCGCCATCTTGTTCCTCTGAAAAGATGTTTATTGAAAAGATAAACAAAATAATTAAGTCTTTAGGTTCATCAAAAATAAAAGATAGATGACTCAAATAAACAAATGCAAAGGAGAGATTACAGCCAACGTCACAGCAATAGGGAAAAATCATAAGAGGATACTACAAATAGTTATATGCCAAACAATTTGACACCCTAGAGGAAACTGACAAATCTCTAGGACCATACAACCTTTCAAAAATGAATCAGGAAGGAATGTATTATCTGAATATTTGAAACACTCGTAGTGAAATTGAATTTATAATTAAAAAATCTCTTAGGAAAATAAAGTTCAGGACCACACAGCTTCACAGGGAATGATTACAAACATGTACAGAAGAGCTTATATACAACATTCTCAAACTATTCCAAAAAATTGAGAAAATGGAGTACTCCCAAATTTTTTATGAAACTATTATTTTCCTAACACCAAAACCAGACAAAGACACCACCAAAAAAGAAAACTCAATGCCAATATTTCTGTTGAATGTAGATGTTAATATTCTTCACAAAATATTAGAGAACCAAATTCAACATCACATACCATGTTCAAGATGGACTTATTCCAGGGGGACAAGGATGGTTCAGTATCTGCAAATTAGTCAGTGTGGTACACCACATTAGGAAAGAGAAGGACAAAAATCACCTGAGCATCTCAACAGATGCTGTGAAAGCATTTGGAAAAATTCAATATTCATTCATTTCAAAAACTATCACCATATTTGAGATGGAGGGAACATAATGAAAATGAAAGTGGAAGTCGCACTGTGCCCACTCCAGTACTCTGGCCTATAGAATTCCATGGATTGTACAGTCAATGTGGTCGTCTGAACAAAATAAAGGTGATTTATAACAAACAGAGATGATATACTATTCAGTGGAAAAAAGATGAAAGCTATTCCTCTAAATCAGGAACAAGACACAGATGCTCATTCTTGCCATTTCAAAAACACTAGAAGTACTGGGCACAGCAATCATTCAAAGATAATAAATAAGTCATCCAAATTGGAAGGAAGAAGTAAAACTGTCACTACTTGCAGTTGGCATGATACTATATACAGAAAGTTTTCAGTTAAGTTCAGTTCAGTTTATTCTCTCAGTCGTGTCCAACTCTTTGCGACCGCATGAATACCAGAACGCAGGCCTCCCTGTCCAACACCAACACCCGGAATACACTCAAACTCATGTCCATCAAGTCGGTGATGCCATCCAGCCATCTCATTCTCTGTCGTTCGCTTCTCCTCCAGCCCCCAATCCCTCCCAGCATCAGAGTCCTTTCCAGTGAGTCAACTCGTCGCATGAGGTAGCCCAAGTTTTGGAGTTTCAGCTTACAAAAAAATGATTAAGCAAATAAAATCAAGGTTAATTAAAACCTTAATGAAAGACTGGAAACAATGAAACCCCTAGAAGGAAATGTAGGCGTAGCACTCTTTGACATAATTCATAGCAATATTTTTTTCACCTGTCTCCTAAGGCAAAGGAAGCAACGGGAAAAAATGAGATCTCTTTAAACTTAAAAGCTTTTGCACAGCAAACGAAAACACTGACAAAATGAAAAGACAACCTACTGAATGAGAGTAAGTTTTAGCAAATGATATGACTATAAGGGGTTAATATCCAAACTATCTAAACAGATTATTCAACTCGATATTAAAAAACAAACCAAAAGATATCAATGGGAAGATCTGATTTTCTCCAAAGAAGATATACAGATGCCACATGAAAAAATGTTGAACGTCACTGTCAGAGAAATGAATACCACAATCACAAGGAATACCACCTCACACTCATCAGAATGGCTATCATCAAATCAAAAAGTCTGAAAGTAACAAATGTTGACAAGGATATGGAGAAAGGGAAGCCCTTCTACTTAATTGGTGGGAATGTAAATTTGTGCAGTTGCTATGGAAAACATCATGAAAGTTTCTCAAAAAGCTGATAAAAGAACTACCAATTGACCCAGCAATTCCATTCCGAGGTATACATCAGAAGACAATGAACACTAATTTGAAAAGATACATCCTACAGCCTTATTTACAGTAGAAAAGTTATGGAAGCAACCAGTGAACAAATCACACTGGTTCCTCTCTTCAAAGCACTCGCATGAAGTATGGTTTAAGCAAGCATTTGAACACCACAGTAATCCTTAGAAATAATGACAGATACGTGTTCGTTTAGATGGAAAAATTCTTCCAGCATATTTTATAGAGAAGGAAGGCTACAATAGTATATATATTTTGATTCAAATTCTATAAATTAAAAAAGATTTCACTGATGTATATATGCTTATCCAAATATATGTGTATTATATATTCTAGCATTATATAACACATATAAATGTTATAAACATTTTGGTAAAACAAAAAGACAAATTATTAATAGTACATATTTCTATTGACACACTTATCGGTGTCCACTAATTTCATTTTTATACTTTTTCAATTTCCATCATCCTGCTCTGTTATCCTGTGAATAGAATAAGAATCACTGTGATGTTAATGTTTGTCAAAGTAGTTCTCAATGTAGGCTGGCCTTCACATTCTTGTTGGGTTTGAAATATTAGCTATAATATATGCGGCACATGGGATCAAGTGGCAGCTGTTGGAGGGGCATAGAGATAAGCACTGCTGACAGTCATGCCTGGGAATACAATGAAAAGAATGATGTACAAAAGTTAAACAAGCATGTGAAATCAAAATCTGAGGTTGGAAAAGAGTCAATCAAAAAGATTCCAGCAAACTGGACCCAAAGTATCCTTATGTAACAGAGCAGCGTGAGCACAGCTCTTAGCAGGTATCCATTGCTGTGCCTTACTACTCCCCATCCTGTTACTAAGCAACAGGTCTTGCTCAGCAATTGGACAGTGCATCCTTGGGCCCCGCCCATGCGCAACCATCTATCATTGAGGTACCTACTGGCACATCTCCTGTTCAGCTATTGGTCAGATACACGTTGGGCCCTACCTGATGAGAACTGTCAAAAGGGACCATTGGGGAAGTGATTCAGTCAAGAGTCCGTGCTGCAGTGGTCATGTGACTCTTGCCTTTGGGGACCTTACTTTTTTTCTTTGTTTTTTTTTTTCTTTTTTTTAAATCAGGAATGCATTTCTGGTATATGGGGCAAGTTGAGTTTCCCTACTCAATATGAGAGTTGAAGTGTCCCCAACAAAATTAGTGGAGGAGACATTGAACACTTTCTTTGCTCTGATGTGTAATCTTATGGAGATGGTGTATTGACCTTGGGGCAACAGACTGAGGAGTCACTTGGGATCTCTAAAGCTCACTGGAGTAGAAAAAACATACAACATGTTCTTAATTACATTTTTCCATGTTAAGTGCTTGAATTAAAGTTACTTAAGCCCCTCAAGAACCCCTAATAGGAAGAGGGTGGTCTAGAGAAGAAGTGACGAGAGTACTCTGAAGTGCTGAAATGAGATGAGAAGTGTTCATACAGGGATGGAGGAGGCAGGAGTGTTTAAGGGCGACATATAAGTCAAGGAATTAAGGCACTGAAGAAAAGTCTGAAGGTCATGAGCAGAAACACCATGCCCCTGAATCATCATTCCACGTATCAGACACAAATTGTGTCAGCAAAGGGTAAGGTGATGTCTAAGACCCCAAGGCCAACATTGGCTGGAGGAGTGCCTAGCTGACCAATCAAATTGACGAGGGCGGCTCCTCATTGTCCTGAGTAGGTATATATAGGGGGGTCAGAGGCAGAGATTCTGGATTAGGCAACTTCGTGTGATCATCATGACTAAGGGAATCAGGAAGCCACAGAAGCCGAGAAGTGTTGCAACGCAGTTTGCTTCAAGGATGAAAGGAAGAAAGAAGATACATTTTCAACGGACATACAGAAGCAGTGTGAAGGTAAGATGACTCCATCTATTTTCCCCATGTTCTCCATTCTCTTTGCTGCCCAAGACCTCTACACTGCCCTTGCCTGGCACAAAAGCCCTCATCAGCCCACATCCCTTTTTCATGAAATCTCCCTTCCAACTCAGTTGATATACTCTTTCCTCAAAACTAATACCCTTCTCTTTACTTTCCAGCCATGAAATACGACCAGGAGGGTCAGAAGACCTCTACAAGCGACTTTGAAAAAGAAAATCCGATCATATGCCACTCAATCGAAGAAGGTGAATAAAACAGGAAAACCAAAGAAGTTTTTCTGTTCCTGTGCACGTTAGACAGTGAATCAACACCGAAAAAGATACCAAAATATGAGACAGGGTCCAAGAAGGAGGCCGAATCGAAAGAGAAGATCAGCTCAACCGTCCCAGAATGAGAGACCCTGGAAACTACAACCTGAGCATCCAGTAAATGAGTACCAAAGGTCAGACAGTTTAGAATTGTTTCTCCAGAGGTCTGCTTTCTTACAAAAGGCCAACCAGGAAAAGACTGACTCTCACACTAACATAGTAAACTGCTGGCTGCCATTGAAATAAACATCAAATGATGAAAAGATGATATTTGTGTGAGTGTGTGTGAATTTTCTGATGGGAAGGGTTGGGAGGGAGAGAAGAGGTGGGCACCTGAGTGGAGAGGGGTGTGGAGTCCCGGGAGATTGCGGAATAGACCCTAAGGCCCCCAGTTAACCGGAGTAGAGGTCTGGACTGGGTCATGAGTCTGCACTGAAGATGGATATCCCTGCTTAACAATTGATCTCAGCAGCAAGGATTTGTGGTGTGGTATTACTGCCTTTGTTTGTGTTGTGGAATGACATTAGGATCTATATTGCCAGAATCCAGAGTGGAGTAGAAGATGGCAGAGGAATAGGACGGGGCGACCACTTTCTCCCCCACAAAATCAGCAAAAGACTATTTGAACGCTGAGTAAATCGCACAAAACAACTTCTGTATGCTGGCAGAGGCCACAGGAACCCAGAAGCAGCCTATAGTCTTTGAAAGGAGGTAGAAAATAGTATGAAAGATAAAAGAGGGAGGGACGGAACTCCGTACTGGGAAGGGAGGCCTAAAAAAAAAATAATAAAGAGAGAGAATTTTCAAAACACCTGGAAACACTCACGGGCGAGTCTGTGACAAGCCTTGAAACCTCAAAGGGCCACATAACCAGGAGAAAAAAGAAATAAATAATTAAAACCCACAGACTAAGTGCCCAGAGGAAACTCTTAGCAGAGAAGCAGCGCAGATGCCCGCACACCCCACTAGCAAATGGGGGCTGGACAGGGAGGCGCGATGGCTTTGCATCGAGTGAGGACCGTGCCTGAACGCCCCAAGGGCAACTTGAGGGTGCTAACGGGGAAATAGCTAAGCAGACTGCACAGTAAAAAGGCAGAAAGCCTGCAAAAAGGTGAAAAGCCCAATCCTAAGACTCCAGCAGCCCCACTCACAGAACAAAGGACTGTGCAGAGTGAGACAGCTGTGGGTGGCCCATCCCCAAGTCCCTGCCAGGACAGGCAGGGGAGGGCGGCCAGCACCGGAAGGGGCAACTGCAGCCCCAGAGAGGTTTCCCCTACCAAGCTGAAGGCAGCTTCATTGCTAACCAAGGCTTCTTGGGTTTGGGCCGGTCAATATCCTCCTGAGAACGTGTGCCGGTTATACACCCAGAAAACCGAGTGTCAGGGACCAGGGTGGTGATAAGTCACAGAGACCACGCTCACCAAACGCCTGGTCACCTGAGATGCTCAGACCGGGGAAGGCACAAAACGCAGGCCCAACCAAGTCTGCGCCTTTGTGGAGTAACTGAACCTGATCCGATCAGACCTGGGAAGTGCATGCAACCCAGTGCTGGCCGCTGACAGCTCCTGGCAGAGCAACCTAGAGCCTGAGCAGCATAAACAGGGAAAGCACACATGCAGCAAGTGGGGGCAAACCCAGTGTATCTGAGACACTGTGCGCACTCCCCAGAGACCCCAGGGATATTTGCTAGCAGCCACAGCGAGTAGGGGAAATCCCAGTGTAGCTGAGACACTGCGAACACTCCCCACAGACGAGAGTGACATTTGTTAGCAGCATTCCTCCCTCCCCACAGCAGGACTGAACAGGTGAGCCAAGAAAAAAAAAAGAATAGAAAAGAGAAAAAAAGCGTCCACCACCACCTCCTGGTGTCAGGACGGGAGTTAGACATTGAACAGATCAGCAAACAGAAGAGTTTAACAGAAGGAATGGCCTTGGAAGTAACAGATGGAGAAGTCTTGAGCCTACTGCAAGAATAAGACTGAAAACCAAAGGCAGAAGCTTAAATCCAAATCCTGAGAACACCAGAGATCTCCTGTTTCAGGGAACATTAATTCATAGGTGCTCATCAAGTGCCTCCATACATACACTGAAACCAGTCAACACCCAAGGGTCAACAAGTTTCAGTGAAAGACATACCACGCAAATTCTCCAGCAACACAGGAGAATAGCCCTGATCTTCAATATACAGGCTTCCCAAAGCCACTACAAACCCACTGACATCTCAAACTCATTACTGGACACTTCATTGCACTCCAGAGAGAAGAAATCCAGCTCCACCCAACATAACACTGACAGAAGCGTCCCTAGCCAGGGAACCTTGACAAGTCACCCGTCCAACCCCACACACAACGAGGTAACTACATAATAAAGAGAATTCCACAAACTGCCAGAAGACGGAAAGGCCACCCCAAGCACAGCAATATAAGCAAGATGAAGATGCAGAGAAGTACCCTGCAAGTAAAGGAACAGGATAAATGCCCACCAACACAAACAAAAAAAGAAGATATAGGGAACCTACCGGATAAAGAATTTTGAATTTAAATTGTGAAAATGATTCAAAATCTGGAAAGAAAAATGGAGTTACAGATAAATAACTTGGAGAAAAGAATTGAGAAGATGAAAGAAATGTTTAATAAGGAATTATAAGAAATAAAAAAGAGTCAATGTACAATGAATAACGCAATAGATGAGATCACAAATACTCTCGAGGGAACAAAGAGTAGAATAATGGAGGCTGAAGACAGGATAAGCGAGGTAGAAGATAGAATTGTAGAAAAAAAAAAAAGACGGATAAAGAAAAACGAATTAAAAGAAATGAGGACAGTATTAGAGACTTCTGGGACAATGTTAAACGCCCCAGAAGAAGAAGACAAAAAGAAAGACCATGAGATAATACTTGAGAAGATAATAGTTGAAAATTTCCCTAAAATGGGGAAGGAAATAATCACCCAATCCAAGAAACCCAGAGAGTCCCCAACAGGATAAACCTAAGGCGAAATAGTACAAGACACATATTAATCAAATTAACAAAGTTCAAACACAAAGAACAAATATTAAAATCAGCAAGGGAAAAGCAACAAATAACACACAAGGGTATTCCCATAAGGATAACAGCTGATCTTTCAACAGAAACTCTTCAGGACAGGGGAGAATGGCAAGACATACTTAAAGTGATGAAAGAAAGTAACCTACAGCCAAGATTACTATACTCAGCAAGGATCTCATTCAAATATGAAGGAGAAATCAAAAGCTTAACAAACAAGCAAAAGCTGAGAGAATTCAGCATCACCAAATCGGCTCTCCAACAAATACTAAAGGATCTTCTCTAGACAGGAAACACAGAAAAAATATATAAACTCAAACCCAAAACAATAAAGAAAATGACAACGGGACCATACTTATCAATAATCACCTTAAACGTAAATGGGTTGAATCCCCCAACCAAAAGACAAAGGCTGGCTGAATGGATACAAAAACAAGACCCCCATATATGTTGTCTACAAGAGACCCATCAACAAAACGAGGGACACATACAGACTGAAAGTGAAGGGCTGGAAAATGATATTCCACGCAAACAGAGACCAAAAGAAAGCAAGACTAGCAATATTCATATCAGATAAAATATATTTTAAAACAAAGGCTGTGAAAAGACACAAGGAAGGAAACTACATAAGGATCAAATGATCCATCCAAGAAGAAGATATAACAATTATAAATATTTATGCACCCAACATAAGAGCACCGCAATATGTAAGAAAATTACTAACAAGTATGAAAGGGGAAATTAACAACAACACAATAATAGTGGGAGACTTTAATACCCCACTCACACCTATGGATAGATCAACTAAACAGAAAATTAACAAGGAAACACAAACTTTAAATGATACAATAGACCAGTTAGGCCAAATATATCTCTATAGGACATTTCACCCTAAAACAATGAAATTCATCTTTTTCTCAAGTGTGCACACGGAACATTTTCCAGGATAGGTCACATCCTGGGCCATAAATCTAGCCTTGGTAAATTCAAAAAAATTGAAATAATTCCAAGCATTTTCTCTGACCACAATGCAGTAAGATTAGATCTCAATTACAGGAGAAAAACAATTAAAAATGCCAACATATGGAGGCTGAACAACACGCTGCTGAATAATGAACAAATCAGAGAAGAAATCAAAAGAGAAATCAAAACATGCATATAAATGAATGAAAACACAACAACCCAAAACCTCTAGGACACTAAAAGCAGTGCTAAGGGGAAGGTTCATAACAATACAGGCACACCTCAAGAAACAAGAAAAATGTCAACTAAACAACCTAATTATACATCTAAAGAATCTAGGAATGGAAGAAATGAAGAACCACAGTGTTAGTAGAAGGAAATAAATCGTAAAAATTAGGCCAGAAATAAATGCAAAAGAAACAAAAGAGACCATAGCAAAAATCAACAAAGCCAAAAGCTGGTTCTTTGAGAAGGCAAATAAAATTGACAAACCACTAGCCAGACTCATCAAGAAACGAAGGGAGAAGAACCAAATCAATAAAATTAGAAATGAAAAAGGAGAGATCACAACCCACAACACAGAAATACAAAGGATTATTAGAGAATACTATCAGCAATTATATGGCAATAAAATGAATAACTTGGAAGAAATGGACAAATTCTTAGAAAAGTACAACTTTCCAAAACTGAACCAGGAAGAAATAGAAAATCTGAACAGACCCATCACAAGCATGGCACTAGAGGCTGTAATCAGAAAATTTCCAGCAAACAAAAGCCCAGGTCCAGATGGCTTCACAGCTGAAATCTAACAAAAGTGTAGAGAAGAGCTAACACCTATTCTACTCAAACTCTTCCAGAAAATTGCTGAGAAAGGGAAACTTCCTAACTCATTCTATGAGGCCAGCATCACCCTAATCCCAAAACCTGGTAAAGATCCCACAAAAAAAGAAAACTACAGGCCAATATCACTAATGACCATAGATGAAAAAATCCTTAACAAAATTCTAGCAGTCAGAATCCAGCAACATATTAAGAAGATCATACATCATGACCAAGTGGGCTTTATCCCAGGAATGCAAGGATTCTTCAATATCAGCAAATCAATCAATGCAATGCACCACATTAACAAACTGAAAAATAAAAATCATATGATTATCTCAATAGATGCTGAGAAAGCCTTCGACAAAATTCAACATCCATTTATGATAAAAACTCTCCAGAAAGTGGGAATAGAAGGGACATATCTCACCATAATAAAAGCTATATATGACAAACCCACAGCAAACATTATCCTCAACGGTGAAAAACTGAAAGCATTTCCCCTAAAGTCAGGAACAAGACAAGGGTACCCACTCACACCACTACTACTCAGCATAGTTCTGGAAGTTTTGGTCACATCAATCAGAGCAGAAAAAGACATAAAATGAATTCAAGTTGGAAAAGAAGAACTAAAACTTTCACTGTTCAGTGATGACATGATCTTCTACACAGAAAACCCTAAAGACTCTACCAGAAAATTAGGAGAGCTAATCAATGAATACAGTAAAGTTGCAGGATATAAAAGCAACACTCAGAAATCCCTTGCATTCCTATACACTAATATGCAACGAAAAGAATTAAATACTTAGGAATACATCTACCTAAATAAACAAAAGACTTGTACATAGAAAACTATAAAACACTGGTGAAATTAATCAGGGAAGACACTGATAGATGGAGAAATATACCGTGTTCGTGGATTGGAAGATTAAATATTGTGAAAATGAGTATACTATCCAAAGCAATTTATACATTCAATGCAATCCCTATCAATCTACCAACGATATTTTTTACAGAGCTAGAACAAATATTCTCACAGTTTGTATGGAAATACAAAAAATCTCGAATAGCCAAAGCAATTTTGAAGACGAAGAATGGAGGGAATTAACCCCCCGGTCTTCAGGATCTACTACAAAGCCACAGTCATCAGGACAGTATGGTACTGGCATAAAGACAGAAATATAGATGAATGGAACAAAATAGAAAGCCCAGAGATAAATCCACGCAACTATGGACACCTTATCTTTGACAAAGAGGCAAGAATATAAAATGGAGAAAAGACAGTCTCTTTAACAAGTGGTGCTGGGAAAACTGGTCATCCACCTGTTAAAGAATGAAACTAGAACACTCCGTAAAACCATACACCAAAATAAACTCAAACTGGATTAGAGAGCTAAATGTAAGACCAAAAATTATAAAACTCCTAGTGGAGAACATAGGAAAAATTCTCTCCGACATAAATCACAGCAGGATCCTCCATGACGCACCTCCCAGAATATTGGAAATAAAAGCAAAACTAAACAAATGGGACCTAAGTAATTCAAAAGCTTCTGCACAGCAAAGGAAACTATAAGCAAGGTGAAAAGACAGCCTTCAGAATGGGAGAAAATAATAGCAAATGAAGCAACTGATAAAGGATTAATCTCCAAAATATACAAGCAGCTCCTGCAGCTCAATTCCAGAAAAATAAACGACCCAATTAAAAAATGGGCCAAAGAACTAAACAGACATTTCTCCAAAGAAGACATAAAGATGGCTAACAAACACATGAAAAAATGCTCAACATCCCTCATAATCAGAGAAATGCAAATCAAAACCACAATGAGATATCATTTCACACCAGTCAGAATGGCTGCTATCCAACATTCTACATGCAGTGAATGCTGGAGAAGGTGTGGAGAGATGGAAACCCTCTTACACTGTTGGTGGGAATGGAAACTAGTACAGCCGTGATGGAGAACAGTGTGGAGATTCCTCATAAAACTGGAAATAGGACTGCCATATGATCCAGCAATCGCACTCCTGGGCATACACACCGAGGAAACCAGAATTGAAAGAAACATATGTAGTCCAATGTTCATTGCAGCACTGTTTATAATAGCAAGGACATGGAAGCAACCTAGATGTCCATCTGCAGATGAATGGATAAGAAACTTTGGTACATATACACAATGGAGTCTTTTTCAGCCATCAGAAAAAATGCATTTGAATCAGTTCTAATGAGGTGGATGAAATTGGAACCTATTATACAGTGTGAAGTAAGCCAGAAAGAAAAACACCAATACAGTATACTAACGCATATATATGGAATTTAGAAAGATGGTGACCTTAACCCTGTATACGAGACAGCAAAAAGACATAGGTGTATAGAAGAGTCTTTGGGACTCTGTGGGAGAGGGTGAAGGTGGGATGATTTGGGAGAATGGCATTGAAGCATGAATATTATCATATGTGAAATGAATCACCAGTCCAAGTTCGACGCATGATACAGTTTTCTCGGGGCTAGTGCATGGAGATGACCTCGAGGGAGGATATGGGGAGGGGGGATGTGGGAGGGGGGTTGAAGAAAGGGAACACATGTACACCCGGGGAAGATTAATGTCAATGTATGGCAAAACCAACCAGTATATTATTGTAAAGTAATTAGCCTCCAATTAAAAAAAAAACAAAAAAACATTGCCAGAAACCAGAGGGGAAGAGGGTTCACCATGGGGATGGTGAATATCGTACTTCCCCTCAGAAAAGCAGGCAGAAATCAACTCCTGGCCACCTACGTCACAAAGGGCTTTGTTGCATCACTGGCTTATGCTGTCAGCTAAAGGTGCTCAGGAGGCACAAAATGCTGACACAACTAAAACCCACAGCTAGCACTCCCAAAGATTAAATAATGTTTGGAGGGAACAGACCAAATATTAATTAGGCCACTGTTATCCTAAGGAATTCGTGGGAGCAGTGTGTTCCCAAGAGAAGCGCAGAGGAGGTGGCCCAATCCCAGTGCATATGACAAACAGGATCACCACAGACAGATAAATTTTGAGGGAGGAGGGCACCATGCAGTTTGTGGGATCTTAGTTCCCTGACCAGGGATTGAAAATGTTTCTGTTTCCTTGTTAATTTTCTGTTTAGTCGATCTATCCATAGGTGTGAGTGGGGTATTAAACTCTCCACTCTTATTGTGTTATTGTTAATTTCCCCTTTCATAATTATTAATATTTGTCTTACATATTTCCGTGCTCCTGTGTTGGGTGCATATCTATTTATAATTGATCCTTTGATCAACATGTAGTGTCCTTCTTTGTCTCTTTTCACAGCCTTTGTCTTAAAGTCTATTTTATCTGATATGAGTGTTGCTACTCCTGCTTTCTTTTGGTCTCTATTTGCTTGGAATATGTTTTTCCAGCCCTTCCCTTTCAGTCTGTATGTGTCCCTCATTTCGAGATGGGTCTCTTGTAGACAACATATATAGGGGTCTTGTTTTTGTATCCATTCTGCCAGTCTTTGTCTTTTGGTTGGGACATTCAACTCATTTACATTTAAGGTAATTATTGATAAGTATGATCCCCTTGCCATTTATTTTATTGTTTTGGGTTCGGGTTTATACCCCCTTTCTCTGCTTCCTGTCTAGAGAAGGTCCTTTTAGCATTTGTTGGGGAGTGGTTTGGTGATGCTGAATACTCTCAGTTTTTGCTTGTGTGTAAAGCTTTGGATTTCTCCTTCATATTTGAATGTGATCCTTGCTCGGTGTAGTAATCTGGGCTGTAGGCTATTTTCTTTCATCACTGTAAGTATGTCCTGCTTTTTCCTCCTGGCCTGAATAGTTTTTATTGGAAGATCAGCTCTGATCCTTGCGGGAATCCATTTGGGGGTTATTTGCTGTTTTTCCCTTGCTGCTTTTAATATTTGTTCTTGGTCTTTGATCTTTCTTAATTTTATTAACATGTATCTTGGGGTGTTTTGCCTTGGGATTTTCCTGTTTTGGACTCTCTGGGTTTCTTGGACTTGGGTGATTATTTCCTTCCCTATTTTAGGGAACTTTTCAACTATCATCTCCTCAAGTATTTTCCCATGGTCTTTCTTTTAGTCTTCATCTTCCTGGGCTCCTATGATTCGAATGTTGGGGCGTTTAACATTGTCCCAGAGGTCTCTGAGATTGTCCTCATTTCTTTTAATTAGTTTTTCTTTTTTCCTCTCTTTTTCATTTATTTCTACCTTTCTATCTTCTATCTCACTTATCCTATCTTCTGGCTCTGTTATTCTACTGTTGGTACCCTCCAGAGTGTTTTGGATCTCATCTCTTGCATTATTTCTTATATATGGGCTCTTTTTAATTTCTTCTAGGTGCTTGTTAAACCTTTCTTGCATCTTCTCAATCCTTGATTCCAGACTATTAACTGTAACTCCATTTGTTTTCAAGATTTTGGATCATTTTCACTATCATTATTCGGAATTCTTTATCAGGTAGATTCCCTATCACTTCCTTTTTTGTTCGGCTTAGTGGGCATTTATTTATTTATTTATCTCTATGTGAAGAGTTTGCGCAGGCAACCACACGTTTGTTTACTCACAAAGCAAGGCAGACGAAACATGTTGATATTACACAGGATGCTGGCTGTTTCCCCATAAGAATGCCAGATCATGACCTAACCCACTCTGAATGCCTATTACAGCGCCTCTTATTTCATAGAACACCCCTTCCCAAAACTATGACAAAGGCTTCCATGGCTGAGAAGAATGTACAGGTGCCAGGAGTGGAGCCAACTCAGATCTCGCCTACATCTGAACAAGTTGAGAACAGCCATTACCAGTGCTTATGGAGTTGGCACAGTGGGAGTATCTGGAACTCTGACTGGTGTGCTGGGACTGTCCTAGTATGCACCCAAGCTGATATTGGGCACCCCTTCTTGCTTCAGCAGTTCGTTATTTTGGGGCAAAATTTCCAATGCTAGAAGGGGATACAGCACACCCTTACATGAAATAGAATCAGCATGGACCTGAAACTCAGGGCTTCTGTACCATCAACTGGACACTCAACCTAACTCCCCAATAGGCAAGGTTGCCTACTGAGCACAGGAGAAGTCTGGGCTCATACCTGGCACTGATTCTGTCCTTTCTATCTCTAGCCCCACCTCTCACCAAAGTGAGAGTTGCCAATACACAAGAAGCAAAATTAATCTGGTATGTAAAATTATGGAAATCGCCCAATAGGGAAAACAAAATGAAAAACAAGTAAAAAAGGAGAACAGTTTAAGAGATTTCTAGACAACATCAAGTATACTAACATTCATTTTATTGGGGTCGTAAAAGAAAAAAGAGAGAGAGAAAGGGGTCAAAAATGTATATTTAACGTGCTGAAAGGGAAAACCTTGCAACCTATAATACTCTACCCGGCAATATTATCATCCAATAATGGAGAGAAGAAGCTCTCAGACAAGCAAAAGCTAAGAGCTTATCCATACTAAACCATCTTGGAAGGAAATACTAAAGAGTCTTCTCTAAGTGGAAAAAGAAGTAAAAATCTACAGAGAAGGGAAAAACTCCCACCAGTACACATAAACACATAGTAAATGCTGTGTACCAATCAAGTAGATAATCTAGTATGAAAATTAAAAGAGAAGTGAATTGCAAATTAAACGCTAACTTCATTAAACACCCTATTACATCAATGGACACAGCATCCTAATAGAAAAGCAATAAGAAAACTGTAGTCTTAAATTACAGGTTAGAGTAGTTGAACTTAATAGATACCTACAGCATTTGTATTGTTCTTCAGTTACTAAGTTGTCTGATTCTTTTGAAACCCCATGGGCTGTAGCCCTAGAGGCTCCACAGTCCGTGGGATTTCCCAGGCAAGAACACTGGAGTTTATTGCATTTCCTTTTCCAGGGCATCTTGCTGACCCAGGGATCAAATCTGCATCTTCTGCATTTCAGACAGTATCAGGTACCTGCTTCGATATGGACCCAGGGTATCCTCGGGATGAGCGGCGTTGGTGTCAGTGAGAGAGAGAGAGAGAAAGAGAGAGACAGACAGACAGACAGAGGCTGATAATACCTTGGTTTATGCAGGAAACCAATAAAACACCAGCACGGGGTTTGCTCTGTTTACCTAGGCCACAGGTACCCTCTCGAATCACTGGAGGCACCCCACCAGGGCACCCCCTCGAGTGGGTCTTAGAAGCCCAGGCAGATAAGTAAATGCAGAGGGCCCAGCACTTCAAGTATCTCAACCGGAAAAAGGAGAATAGAGAAAAGGAGAACAAACGACACGGGGAGACCAAGCTTCAGTGAGAAAGGCCCAAAACTTTATTTTCCAGTGCTGATTTTATACCCTAAGTTGTGCACATAAAAAATAGAGAAAGGGAGGTATCAAGTCACGCCAAAATGACGTGGGGTCAGCAATCTTGCCCCTTATCAAGATCAGGGCTTATTTTTGTATGCCTCTTGATATACAAAAGTTTTAGGTGGTTTACATCATCTTCTGGCCAGGAGGCCCGCTAACAGTTTATGGCCCTCTCTCCTAACAAAGGTTAGTCAGCTAGAAAAAGGCTTATATTCTTTCAAGGTGATTTTCCTAAAGTCAGGCGCTATTCTCCAAAGACACATGACAAGGTTACATTCCTATAAGGCAAGGGTGTAGTGAGCTACAAGAAAAGAATTTATTAAGATATGATGTGGTTAAATCAAAGGCTACTACTTATTTTCTCTGTATGTTATTAATATATTTCCAAGGATTCAATAAATAGAAAATATGGAAACTTTGCAGCAAGCATTGATTCAACAATGAAATCATTTTTAGTACTATTCTAATGATTTTAACTTCTTCAACAAATTCCTGTATTTTAGAATATTAGGCTTTCTGTCCTTGCATGGCTGAGAGGCTGTAAACAGTCACATTCGTAGTTGTAAGAGCCAGGACAAACTTGTCAGGCAAGTTAGAAAGATATCAGAGGGGCTTGGATTGGAACACTCCTATTAAGCCGAGGAGAACTTTTTAACCTCAGCTCTGAATTAATGTTTTCAGAGAAAGGTGGTTGGGGGGAAGCCCCCATATGTATTAGAGGACTTGGTAAGAGGTGTAAGATAGTAAGGCAGTCAGACTCCGGTTTTCATTGGGGTAGATGTTCTGGTAAGTCCAGGGGGTTCCTCGAGTCCTGATTAGCCTTTGCCGGTCAGGCCTCTTCCCCAATTGACCTTTGCCACGGGTAGGATTTCTCTCGCTGGCTCCCGGCAAGACAGATTCTTTACCTCTGAGCCACCTGGCATAGTCTATCCCAAAATAGCAGAATACACACCTTCAATGGAGCACAGGACATTTATTCAGTGATGATCAAATGCTGGGCCACAAAACAAGGCTCAACACATTTAAGAAGACAGATATTATCTAAAGCACTTTTTCTGATCACAATGGTACAAAAAAAGAAATCAAATACAGGAGGGGAATATGGGACAAACACAAACATATGGAGATGAAACAACATGCTACTAAATACCAATGAGCTAATGAAGAAACAAAAAAGGGAATTGGAAAAGACTTTGAGACTAATAAAAACACCAACTTTCCAAAACCTATTGGATTTAGCAAAAGCAGTACGGGGGAAATTGTGTAGTGACAGATGCTTCCCTCAAGGCGGGGGGAAAAATTGAAATAAACAACTGACTCTATAAATGAAGTAGAAAAAGAAGAATAAATAAAGCCCCAAATCCTGAGAATGAAGGCAATAATAAAGATCAGAGAGGAAATTAATAAAACTGAGACTTCCCCTTTCCTAGAGTAAATAAATATCAGTTAAGTGAAAAGATATTTTTTAAAAAATAAACAAAATAATTAATTCTTTATCCAGGTTAATCAAAAATAAAAGATAGATGACTCAAACAAATGCAACGGAGACATTACAGCCAACATCAAAGCAATAGGGAACAATCATAAGAGGATACTACAAATAGTTATATGCCAAACAATTGGACAAACTAGAAGAAACTGACAAATCTCTAGGACTATACAACCTTACAAAACTGAATCAGGAAGGAATGTATAATCTGAATAGGTGAAACACTAGTAGTGAAATTGAATTTATACTAAAAAAATCTCTTAGTAAAATAAAGTTCAGGACCACACAGCTTCACAGCAGAATGTTTACAAACATACACAGAAGAGCTTATATACAACATTCTCAAACTATTCCAAAAAATTGAGAAAATATTGTACTCCCAAATTTTTTATGAAGATATTATTTTCCTAACAACTAAACCATAAAAAGACACCACTAAGAAAGAAAACTCAATGCCAATATTTCTGCTGAATATAGATGTGAATATTCTTCAAAAAATATGAGAGAACCAAATTCAACATCATATTGAAACCATCATATACCATGATCAAGATGGACTTATTCCAGGGGTACAAGGATGCTTCAATATCTGCAAATTAGTCAGTGTGGTACACCACATTAGGAAAGAGAAGGACAAAACTCACATGATCATCTCAACAGATGCTGTAAAGCATTTGGTAAAATTCAATATTCATTCATTTCAAAATCTCTCACCATATTTGCTATGAAATCATAATCAGAGAAACCTAGTCGATCTGATAACATGGACCACAGGCGAATGTGGTCCACTGGAGAAGGGAATGGCAAACCAGTTCAGTATACTTGCCTTGAGAACCCCGTGAACAGAATGAAAAGGCACAATGATAGCATACTGAATGAGGAATTCCCTAGGTCGGTAGGTGCCCAGTATGCTACTGGAGATCAGTGGAGAAGTAACTCCAGAAGGAATGAAGGGAAGGAGCCAAAGCAAAACCAATACCCAGTTGTGGATGTGACTGGTTATAGAAGCAAGGTCCGTTGCTGTAAAAAGCAATATTACATAGGAACCTGGAATGTTAGGTCCATGAATCAAGACAAATTGGAAGTGGTCAAACAGGAGATGACAAGTTTGAATGTGGACATTCTATGAATCAGTGAACTAAAATGGACTGGAATGGGTGAATTTAACTCAGATGACCATTATATCTACTACTGTGGGCAGGAAGCCCTTAGAAGAAATGGAGTAGCCATCATGGTCAACAAGAGTTCGAAATGCCATACTTGGATACAATCTTACAAACGACAGAATGATTTCTGTTCGTTTCCAAGGCAACCATTCAATATTACAGTAATCCAAGCCTATGCCCCAACCAGTAACTCTGAAGAAGCCGAAGTTGAACGGTTCTATGAAGACCTATAAGACCTTTTAGAACTAACACCGAAAAAAGATGTCCTTTTCATTAGAGGGGACTGGAATTCAAAGTAGGAAGTCAAGAAACACCTGGAGAAACAGGCAAGTTTTGCCTTGGAGCAGGGAATGAAGCAAGTCAAAGGCTAATAGAGTTTTGTCAAGAGAATGCACTGGTCATAGCAAACCTCCTCTTCCAATAACACAAGAAAAGACTCTACATATGGACATCACCAGATGGTCAACACCAAAATCAGATTGATTATATTCTTTGCAGCCAAAGATGGAGAAGTTCTATACAGTTAGCAAAAAGAAGACCAGGAGCTGACTGAGGCTCAGATCATGAACTCCTTAATGTCAAATTCAGACTTAAATGAAGAAAGTAGGGAAAACCACTAGACCATTCAGATATGACCTAAAAGAAATCCCTTATGATTATACAGTGGAAGTGAGAAATAGATTTAAGGGACTAGAACTGATAGAGTGCCTGATGAACCTTTGACGGAAGTTCGTTACATTGTACAGGAGACAGGGACCAAGATCATCCCCATGGAAAAGAAATGCAAAAAAAGCAAAATGGCTGTTGGAGGAGGCCTTACAAATAGCCGTGAAAAGAAGAGAAGCGAAAAGCAAAGGAGAAAAGGAAAGATATAAGCATCTGAATGCAGAGTTGCAAAGTATAGCAAGGAGAGATAAGAAAGTCTTTCTCAGTGATCAATGCAAAGAAATAGAGGAAAACAACAGACTAGGAAAAACAAGATATCTCTTCAAGAAAATTAGAGATTCCAAGGGAACATTTCATGCAAAGATGGGCTCAACAAAGGACAGAAATGATATGGACCTAACAAAAGCAGAAGATATTAAGAAGAGGTGGCAAGAATACACAGAAGAACTGTACAAAAAAGATCTTCACGACCAAGATAATCACGATAACGTGATCACTGACCTAGAGCCAGACATCTTGGAATGTGAAGTCAAGTGGGCCTTAGAATCACTACGAACAAAACTAGTGGAGGTGATGGAATTCCAGTTGAGCTATTTCAAATCTTGGAAGATGATTCTGTGAAAGTGCTGCACTCAATATGCCAGCAAATTTGGAAAACTCAGCAGTGGCCACAGGACTGGAAAAGGTCAGTCTTCATTCCAATCCCAAGGAAAGGAAATGCCAAAGAATGCTCAAACTACCGCACAATAGCCCTCATCTCACATGCTAGTAAAGTCATGCACAAAATTCTCCAAGCCAGGCTTCAGCAATATGTGAGCCGCGAATTTCCAGATGTTCAAGCAGGTTTTAGAAAAGGCAGAGGCACCAGAGATCAAATCACCAACATCAGCTGGATCATGGAGAAAACAAAAGAGTTCCAGAAAAA
This sequence comes from Moschus berezovskii, assembly GCF_049115385.1. NCBI lineage: Eukaryota > Metazoa > Chordata > Mammalia > Artiodactyla > Moschidae > Moschus > Moschus berezovskii. The sequence continues at coordinate 44,978,646 of NC_142485.1, read as the reverse complement.
CATCTATTTCTGCTTCATTGACTATGCCAAAGCCTTTGACTGTTTGGATCATAATAAATTGTGGAACATTCTGAAAGAGATGGGAATACCAGACCACCTGACCTGCTTCTTGAGAAACCTGTATGCAGGTCAGGAAGCAACAGTTAGAACTGGACATGGAACAAAAGACTTTCAAATAGGAAAAGGAGTACGTCTAGGTTGTATATTGTCACCCTGTTTATTTAACTTATATGCCGAGTACATCATGAGGAATGCTAGTTTGGAAGAAGCACAAGCTGGAATGAAGACTGCTGGGAGAAATATCAATAACCTCAGATATGCAGATGACACCACTCTTTTGGCAGAAAGTGAAGAGGAACTCACAAGCCTCTTAACGAAAGTGAAAGAGGAGAGTGAAAAGGTTGGCTTGAAGCTCAACATTCAGAAAACAAAGATCATGGCATCTGGTCCCATCACTTCATGGGAAATAGATGGGGAAACAGTGGAAACAGTGACAGACTTTATATCTGGAGGTCCAAAATTACTGTGGATGCTGATTGCAGCCATGAAATTAAAAGATGCTTACACCTTGGAAGGAAAGTTATGACCAACCTAGATAGCATATTAAAAAGCAGAGACATTACTTTGTTAACAAAGGTCCGGCTAGTCAAGGCTATGATATTTCCAGTGGTCATGTATGGATGAGAGAGCTGGACTTTGAAGAAGGCTTATCGCAGAAGAATTGATGCTTTTGAACTGTGGTGATGGAGAAGATTCTTGAGAATCCCTTGGACTGCAAGGAGATCCAACCAGTCCACTCTAAAGGAGATCAATCCTGGGTGTTCATTTTAAGGACTGATGCTAAAGCTGAAACTCCAATACTTTGGCCACCTCATGCGACAAGTTAACTCACTGGGAAAGACTCGGATGCGGGGAAGGATTGGGGACAGGAGGAGAAGGGGACGACAGAGAATGAGATGGCTGGATGGCATCACCAACTCGATGGACATGAGTTTGAGTGAACTCCAGGTGTTGGTGATGGACAGGGAGGCCTGACGTGCTGTGATTCATGGGGTGGCAGAGAGTCGGACACGACTGAGTGACTGAACTGAACTGAACTTCATTTTTATACTTTTTGAATTTCCAACATCCTGCTGTGTTATACTGTGAATAGAAAAAGTATCACTGTGAAGTTAAGGTTTGTCAAAGCATTTCTCAAGTGGGCTGGCCTTCACATTCTTGTTGGATTTGTAATATTATCTATACTATATGTGGCATTTGGGATCAAGTGACAGCTCTTGGAGGGGCATAGAAATAAGCACTGCTGACAGGCATGCCTGGGAATACAATGAAAAGAATGATGTACAAAAGTTAAACAAACATGTGAAATAAATATCTCAGGTTGGAAAGGAGTCAATCAAAATGATTCCAGCACACTGGACCTAAAGTATCCTTATGAAACAGAGCAGCATGAGCACAGCCCTTAGCAGGTAGCCATTGCTGTGCCTTACTACTCCACATCCTGTTACTAAGTGACAGGTCTTGCTCAGCAAATGGACAGTGCATCCATGGGCCCCGCCCATAAGCAACCAACTATCAATGAGGTACGTACTGGTACGACTCCTGCTCAGCTATTGTTTCGCTATGCACTGGGCCCTCCCTACCTGATGATCACTGTCAATGAGTGACCACTGTCAATGAGAGTTGAGGTGTCCCCAACAATATTAGTGGAGGAGACATTTAACACTTCTTTGCTCTTATGGGTAATCTTATGGAAATGGTGTATTGACCTTGGGGCAAAAGACAGGATTCACCAACTCTTGGGGTCTCTAAAGCTCATTGGAGTAGAAAAAACATAAAACATGTTCTTAATTACATTTTTGCATGTTAAGTGCTTGCTCTTACATTCCTTAAGCCCCGCAAGAATCCCCAATAGGAAGAGGGTGGTCTAAAGCTGAAGTGACTAGAGGACTCTGAAGTGCTGAAATGGGATGAAAAGTGTTCATCCAGGGATGTAAGAGGCATGAGTGTTGAAGGGAGACATATAAGTCAAAGAATAAAGGACACTGAAGGAAAGTTTGAAGGTCATGAGCAGAAAAACCATGTCCCTGAATCACCACTGCCCAGAATCAGAAATACAGAGGTGTCAGCAGTGGGTAAGTTGTATCATGGCCTCCCTCAGCCTCCACTAGCCAATGCTGTTGGGCAAAGTGGTACATTGTGATGTCTAAGACCCCAAGGCCACCATTGGCTGGTGTGTGCCTAGCTGACCAGATTGAAGGGTGTGGCTCATCATTTTCCTGAGAAGTTACATATAGGATGGTCAGAGGCAGAGATTCAGGGTTCGGCCACTTATTAGGATCATAATGACTAAAGGAACCAGGAAGCCACAGAAGCCAAGAAGAGTTGTAATGCGGTTTCCTTTAAGGATGAAAGGAAAAATGACGACCCGTTGTCAATGGAGATACAGAGGCAGTGTGAAGGTAAGATGCCTCCATCTATGCTCCCTATGTTCTCCATTGACTTTGCTGCCCCAAGACGTCTACACTGCCCTTGCCTGGCAAAAAAGCCCTCATCAGCCCACATGCCTTTTTCATGAAATCTCCGTTTCAACTCAGTTGTTATAGTCTTTCCTCAAAACTAATACCCTTCACTTTTCTTTCCAGGCAAGAAAGATGACCATGAGGGTCAGAAGACCTCTACAAGCGACTTTGAGAAAGAAAATCCGATCATATTCCCCTCAGTCGAAGAAGGTGAAGAAAACAAGAAAACCAAACTGGTTTTTCTGTTCCTATGCATGTATGACACTGAATCAATGCCGAAAAAGGTACCAAAATATGAGGCAGAGTCCAAGAATGAGGCATAATCGAAAGAGAAGATAAGCTCAGCCGTCCCAGAATGACAGATCCTGGAGAAGTACAACCTGGACAGCCAGTAACTGAATACCAAAGGTCAGACAGTTTAGAATTGTTTCTCCAGAGGTCTGCTTTCTTACAAATGGCCAACCAGACTGACTTTCACAATAACATAGTAAACTGATGGCTGCCATTAAAATAAACATCAAATCGTGAAAAAATTCTGTGTGTGTGGATGTGTGTGAAATTTCTGATGGGAAGGGAGGGTAGGGAGAGAAGAGGTGGGCACCTGTTTAAGGAGAGGTGTGGAGTCCCAGGAGTGCTAACAAACCCACAGGCCCCCAGTTAACCAGAGAATATAGGTCTGGACTGGGTCACAAGTCTGCACTGAAGATGGATAACCCTGCTTAACGATTGATCTCAGCGGCAAGGGTTAGTGGTGTGGTGTTCCTGTCTTTGTTTGGGGTGTGGAATGACATTAGGGGTTAGATTGCCAGAACCCAAATGGGAAGAGAGTTCAACATGGGGATGGTCAATGTCATACTTTCCCTGAGAAAAGCAGGCAGAAATCACATCCTGGCCACCTACGTCATAATGGGCTTTGTTGCATCACTTGCCTATGCTGTCAGCTAAAGTTGCTGAGGAGGCACAAAATGCTGATAAAACTAAAACCCACAGCTTTCACTCCCAATGATTAAAATGAAGTTTCGAGGGAACAGACCAAATATCAATTAGGCCACTGTTATCCTAAGAAATTGGTGGGAGCAGTGTGTCCCCAAAGGCAGGCCAGAGGAGGTGACTCAATCCCGGTGCATATGACAAACAGGATCACCAAAGACAGATATTTTTTGGGGGTGGGGGACACCATGCAGTTTGTGGGATCTTCGTTCCCTGACCAGGGATTGAAAACTTTGTGTTTACTTGTTAATTTTATGTTTAGTCGATCTACCCATAGGTGTGAGTGGGGTGTTAAAGTCTCCCCCTCTTACTGTTTTATTCTTAATTTTCCCTCTCATAATTATTAACATTTGTCTTACATATTGCGGTGCTCCTGTGTTGGGTGCATATATATTTATAATTGTTATATCGTCTTTTGGATTGATTCTTTGATCATCATGTAGTGTCCTACTATGCCTCTTTTCACAGCCTTGGTTTTAAAGTCTATTTTATCTGATAAAAGTATTGCTACTCCTGCTTTCCTTTGGTCTCTATTTGCATGGAATATGTTTATCCAGCCATTCTCTTTCAGTCTGTATGTGTCCCTCGTTTTGAGGTGGGTCTCTTGTAGACAACATATATAGGGGTCTTGTTTTTGCATCCATTCTGCCAGTTTTTGTCTTTTGGTTGGAACATTCAACCCATTTACATTTAAGGTAATTATTGATAAGTATGATCCCATTGCCATTTACTTTATTGTTTTGTTTTCGGGTTTATACCCCCTTTCTCTGCTTCCTGTCTAAAGAATGTCCTTTAGCATTTGTTGGAGAGCTGTTTTGGTGATGCTGAATTCTTTCAGCTTTTGCTTGTGTGTAAACCTTTGGATTTCTCCTTCATATTTGAATGAGATCCTTGCTGGGTACAGTAATCTGGGCTGTAGGCAATCTTCTTTCATCACTGTAACTTTCCAGTTCCCTTCCCTCCTGGCCTGAAGAGTTGCTATTGAAAGATCAGCTGTTATTCTTGTGGGAATCCCCTTGTGTGTTATTTGCTGTTTTTTTCCCTTGCTGCTTTTAATATTTGTCCTTTGTCTTAGAGCTTTCTTAATTTTGTTATGTGTCTTGGGGTGTTTTACCTTGGTTTTTTCCTGTTTGGGACTCTCCGGGTTTATTGGTCTTGGGTGATTATTTCCTTCCCCATTTTAGGGAACTTTTCAACTATCATCTCCTCAAGTATTTTCTCATGGTTTTTCCTATTGTCTTCCTCTTCTAGGACTCCTATGATTCGAATGCTGGGGATTTTAACATTGTCACAGAGGTCTCTGAGATTGTCCTCATTTCTTTTAATTCGTTTTTCTTTTTTTCCACTCTGTTTCATTTATTTCTACCACTCTATCTTCTATCTCACTTATCCTATCTTCTGCTTCATTTATTCTACTGTTGGTTCCTTCCAGAGTGTTTTGGATCCCATCTATTGCATTATCCCATATGTATTGACTCTTTTTTATCTCTTGGAGGTGCTTGTTAAACCTTTCTTGCATCTTTTCGATCCTTGTTTCCAGGCTATTTATCTGTAACTGCATTTTGTTTTGAAGACTTTTTATCATTTTCATTATCATTATTCGGAATTCTTTATCAAGTAGATTACCTATCTCTTCCTCTTTTTTTGGGTTGGTGGGCCTTTATTTATTTATCTCTATGTGAAGAGTTTACAGAGGCAACCACACTTTTGCTATCTAATAAAGCAAGGCAGAGGAAACATGATGAAATTACACAGGATGCTGGCTGTTTCTCCATAACAATGCCAGGTCATGACCTAACCCACTCCTAATGCCTACTCCAGCCCCTCTTATTTCATAGAACACCCCTTCCCACAAATATGGCAAAGGCTTCCATGGCTCAGAAGAATATACAGGTGCCAGGAATGGAGCCAACTCATATCTGGCCTACATCTGAACATGTTGAGAGGAGCCATTACCAGTCATGAACAGTATCAAAAGGCAAAATGATAGGATACTGAATGAGGAATTCCCCAGGTCGGTAGGTGCCCAGTATGCTACTGGAGATCAGTGGAGAAATAACTCCAGAAAGAAAGAAGTGATGCAGCCAAAGCCAAACTAATACCCATTTGTGGATGTGGCTGGTGATAGAAGCAAAGTCCAATGATGTAAAGAGCAATATTGCATAGGAACCTGGAATGTTAGGTCCATGAATCAAGGCAAATTGGAAGTGGTTAAACAGGAGATGACAAGAGTGATTGTAGACATTCTAGGAATCAGCGAATTAAAATGGACTGGAATGGGTGAATTTAACTCAGATGACCATTATATCTACTACTGTGGACAAGAATCCCTTAGAAGAAATGGAGTAGCCATCATGGTCAACAAAAGAGTCCGTAATGCAGTACCTGAATGCAATCTTAGAAACATCAGAATTATTTCTGTTCGTTTCCTTGGCAAACGATTCAATATTACAGTAATCCAAGTCTATGCCCCAACCAGTAATGCAGAAGCTGAAGTTGTACGGTTCTATGAAGACCTACAAGACCTTTGAGAACTAACACCCAAAAAAGATGTCCTTTTCATTGTAGGGGACTGGAATGTAAAAGTAGGAAGTCTAGAAACACCTGGAGAAACAGGCAAATTTGGCCTTGGTGCACGAAATGAAGCAGGGCAAAGTTAATAGAGTTTTGCCAAGAAAATGCACTGGGCATAGCAAATACCCTCTTCCAACAACACAAGAGAAGACTCTACACATGGACATCACCAGATGGTCAACACCGAAATCAGATTGATTATATTCTTTGCAGCCAAAGATGGAGAAGTTCGATACAGATAGCAAAAACAAGACCAGGAGCTGACTGTGGCTCAGATCATGAACTCCTTATTGCCAAATTCAGACTGAAATTGAAGAAAGTAGGGAAAACCACTAGACCATTCAGATATGACCTCAATCAAATCCCTTATGATTATGCAGTGGAAGAGAGAAATAGATTTAAGGGACTAGATCTGATAGATCGAGTGCCTGAAGAACTCTGGACAGAGGTTCGTGACATTGTATAGGAGACAGAAACCAAGACCATCGCCATGGAAAAGAAATGCAAAAAGCAAAATGGCTGTCTGAGGAGGCCTTACAATTACCTGTGAAAAGAAGATAAGCAAAAAGCAAAGGAGAAAAGGAAAGATATAAGCATCTGAATGCAGAGTTGCAAAGAATATTAAGGAGAGATAAGAAAGCCTTCCTCAGCGATCAATGCAATGAAATAGAGGGAAAAAAAGAATAGGAAAAACAAGAGATCTCTTCAAGAAAATTAGAGATATCAAGGGTACATTTCATGCAAAGATAGGATTGATAAAGAACAGAAATGGTATGGACCTAACAGAAGCAGAAGATATTAAGAAGAGGTGGCAAGAATACACAGAAGAACTGTACAAAAAAGATCTTCACGACCAAGATAATCATGATGGAGTGATCTCTTACCTGGAGCCAGACATCTTGGAATGTGAAGTCAAGTGGGCCATAGAGAGCATCATTACGAACAAAGCTAGAGTAGGTGATGGAATTCCAATTGAGGTATTTCAAATCTTGAAAGATGATGCTGTGAAAGTGCTGCACTCTATATGCCAGCAAATTTGGAAAACTCAGCAGTGGCCATAAGACTGGAAAAGGTCAGTCTTCATTCCAATCCCCAAAAAATGAAATGCCAAAGAATGCTCAAACTACCGCACAATTGCACTCATCTCACACACTAGTAAAGCCATGCTCAAAATTCTCCAAGCCAGGCTTCAGCAATATGTGAACTGTGAACTTCCAGATGTTCAAGCAGGGTTTAGAAAAGGCAGAGGCACCAGAGATCAAGTTGCCAACATCTGCTGTATCATGGAGAAAGCAAGACAGTTCCAGAAAGACATATATTTCTGCTTCATTGACTATGGCAAAGCTTTTGACTGTGTGGATCACAATTAACTGTGGAAAATTCCGAAAGAGATGGGAATACCAGACCATCTGACCTACCTCTTGAGAAACCTGTATGCAGGTCAGGAAGCAACAGTTAGAACTGGACATGGAACAACAGACTGGTTCCAAATAGGAAAAGAAGTGCGTCAAGGTTGTATATTGTCACCTTGCTTATTAAGTTATATGCAGAGTACAACATGAGCAACGCTGGGATGGAAAAAGCACAAGCTGGAATCAAGATTGCTGGGAGAGATATCAATAACATCAGATATGCAGATGACACCACCCTTATGGTAGAAAGTGAAGAGGATCTAAGGAGCCTCTTGATGAAAGTGAAAGAGGAGAGTGAAAACGTTTCCATGAAGCTCAACATTCAGAAAACAAAGATCATGGCATCTGGTCCCATCACTTCATGGGAAATAGATGGGGAAACAGTGGAAGCAGTCTCACACTTTGTTTTTGTGGGCTCGAAAATCAATGCAGATGCTGATTGCAGACATGAAATTAAAAGACGCTTACTTCTTGGAAGGAATATTATGACCAACCTAGATAGCATATTAAAAACCAGAGACATCACTTTGCCATCCAAGGTCCGTCTAGTCAAGGCTACAGTTTTTCCCATGGTCATGTATGGATGTGAGAGTTGGACTGTGAAGAAAGCTGATCGCCGAAGAATTGATGCTTTTGAAGTGTGGTGCTGGAGAAGACTCTTGAGAGTCCGTTGGACTGCAAGGAGATCCAACCAGTCCATTCTAGAGATCAATCCTGTGTGTTCATTGGAAGGACTGATGCTAAAACTGAAACTACAATACTTTGGCCACCTCATGCGACGAGTTGACTCACTGGAAAAGACTCTGATGCTTGGAGGAATTGGGGGCTGGGGGAGACGGGGACGACAGAGAATGAGATGTCTGGATGGCATCACCAGCTCGATGGACATGAGTTTTGGTGAACTCCAGGAGTTGGTGATGGACAGGGAGGCCTGGCGTGCTGTGATTCATGAGTTCTCAAAGAGTCAGACATGACTGAGGGACTGAACTGAACTGATGCCAGGTGGCACGGTGGGAGTATCTGGAACTCTGACTAGTGTGCTGGGATGGTCCCAGTATGCACCCCTTCTTGCTCCAGCACTTCATTCTTTTTGGGAAAAATGTCCAATGCTGAAAGGGGATACAGCACACACTTACATGAAATGGAATCAGCATGGACCTGAAACACAGGGCTTCTGTACCATCAATTGGATTCTCAACCTAACTCCCCAAGAGGCAGGGTTGGCTACTGAGCACAGGAGAAGTCTGGGCTCATACCTGGCACTGGTTCTGTCCCCTCTATCTCCAGCCCCACCTCTCACCAAAATTAGAGTTGCCAATACACAAGAAGCAAAAATAATCCTGAACATAGAATTATGGAAATTGTCCAAGAGGAAAAACAAAACGAAAAACATATTCAAAAGGAGAACAGTTTAAGAGACTCTAGACAACATCAAGTATACTAACACTCACTTTATTGGGGTCGTAGAAGGAAAAGAGCGAGAAAGGGGTCAAATATGTATATTTAACACGCTGAAAGGGAAAATCTTGCAACCTATAATACTCTACCCAGCAAGATTATCATCCCGAATTGGAGAGAAGTAATTCTCAGACAAGCAAAAACTAAGAGCTTATCCATACTAAACCAACATGGAAGGAAATATTTAAGAATCTTCTCTAAGTGGAAAAAGAAGTAAAAATCTACAGAGAAGGAAAAAAAACTCCAATCAGTACACACAAACACATAGTAAAGCCTGTGGATCAACCAATTAGATAATCTAGTATGAAAATTAAAAGACAGGAGAATTGCAATTTAAACGCTAACTGCATTAAACACCCTATTACATCAATGGACAGAGTGTCCTGACAGAAAAGCAATGAGAAAACTGTAGTCTTAAATGACAGATTAGAGTAGTTGAACATAGTAGATACCAACAGCATTTGTTACTGTTCTTCAGTTACTAAGTTTTCTGATTCTTTTGAAACTCCATGGGCTGTAGCCCTCAGTCCTCTGTCCATGGGATTTCCCAGGCAAGAACACTGGAGTTTATTGCATTTCCTTTTCCAGGGGATCTTCCTGACCCAGGGATCAAATCTGCATCTTCTGTGTTGCTGGCAGATTCTTTACCTCTGAGCCACCTGGCATAGACTATACCAAAATAGCAGAATACACACCTTCAAGTGCACATGGGACAGTTTTTCAGGGATCATCAAATGCTAAGCCAAAAAACAAGTCTTAACACATTTAAGAAGACAGAAATTATATCAAGCACTTTTTCTGACCACAACGGTACAAAATAAGAAATCAATTACAGGAAGTGAATATGTTGCAAACACAAACATATGGAGATGAAATAATATGCTACAAAACCCAAATGAGCTAATGAAGAAATCAAAAAACGAATCAGAAAATACTTTGAGACTAATAAAAACACAAACTTTCCAAAATCTATTGGATTTAGCAAAAGCAGTTCTAGGGGAAATTGTATCATGACAGCTGCTTCACTCAAGGCGGGGGGTGGGGGGGGAACTATAATAAACAACCTAACTTACTATATAAATGAAGTAAAGAAAGAAGAATAAATAAAGCCCCAAATCCTCAGAATGAAAGCAATAATAAAGATTAGAGAGGACATTAATAAAATGGAGACTTCCCCTTTCCTAAAGTAAAAAAAAAAAAAAAAAAGTCAGTTAAGTGAAAAGATATTTTTTGGAAATATAAACAAAATTTGTAAGAGTGATGTGGACTTTCTTGAGTTTTACATATTCATAAGTGAATGGTCTGTATCTCGTGCCTTTGTTGGTTTTCTGAGAGCTGTAGTTTCTGGGAAATGAGCAGCTCTCATTCCTATAACTCTTGTATCCCAGTCATTCGTGTGCCTCCTTCATGAGGATTCAGTGTGGCTATGGTGCTGTTATCCCTCTGATAGGAACTCTAACTCAGTGTAAAGCCCCAAAGATCTGTTAATTATTTTTATTTTATATTGTACTATATTTTATTTACAGTGTTTTGTTCGTTTCAGGTGTATAGCAAAGTGATACAGTCATATAACATATATATGAATTAACAAAAGCAGTTCCCATCTTTTGATGGGGAGCTCGTGGTTTATAATATAAATGGCATTATTTTGAGAGAGGGATAACTTAGGTATGGCAGTCGGTTTTGTTTTGTTTTGTTTTGTTTTGTTTTTGCAGCTTGAGGCAGTTGCAAAATAACTTAAGGTAGCTTTTTGCAGCTGTGTATTCTATAGTATTTTTTTCATTTGGTGAAATTTTAACTGTTAATGTTTTTGGCATTGTGCTTTGTACCATTTATTAAATAAAAATAAATAAACAAACGAAAAAGATGATATTTGTGTGTGCATGTGTGTGTGTGTGTGAATTTTCTGATGGGAAGGGAGGGGAGGGAGAGAAGAGGTGGACACCTGAGTGGGGAGGGTTGTGGAGTCCCGGAAGATTGTGGAACAGACCCTCAGGCCCCCACTTAACCAGAGAGGAGAGGTCTGGACTGGGTCAGGAGTCTGCACTGAAGATGGATAACCCTGCTTAACAATTGTTCTCAGTGGCAAGGTTTAGTGGTGTGGTGCTACTGCCTTTGTTTGGGGTGTGGAATGACATTAGGATCTAGATTGCCAGAACCCAGATGAGAAGAGGGTTCAACATGGGGATGGTGAATGTCATACTTCCCCTGAGAAAAGCAGGTAAAAATCGCCTCCTGGCCACCTACGTCATAAAGGGCTTTGTTGCATCACTCGCCTAAGCTGTCAGCTAAAGGTGCTCAGGAGGCACAAAATGCTGATACAACTAAAACCCACAGCTAGTACTCCCAAAGATTATAATAATGTTTGGAGTGAACAGACCAAATATCAATTAGGCCACTGTTATCCTAAGAAATTGGTGAGATCAGTGTGTTTCCAAGGGCAGGGCAGTGGAGATGGCCCAATCCCGGTGCATATGACAAACAGGGTCACCACAGACAGATAATTTTTGGGGAGGGGGGCACCATGCAGTTTGTGGGATCTTCGTTCCCTAACAGGGATTGAAAACCTTTGTGTTTCCTTGTTAATTTTCTGTTTAGTCGATCTATCCATAGGTGTGAGTGAGGTATTAAAGTCTCCCACTCTTATTGTGTTATTGCTAATTTCCCCTTTCATACTTTTAAGTAATTGTCTTACATATTGCAGTGCTCCTGTGTTGGGTGCATAAATATTTATAATTGTTATATCTTCTTCTTGGATTGATCCTTTGATCATTATGTAGTTTCCTTCTTTGTCTCTTTTCACAGCCTTTGTTTTAAAATCTATTTTTTCTGATCTGAGTATTGCTACTCCTGCTTTCTTTTGGTCTCTATTTGCGTGGAATAACTTTCTCCAGCCCTTCATTTTCAGCCTGTATGTGTCCCTCGTTTTGAGCTAGGTCTCTTGTAGACAACATATATGGGGGTCTTGTTTTTTTATCCATTCAGCCAGCCTTTGTCTTTTGGTTGGGGCATTCAACCCATTTACGTTTAAGGTGATTATTGATAAGTATGATCCCGTTGCCATTTTCTTTATTGCTTTAGGTTCGAGTTTATACACCCTTCCTGTGTTTCCTGTCTAGAGAAGATCCTTTAGTATTTGTTGAAGAGCTGGTTTGGTGATGCTGAATTCTCTCAGTTTTTGCTTGTCTATAAAGCTTTTGATTTCTCCTTCATATTTGAAAGATATCCTTGCTCGCTATAGTAATCTGGGCTATAGGTTACTTTCTTTCATCACTTTAAGTATGTACTGCCATTCCCTCCTGGCCTGAAGAGTTTCTGTTGAAAGATCAGCTGTTATCCTTATGGGAATCCCCTTGTGTGTTATTTGTTGCTTTTCCCTTGCTGCTTCTAATATTTTTTCTTTGAGTTTGATCTTTGTTAATTTGATTAATATGTGTTTTGGAGTATTTCGCCTTGGGTTTATCCTGTTAGGGACTCTCTGGGTTTCTTGGACTTGGGTGATTATTTCCTTCCCCATTTTAGGGAAATTTTCAACTATTATCTCCTCAAGTATTCTCTCATGGTCTTTCTTTTTGTCTTCTTCTTCTGGGACTCCTATGATTCAAATGTTGGGGTGTTTACCATTGTCCCAGAGGTCTCTAATATTGTCCTCATTTCTTTTAATTTGTTTTTCTTTTTCCCTCTCTGTTTCATTTATTTCTACAATTCTATCTTCTAGCTCACTTATCCTGTCTTCTGCCTCCGTTATTCTACAGTTTGTTCCCTCCAGAGTGTTTCTGATCTCATGTATTGCATTATTCATTGTATATTGACTTTTTTTATTTCCTCTAAATCCTTATTAAAACTTTCTCACCTCTTCTCAATTCTTTTCTCCAAGTTATTTATCTGTAACTCCAATTTGCTTTCCAGATTTTGAGTCATTTTCACTATTAAAATTCAAAGTTCTTTATCAGGTCGTTTCCCTATATCTTCCTCTTTTGTTTGTGTTGGTGGGCATTCATCCTGTTCCTTTACTTGCTGGGTATTTCCCTGCCTCTTCATCTTACTTATACTGCTGTGCTTTGGGTGACCTTTCCGTCTTCTGACAGTTTGTGGAGTTTTCTTAATTATGTAGTTACCTCGCTGTGTGTGGGGTTAGACGGGTGGCTTGTCAAGGTTCCCTGGTTAGGGAAGCTAGTGTCAGTGTTCTGATGGGTGGAGCTGGATTTCTTCTCTCTGTTCAGTTGTGCTTTGGGGAGGGAGGAACGCTGCTAACAAATATCCCTGGCATCTGTGGGGAGTGCTCACAATGTCTCGGCTACACTGGGATTGCCCCCGCTCACGGCATGTGTGCTTTCCCTGTTATGCTGCTCGGGCTCTAGGTTGCTCTGTCTGGAACTGTCCATGGCTGCCGCTGGGTTGTATGCACTTCCCAGGTTTGAGTGGCTCAGGTTTAGGTACTTGGGTACTCCACAAAGGCGCAGATATGTCTGGGCCTGCGTTTTGTGCCTTTCCCAGTCTGAGCAGTTCAGATGACCAGGCGTTTGGTGAGCGCAGTTTCTGCGACTTATAACCCCACCTCCCCAGTCCCTGCCGCTCAGTTTTCTGGGTGTAAAACCGGCGCACTTTCTTGGGCAGATATTGACTGGCCCGAACCCAAGAAGTCTCAGTTAGCAATGAAGCCTGTCTGCCGCTTGGTATCAGAGGCCTCTCTGGGGCCACAGTTGCACGTTCCGGTGCTGGCTGCCCTCCCTGCCTGTCCTGGCAGGGGATGGGGGGTGCCCTGACCGCAGCCGGCTCTGCTTAGTCCTTTGTTCTGTGAGCGGGGCTGGTGGAGTCTTAGGTTGGGGCTTTTCACCTTTTCGCAGGCTTTTTGCCTTTTAGCTGCACAGTCTGCTCACGGTCTCCCGTTAAGGCCTTCAGATTGCCCTCCGGGCGTTCAGGTCCTATCCTCTCTCTAAGCGCTGTTGCCCGCACCTCGCTGTCCATCCCCCGCTTGCTACTGGGGGGTGCGGGCATTAGCACTGCTTCTCCACTGACAGTTTCCTCTGGGCACTCAGACTGTGTGTTTTAATTATTTATTTCTTTTCTCTCCCGGTTGTGTGGCCCTCTGATTTTCCAAGGCTGGCCACAACTCACCCGTGAGTGTTTCCAGGTGTTTGGAAACTTCTCTCTCTTTTTTTTTAAGCAAAGGGCTCCATCCCTTCCTTTTTTGACTTTCTTTTTATCTTCTTTACTCTTTCTTACCTACTCTTAAAGACAATGGGTTGCTTTTCTGGGTTCCTGATGTCCTCTGTCAGCATTTAGAAGTTGTTTTGCAGGATTTACTCAGATATCAAATGTTCTTTTGCTGCATTTATGGGGAAGAAAGTGGTCGCTCCATCCTATTCCTCTGCTATCTTCTATCTGCCCCCCGGTGTCCTCTAATTTCATTTTTATACTTATTGAATTTCCATCATCCTGCTCTGTTACACTGTGAATAGAATTAGAATTACTGTGATGTTAAGGTTTGTCAAAAGTTCTCAGTGTGGGCTGCCCTTCACATTCTTGTTGGGTTTGAAATATTAGCTATACTATATATGGCACATGGTATCATGAGACAGCTGTTGGAGGGGCATATAGATAAGCACTGCTGACAGGCATGCCTGGGAAAACAATGAAAAGAATGATGTACAAAAGATAAACAAGCACGAGAAATCAAAATCTGAGGTTGGAAAAGAGTCAATCAAAAAGATTCCAGAACACTGGACCCAAAGTATCCTTATGTAAAAGAGCAGCATGAGCACATCCCTTAGCAGGTAGCCATTGCTATGCCTTACTTCTCCACATCCTGTTACTAAGCAACAGGACTTGCTCAGCAATTGGACAGCGCATCCCTGGACCCTGCCCATAAGCAACCAACTATCAATGAGGTAGTGGTCACGTGACTCTTGCCTTTGGGCACCTTGATTTTTTTTTCGTTTTTTATTAATCAGGGATGTATTTCTGGTAGATGAGGCAAGTTGAGTTTCCTTACTCAATATGAGAGTTGAAGTGTCCCCAACAATATTAGTGGAGGAGACATTTAACACTTTCTTTGCTCTGATGTGTAATCTTATGGAGACAGTGTAGTGAACTTGGGGCAACAGACTGAGTATTCACTAATTCTCGGGGTCTCTAAAGCTCATTGGAGAAGAAAAAAAACATACAAAATGTTCTAAATTACCGTTTTCCATGTAAAGTGCTTGATCTTAAGACCCTCAAGAACCCCCAATAGGAAAAGTGTGGTCTAGAGATGAAGTGACTAGAGGATTCTGAAATGCTGAAATGGGATGAAAATTGTTCATACAGGGATGGAGGATGCAGGAGTGTTGGAGGGAGACAAATAAGTCAAAGAATAAAGGGCACTGAAGGAAAATCTGACGATAATGAGTAAAACACCATGCCCCTGAATCACCACTCCCCAGAATCAGACACACAGAGGTGTCGACAGCGGGTAAGTTTTGTCATGGCCTCTCTCAGCCTTCACAAGCCTATGTTGATGGGCAAATTGGTACATTGTGATGTCTAAGACCCCAAGACCATCATTGGCTCGGGGACTGACTAGCTGAACAATCGGATTGAAGGGTATGGCTCTTCACTGTCCTGAGAAGGTATATATAGGGGGGTCAGAGGCAGAGATTCTGGGTTAGGCCTCTTCGTGGGATCATCAAGACTAAGGTAACCAGGAAGCCACAGAAGCCAAGAAGAGTTGCAATGCTTTTTCCTTCAAGGATGAAAGGAAGAAAGACAATCCGTTGTCAACCGAGATACAGAGGCAGTGTGAAGGTAAGATGACTTCATCTAGCTCCGCATTTTCTCCATTGACTTTGCTGCCCAAATCTGTACACTACCCTTGCCTGGTACAAAAGCCCTCATCAGCCCACACCTCATTTTCATGAATTCTCCCTTCCAAATCAGTTGTGATATGTTTTCCTAAATACTAATACCCTTCTCTTTTCTTTCCAGGCACAAAATATGACCATGAGGGTCAAAGACCACTACAAGGGATTTTGAGAAAGAAAATCCGATAATATTCCACTCAGTCGAAGAAGGTGAAGAAAACAAGAAAACCAAACTGGTTTTTCTGTTCCTGTGCACGTAAGACACTGAATCAATTCCGAAAAAGTTTCAAAAATATGAGGCAGAATCCAGGAAGTAGGCAGAATCGAAAGAGAAGTTCATCTCCACCACCCCAGAATGAGAGAACCTGGAGAAGTACAACCTGGGAAGCCAGTAACTGAATACCAAAGGTCAGACACTTTAGAATTGTTTCTCCAAAAGTCTGCTTTTTTACAAATGGCCAACCAGGAAAAGACTGACGCTCACACTAACATAGTAAACTGATGGCTGCCATTAAAATATGCATCAAATGATAAAAAGATGATACTTATGTGTGTATGTATGAATTTGTGATGGGAAGGGAGGGGAAGGAGACAAAAGGTGGGCACCTGTGAGGAGAGTAGTGTGGTGTCCCAAAAGATTGGGGAACAGACCCTCAGGGCCCCAGGTAACCAGAGAGTAGAGGTATGGACTGGGTCAGGAGTCTGCACTTTAGATGGATAACCCTGCTTAACAATTGATCTCAGCGGCAAAGATTAGTGGTGTAGTGTAACTGCCTTTGTTTGGGGTGTGGAATGACAGTAGGGTCTAGATTGCCAGAACCCAGATGGGAAGGTAGTTCAACATGCGGATGGTGAATGTCATAATTCCCTGAGAAAAGCAGGCAGAAATCACCGCCTGGTCACCTAGGTCATAAAGGGCTTTGTTGCATCACTCGCATATGCTGTCACCTAAAGGTGTTCAGGAGGCACAAAATGCTGATACAACTAAGACCCACAGCTAGCACTCCCAAAGATTAAAATAATGTTTGGAGGGAACAGACCAAATATCAGTTAGGCCACTGTTATGCTCAGAAATTGATGGGAGCAGTGTGTTACCAAGGGCAGGGCAGGTGAGGTGGCACAATCCCGTTGCATATGACAAACAGGATTACCAAAGACAGATAATTATTTGGGGTGGGGGACAACATGCAGTTTGTGAGATCTTCGTTCCCTGACTAGGGATTGAAAACGTTTCTGTTTCCTTGTTAATTTTCTGTTTAGTCGATCTATCCATAGGTGTGAGTGGAGTATTAAAGTCTCCCACTCTTATTGTGTTATTGTTAATTTATCCTTTCATAATTATTAACATTTGTCTAGCATATTGCGGTGTTCCTGTGTTGGGTGCAAATATATTTATAATTGTTATATCTTCTTTTTGGATTGATACTTTGATCATCATATAGTGTCCTTCTTTGTCTCTTTTCACAACTCTTGTTTTAAAGTCTATTTTATCTGATATGAGTATTGCTACTCCTGCTTTCTTTTGGTCTCTATTTGCGTGGAATATCTTTTTCCAGCCCTTCACTTTCAGTCTGCATGTGTCCTTCGTTTTGAGCTGGGTCTGTTGTACACAACATATATAGGGGTCTTGTTTTCCTATCCATTTAGCCAGTCTTTGTATTTGGGGCATTCAACCCATTTACATTTAAGGTAATTATTGATAAGTATGATCCCGTTACCATTTACTTTATTGTTTTGGGTTCGGGTTTATACTCCCTTTCTCTGCTTCCAGTCTAGAGGAGGTCATTTAGCACTTGTTGGAGAGCAGGTTTGGTGATTGTGAATTCTCTCAGCTTTTGCTTGTGTGTAAACCTTTTGATTTCTCCTTCATATTTGATTGAGATCCTTGCTGGGTACAGTAATCTTGGCTGTAGGCTGTTTTCTTTCATCATTGTAAGTATGCCCTGCCATTCCCTCCTGGCCGGAAGAGTTTCTATTGAAAGATCAGGTGTTATCCGTGTGGGAATCCCCTTGAGTATTATTTGCTGTTTTTCCCTTACTTCTTTTAATGTTTGTTCTTTGTCTTTGCCCTTTGTTAATTTTATTAATATGTGTCTTGGGGTGTTTTGCCTTGGGCTTTTCCTGTTTGGAACTCTCTGAGTTTCTTGGACTTGGATGATATTTCTTTCCCCATTTTAGGGAACTTTTCAACTATCATCTCCTCAAGTATTTTCCCATGGTCTATCTTTCTGTCTTCCACTTCTGGACTCCTATGTTTCGAATGTTGGGGCATTTAACATTGTCCCAGAGGTCTCTGTGATTATCCTCGCTTCTTTTTATTCGTTTTTCTTTTTTCCTTTCTTTTTCATTTATTTCTATCATTCTATCTTCTAGCTCACATATCCTATCTTCTGTCGCTCTTATTCTACTGTTGGTTCCATCCAGAGTGATTTGGATCTCATTTATTGCATTATTCCTTATGTAATGACTCTTTTTTATTTCTTCTAGGTGCTTGTTAAACCTTTCTTGCATCTTCTCGATCCTTGTCTCCAGGCTATTTATTTACACCATTTTGTTTTCAAGACTTTGGGTCATTTTCACTGTCATTATTTGGAATTTTTAATCAGGTAGATTCCCTATCTCATCCTCTTTTGTTTGGGTTGGTGGGCATTTATTTATTTAACTCTATGTGAAGAGTTTACGGAGGCAACCACACGTTTGCTTACTCGCAAATCAAGTCAGAGGAAACATGTTGGAAATACACAGGATGCTGGCTGTTTCCCCATAACAATGCCAGGTCATGACCTAACCCACTCTGAATGCCTACTCCAGACCCTCTTATTTCATAGAACACCCCTTCCCACAACTATGGCAAAGGCTTCCATGGCTGAGAAGAATGTACAGGTGCCAGGAGTGGAACCAACTCAGATCTGGCCTACATCTGAACAAGTTGATAGCAGCCATTACCAGTGCTTATGGAGGTGGCACAATGGGAGTATCTGGAACTCTGACTGGTGTGCTGGGACTGTGCTAGTAGTAGTGCCGATATTGGGCACCCCTTCTTGTTCTAGCACTTCTTTCTTTGGGAGTAAAATTTCCAATGCTGGAAGGTGATATAACACACACTTACATGAAATGGAATCAACGTGGACCTGAAACTCTGGGCTTCTGTACTATCAACTTGATACTCAACCTAACTCCCCAATAGGCAGGCTTGGCTGGTGAGCACAGGAGAAGTCCGGGCTCATACCTGGCACTGGTTCTGGCCCCTCTATTTCTAGTCCCATCTCTCACCAATGTGAGAGTTGCCAATACACAAGAAGCCAAATTAATCTGGAATGTAAAATTATGGAAATCTCCCAGTAGGGAAAACAAAACGAAAAACAACTTAAAAATGAGAACAGTTTAAGAGACTTCTAGACAACATCAAGGATACTAACATTCATTTTCTTAGGTCTTAGAAGGAAAAGAGAGAGAGAAAGGTGTCAAAAATGTATATTTAACATGCTGAAAGGGAAAAACTTGCAACCCATAATATTCTACCCAGCAAGATAATCATCCAGAATTGGAGAGAAGAAATTTTCAGACAAGCAAAAACTAAGAGCTTATCCATACTAAACCAACTCAGAAGGAAATAATAAAGAGTCTTCTCTAAGTGGAGAAAGAAGTGAAAATCTACAAAGAAGGGAAAAACTCCAACCAGGACACACAAACACATAGTAGAGGCTGTGGATCAACCAAGTAGATAATCTAGTATAAAAATTAAAAGACAAGTGAATTGCAAATTAAACGCTAAGTACATTAAACACCCTATTACATCAATGGACAGAGCATTCTAAATAAAAAGCAATAGAAAACTGTAGTCTTAAATTACAGAATAGAGTAGTTGAACTAAATAGATACCTACAGCATTTATTGTTGTTATTCAGGTACTAAGTTGTCTGTCTCTTTTGAATCCCCATTGGCTGTAGCCTTCCAGGCTCCACTGTCCATGGGATTTCCCAGGCAAGATCACTGGAGTTTATTGCATTCTTTTTCCAGGGGATCTTGCTGACCCAGTGATCAAATATGCATCTTCTGCATTGCAGGCAGATGCTTTAATTCTAAGCCAACTTGCATCAGTTCAGTTCAGTTCAGTCGCTCAGTCGTGTCCAACTCTTTGAGACCCCATGAATCACAGCACGCCAAGCCTCCCTGTCCATCACCAACTCCCGGAGTTCACTCAAACTCATGTCCATCGAGCTGGTGATGCCATCCAGCCATCTCATTCTGTCATCCCCATCTCCTCCAAACCCCAATCCCTCCCAGCATCAGAGGCTTTTCCAGTGAGTCAACTCGTCGCATGAGTTGGCCAAAGTATTGGAGTTTCAGTTTCAGCATCAGTCCTTCCAATGAACACCCAGAATTGATCTCATCTAGAATGGACCGGTTGGCTCTCCTTGCAGTCCAAGGGACTCTCAAGAGTCTTCTCCAGCACCACAGTTCAAAAGCATCAATTCTTTGGCGATCAGCTTTCTTCACAGTCCAACTCTCAGATCCATACATGACCACGGGAAAAACTATAGCCTTGACTAGACTGACATTGGTTGGCAAAGTAACGTCTCTGCTTTTTAATATGCTATCTAGGTTGCTCATAACTTTCCTTTCAAGGAGAAAGCGTCTTTTAATTTCATGGCTGCAGTCAGCATATGCAGTGATTTTGGAGCCCCCAAAAAATAAAGTCTGACACTGCTTCCACTGTTTCCCGGTCTATTTCCCATGAAGTGATGGGACCAGATGCCATGATCTTTGTTTCTTGAATGTTGAGCTTCAAGCCAACCTTTTCACTCTCCTCTTTCACTTTCCTCAAGAGGCTTTTTAGTTCCTCTTCACTTTCTACCATAAGGGTTGTGTCATCTGCATATCTGAGGTTATTGATAATTCTCCCAGCAATCTTGATTCCAGCTTGTGCTTCATCCAGCCCAGTGTTCCTCATGATGTTCTCTGCATAGAAGTTAAATTAGCAGGATGACAATATAGACACTTGATGCACTCCTTTTCCAATTTGGAACCAGTCTGTTCCATGTCCAGGTCTAACTGTTGCTTCCTGACCTGCACACAGGTTTCTCAAGAAGCAGGTCAGGTGGTCTGGTATTCCCATCTCTTTCGGAATTTTCCATAGTTTATTGTGATCCACACAGTTAAAAGCTTTGACATAGTCAATGAAGCAGAAATATATGTTTTTCTGGAACTGTCTTGCTTTCTCCATGATCCAGCGGATGTTGGCAATTTGATCTCTGGTGCCTCTGCCTTTTCTAAAACCTGCTTGAACATTTGGAAGTTCACGGTTCACATATTGCTGAAGCCTGGCTTGGAGAATTTTGAGCATGACTTTAATAGCGTGTGGGATGAGATCAATTCGGCGGTAGTTTGAGCATTCTTTGGCATTGCCTTTCTTTGGGATGGGAATGAAAACTGACCTTTTCCAGTCTTATGGCCACTGCTGAGTTTTCCAAATTTGCTGGCATATTGAGTGCAGCACTTTCACAGCATCATCTCTCAGGATTTGAAATAGCTCATTTGGAATTCCATCACCTCCACTAGCTTTGTTTGTGGTGATGCTCTCTAAGGCCCACTTGACTTCACATTCCAAGATGTCTGGCTCCAGGTGAGAGATCACTCCATCATGATTATCTTGGTCGTGAAGATCTTTTTTGTACAGTTCTTCTGTGTATTCTTGCCACCTCTTCTTAATATCTTCTGCTTCTGTTAGGTCCATACCATTTCTGTCCTTTATCGATCCTATCTTTGCATGAAATGTTCCCTTGATATCTCTAATTTTCTTGAAGAGATGTCTTGTTTTTCCTCTTCTGCTGCTTTCCTCTATATCTTTGCATTGATCCCTGAGGAAGGCTGTCTTATCTCTCCTTAATATTCTTTGCAACTCTGCATTCAGATGCTTATCTTTCCTTTTCTCCTTTGCTTTTCGCTTCTCTTCTTTTCACAGCTATTTGTAAGGCCTCCTCAGATAGCCATTTTGCTTTTTTGCATTTCTTTTCCATGGTTATGGTCTTGGTTCCTGTCTACTGTACAATGTCACGAACCTCCGTCCAGAGTTCATCAGGCACTCTATCTATCAGATCTAGTCCCTTAAATCTATTTCTTACTTCTACTGTATATTCATAAGGGATTTGATTTAGGTCATATCTGAATGGTCTAGTGGTTTTCCCTACTTTCTTCAATTTCAGTCTGAATTTGACAATAAGGATTTCATGTTCTGAGCCACAGTCAGCTCCTGGTCTTGTTTTTGCTAAGTGTATAGAGCTTCTCCATCTTTGGCTGCAAAGAATATAATCAATCTGATTTCGGTGTTGACCAACTGGTGATGTCCATGTGAAGAGTCTTCCCTCGTGTTGTTGGAAGAGGTTGTTTACCAGATGTTCAGATTTTTTTAATAGAAACTTGGATTTTTATTTGAAATTTTCTGCTTTTTAAATATTATCAATTAATTAAGACCTGAAAAACACTAGGTGGGCCAAGTAAGCACTTCCACAACCACCGAATGGTGAATTCTAATTTACATGATGGTTGGAAATCATGGTAGAGCTTTGTTTTTATGACTTAAGTCTGTCTCTTTGTCCATTCAGCATGGGCCTGTTTGCAGCTTTGTGGGTACGAGTACCTCTCCCAAATGGCAGTCTTGCATGTTAACTTGTATCCTATAAGGTTACATTGGGGAAAGCCTCCCCAATGGTAACATGGTAAGCAGACTCTATTCTTGGTTGCAGACTCTATTCTTGGTTAGAATAAATCTGTTCGACAAGTAACAGAAAAATCAGTTGGTAAAACTATGAGATATGTAAATAAAGTAATCAGATGATAGTTCTTTTCCATGCACTTTTTGCTCTTACCAGATCATGAATCCCTTGAAGGCTATGGTAAAGACTTGGAATTTGGTTCTAAAACTGTTGGGAAGCTATTGGAGGCTTTCGAGCAGGAAGGAATATGATCCAACTTATTATTCTAAAAAGAACACTCTGAAATAGCAGAAAGGAAAGCCCTGTCTAGGCCTGCAACCTGAAGACATCCAAAATATCTGCCCTTACTGAACTCAGTCTCTCCCCCAACCATTTGTTCTTTCCCAAGAATGTAGCTCTTATATTTATGTCTTCTGTCTCTCATCCCCTCTTCCTACCACAAATGAAAATGTTTTCCATGGTTGTTGGGCCATGTGTCATAAGAAAATTAGAGCCTATGTGATTTGGAATGTGTTATCCAAGGGTAACCAATGCTTTTTCTGAATAAACTAACTACTCTATATTCTTGCCTGGCCCTTAGGCCATTTCTCAGATATTGACAGGGTCTTCCAGATATTTGAACTTCTCAAATGAGAGGACCAGTGATATGGTCTTGCAAATTGACCTAATTACTCAAATCTATGCTTCTATCTTTCAGAAAATACTGAAGGAAGGACCTCTGCTAAAGAACTGTAACTCATTCAAGAGATGGAAGCTTAGATATTTTCTGGTTCAAGGACAAAGGCTCTGCTTTGCACACCATCCTGCGGTAAGAGAATATATATATACACATATATGTGTATGTATATATATACAATCTTGTCAATTGTGTTAGTAGGTAGGTACCAGGAAATATTTTGAGAGGAGATAAACCAAGGGGCTAAGCCATGTTAGCAAGAATTAAGGTGGATAATCCTAATCTGCTCCATTATGTCCCTAGCTAGACCATATCCCATTATGTTCTTGCTGTTCAGTCTCTAAGTCGTCCTGGACTCTTTGTAACCCCATGGACTGGAGCACTCTAGGCTCCCCTGTCCTTCACTACTTCCAGGAGTTTGCTCAAATTCATGTCTACTGAGTCAGTGATGCTATCTTATCATCTCATCCTCTACTGCCCCATCTCCTTTTGCCTTCAATTTTTCCAAGCTTCAGGGTCTTTTCCAATCTTTACATCAGGTGGCCAAAGTATTGGAGTTTTAGCTTCAACATCAGTCCTTCCAATGAATATTCAAGGTTGATTTCCTTTAGGATTGGCTGGTTCAATCTCCTTGCTATCCAAGGGACTCTCAGGAGTCTTCTCCAACACCACATTTCAAAAGCATAAATTCTTCGGTGCTCAGCCTTCTTTACGGTCCAACTCTCACATCCATACATGACTACTTGAAAAAATATAGTTTTGACTAGACAGACCTTTGCAGGCAAAGTGATGTCTCTGCTTTTTAATATGTTGTCTAGATTTGTCACAGGTTTCCTTTCAAGGAGCAAGCATCTTTTAATTTCATGGTCGCAATCACTGTCCACATGATTTTGGAGTCCAAGAAAATAAAATCTGTCACTACCTGCACTTTTTCACCTTCTATTTATCATGAACTGATGGGACCAGAGGCCATGATCTTAGTTTTTTGAATGTTGAGTTTCAAGCCAGCTTTTTCCCTCTCCTCTTTCACCCTCATCAAGAGGAGGCTCTTTAGCTTCTCTTTAGTTTATGCCATTAGAATGATATTATTTGCATATCTGAGGTTGTTGGTATTTGTCCTGACAGTCTTGATTCCAGCTTGAGCTTCGTCCAGCCTGGCATTTCTCATGATGTACTCTGCCTATAAGTTAAATAAGCAGGGTGACAATATACAGCCTTCTTACACTCCTTTCCCAATTTTGAACCAGTCCATTGTTCCATGTCTGGTTCTAGCTGTTGCTTCCTGACCTGCATACAAGTTTCTCAGGAGACAGGTAAGGTGGTCTGGTACTCACATCTCTTTAAGAATTTTCCACAGTTTGTTGTGATCCACACAGTAAAAGGCTTTAGCGTAATCAATGAAGCAGAGGTAGATATTTTCCTGGAGTTCCCTTGCTTTCTCTATGATCCAACAAATATTGGCAATTTGATCTCTGGTTCCTCTGCTTTTTCTAAACCCAGCTGGTACATCTGGAAGTTCTCAGTTCATGTACTGCTGAAGCTGAGCTTGAAGAATTTTGAGCACAACCTTACTAGCATGTGAAATGAATGCAATTATACAGTAGTTTGAACATTTTTTGGCATTGCCTTTCTTTGAGATTGGAATGAAAACTGACCTTTTTCAGTCCTGTGGACACTGCTAAGTTTTCCAATTTGCTGATATATTGAGTGCAACACTTTAACAGCATTATCTTTTAGGATTTGAAATAACTCAGCTGGAATTCCATCACCTCCACTAGTTTTGTTTGTAATGATGCTTTCTAAGGAACACTTTCACAGTGTCATCTTTTAGGATTTGAAATAGCTCAGCTGGACTTCCATCACGTCCACTAGCTTTGTTCATTGTGATGCTTTCTAAGGCCCACTTGACTTCACATTCCAGGATGTCTGGCTCTCAGTGAGTGATCACACTATCGTGGTTTTCTGGGTCATGAAGATCTTTTTTGTATGGCTCTTCTGTGTATTCTTGCCACCTGTTCTTAATATCTTCTGCCTCTGTTAGGTCCATACCATTTCTGTCCTTTATTGTGCCCATCTTTGCATGAAATATTCCCTTGATATCTCTAGTTTTCTTGCAGAGATCTCCAGTCTTTCCCATTCTACTGTTTTCCTCTATTTCTTTGCACTGATCACTGAGGAAGGCTTTCTTATCTCTCCTTGCTATGCTTCAGAACTCTGCATTCAGATGGATATCTTTCCTTTTCTCCTTTGCCTTTCAGTTCTCTTCCTTTCATAGCTTTGTGTAAGGCCTCCTCGACAAACATTTTGCCTTTTTGCATTTCTTTTTCTTGGGGATGGTTTTGATCACTGCCTCCTGTACAATGTCATGAACCTCCATCCATAGTTCTTCAGGCACTCTATCAGATCTAATCCCTTGAATCCGTTTGTCACTTCCACTGTATAGTCGTAAGGGATTTGATTTAGGTCAAACTTGAGTGGTCTAGTGGTTTTCCTTACTTTCTTCAGTTTAAGTCTGAATTTTGCAATAAGGAGTACATAACCTGAGCCACAGTCAGCTCCTGGTCTTGTTTTGACTGACTGTATAGAGCTTCTCCATCTTTGGCTGCAAAGAATATAATCAATCTGATTTCAAATCCTAAAAGATGATGCTTTGAAAGTGCTGCACTCAATATGCAAGAAATTTTGGAAAACTCAGCAGGGGCCACAGACTGGAAGAGGTCAGTTTTCATTCCAATCCCAAAGAAAGGCATTGCCAGAGAATGCTCAAACTAACATACAATTGCACTCATCTCACACACTAGCAAAGTTATGCTCAAAATTCTCCAAGCCAGGCTTCAACAGTACATGAACCGTGGACGTCCAGATGTTTAAGCTGGATTTGGAAAAGGCAGAGGAACCAGAGATCAAATTGCCAACATCTGTTGGATCATAGATAAAGCAAGAGAGTTCCAGAAAATCATCTACTTCTCTTTTATTGACTATGCCAAATCCTTTGACTGCGTGGATCACAACAAACTATGGAAAATTCTTCAAGACATGGGAGTACCAGACCACCTGAACTGCCTCCTGAGAAATCTGTATGCAGGTTAATAAACAACAGTTAGAACTGGACATGGAACAACAGACTGGTTCCAAATCAGTAAAGAAATACAGCAAGGCTGTATATTGTCACCCTGCTTACTTATGTGCAGAACACATCATGAGAAATGCTGGACTGGATGAGGCACAAGCTGAAATTAAGATTGCCGAAAGAAATATCAATAATCTCAGATATGCAGATGACACCACCCTTATAGCAGAAAGTGAAGAAGAACTAAAGAGCCTCTTGTTGAAAGTGAAAGAGGAAAGTGAAAAAGTTGGCTTAAAACTCAACATTCAGAAAACTAAGATCATGGCATCTGGTCCCATTATTCATGGCAAGTAGATCGGGAAACAGTGGAAACAGTGACAGACTTAATTTGGAGGGCTCCAAAATCGCTGCAGATGGTAACTGCAGCCATGAAATTGAAAGAAACTTTCTCCTTGGAAGAAAAGTTATGACCAACCTAGACAGCTTATTAAAAAGCAGAGACATTACTTTGCCTGCAAATGTCTGTCTAGCCAAAGCTATGGTTTTTCCAGTAGTCATGTGTGGATGCGAGAGTTGGACTATGAAGAAAGCTGAGCGCTGAAGAATTGATGCTTTTGAACTGTGGTGTTAGTGAAGACTCTTGAAAGTCTCTTGGACAGCAAGGAGATCGAACCAGTCCATCCTAAAGGAAATCAGTCCTGAATATTCATTGGAAGGACTGATGTTGAAGCTGAAACTCCAATACTTTGGCCATCTGATGCGAAGAGCTGACTCATTTGAAAAGACCCTGATGCTGGGAAGGATTGAAGGCGGAAGGAGAAGGGGATGACAGAGGATGAGATGGTTGGATGGCATCACTGACTCAATGGACATGAGTTTGAGTAAACTCCAGGAGTTGATGACGGACAGCGTGGCCTGGTGTGCTGCAGTCCACGGGGTCACAAAAAGTCAGACACGACTGCACGACTGAACTGAAGGACCACTTGATTTCACACTCCAGGATGTCTGGCTCTAGGAGATTGACCACACCCTCATGGTATCTGGGTCATTAAGACCTTTTCTGTACAGTTTTTCTGTGTATTCTTGCCACCTCTTCTTAATCTCTTCTGCTTCTGTTAGGTTCTTACTGAGCCACTTCATTCTTTCTGGCCTGAATACATGCTAAGTCACTTCAGTCGTGTCTGATTTTGCAACCCTAGGTACTATAGCCTGCCAGGCTCCTACATCCGTGGGATTCTCCAGGCAAGAACACTGGAATGGGTTGCCATGCCCTTCTCCAGGGGATCTTCCTGAGGCAGGGATCAAATCTACATCTCCTGCGGCTCCTGCATTGCAGGCAGATTCGTTACCCCGGGCCATCAGAGAAGCCTCATTCTTTCTGGAGCTATTAGTAATTGCCCTGAACTCTTCCCCAGTAGCATATTGGACACCTTTCAACCTGGGGGCTCATTTTCCAGTGTCATACCTCTTTGCCTTTTCATACTGTTCATGGAGTTCTCCAGTCAAGAATACTGGAGTGGGTTGACATGCTCTCCTCCAGTGGACCAAGTTTTGTCAGAACTCTTCACTATGTCCTGCCATCTTGGGTGGCCCTGCATGGCATGGCTCATAGCTTCCTTGAATTATGCAAGGCCCTTCACCACAACAAGACTGTGTTCCATAAAGGCAGTATCCCACTATATTCTCCAGGATAAACCTTTAGTTTTAAATAATCCTGAACTACCTAAGCTGTGGTTCATGGGGTCGCGGAGAGTCGGACACTACTGAGCGACTGAACTGAACTGAACTGAACCTAAGCTTTCCTATAAATCCACATAAAAGTTTTGGGAAGAGTTGTGTTTTGGGTTTAGTTTGGTTAATTTTCTGTTTGTTACATGATATATCAATCAAAATCATTATGCTAAATAAATCCAGCACTCAAGCCAAAGAAATAACGGAATTATAACTGCCAAAAATGTCTGTTAGCATTCCTGTGTATGTGTTTACCTTTTAGTGTATCTTTGCCTCAATAACCAGATGGTTCCTTTTCCCTCTCCCTCTTATACCTTTCCAGTTTGCACGCTTTGAAACAATTGATTTGTCTCAAGTTACCTTGGCAGAAAGCAGCTGTAGAAATCTTTGCCACAGTTTTTGCGTAAGTAAGATTAGGATTGCCTGAATGGGGAAGGGTGAGAGCTAGCTGGGAATAGGGGTTTCCATACCTACCTGTCGCCTGTTTGGAATTCAAATTTCCCAAGTCTTCTTTAATCCCAAAGTGTGTTTGGAAATCCACTTAAAGTAGCATTGCAAATGAGTGCTAAAGATTATTCATGTGAGTATTTTCTATCAGCCCACTGATGTGGGGAAAAAGCATGATTGCCCTGGTCTCTATTACCAGTTTGATATAAAAGTAGAGCTGATTTCAGGATGGGGGTGACTATTTAAAAAAATCAATCCTTCTGGTGAAGGTAATTTAAATGAATATCATTGGGAGGATTTCAAGAGACTGCTAATATTTTGTAGACTATATCAAGATATTTGAGCTACATGACACTTTCTCCTTTGATGAAACAGATAAGAACCTAAATCCAAAGTGAAAGTTACTCTATGCTGAGATTACTAATGAGAGTACCTCAAAGAAATCAGATTTTCTAGGGATCTATTCAAGGGCTTGTCACTGATAAAATGTCATAAGACTTGGTCATTCAGGTAAATTCAGAACAGAAATCTCACTGAAAAATAAAAAGTCCATTGGCCCAAGAATTCTCCTATCCTTCTTCTCACAGAAATGTTTTTTTCTCAGAATCAGTGGTGGGTTATGGAGAGCAGGGTTCCTCTTCAGGCAGGTGGAGAGTGGTACTTAGCAGACTGAAGAGCTATGGGTCCAATACCCTGCTTCCATGGGTGGTCCACAGTCTATTCTCCTTTGAAAGGAGAGCAGTTGAAAGGAGACCCTACTCTCATTTCTCTCTCATTGCATCATACTGACCCAGGAAAAAGCTGATGGTTCTGTTGATCCAGTTCCAAAAATCTTAATTTTTGAGTGATAAGCATACAAGATAATGTTTTGGGTATCCATTCTACAAAAATTCCAAGGGCTAGGTTTCCCCTTAGCCTAATTAAAGCACAGTGGCACTATGCACCAACCCCCTGTAAGAATGGGTTTAGACCAAAGGAGTGACTGTTGTTACAAATTCCAACTAGTTCCTATTGCCATTATCACAGAATCATGCAGTGCTACATGCACAAGAAAAACAAAATTGTTTGTTGGTGTGGTGAGCTCTAGCTGCAAGATTTGGACTTGCGGTTGTGGGCACTGGTAATGAAGACAAGTAGGGCCATTGAAGCAATGACTGATGCTATAGCTATCCATGCTCCCTCCTGTCCTTTGGGAAAAGATGAAGTTAGCATGGTCTACCTCTGCTAGACCCTCAACATGGCTTTCTCGTTGTTTCTTCAAGGTTCTTGCACCAAGCAGGATTAAGAGAAATAACAGTAAAATTCTCTTCAGATTTTCCCTGACCATAAGAAAGAAAGAAACTGGATTTGTAGTTTCCTCACTCCGGTCTCACTCTCCCCTCAAACAGAAATAGGCACACCCTGATGAAAAATAAACACTTTCACCATTTCAGGTAGAAAGAACAGCAAGTAAACAAGTAAGATTTTCAGGCAACTTTATTTGAGTAACAGATGGGTGCTTGGCCTAGTGTTTAAGAGCATGTGTGCTGGAGCCAAAGAATCTAGATTCAAATTCTGACTTAGTATCTTACCTACTGTTTTCCCCTGAGTAAGTCATTTAACTCCCTTTGCCACAGAAAAAATATCCAGACTATAAAGTGAGGGAAAATAATACTTCCTAGCTCTTGGATTTGTAATGAAGATTGAAATAAATAAGATACATAAAGTACAATTGAACAGTGCCCAGTACATAGTAAGTGCCTTTAAATTGTTGTTTATTACTGTTACTAGTTGGGGTGGCTCTGGGAACTACTGTCATATATTTAAGAAGTGGCTTTGGTTGTGCTTGGTAGACCTGTCTAGTATCTTAGAGAGTTCAAACGCTCTGTTTGAGGGCAAAGTTTGAGTTGGGAATCAGCTAATAATGTGACTTTCTGTAGGTGATCACACCACAACGAAAAGTTACGCTGGCTGCACCCAATCGGAAAGACATGGAAGAATGGATTAAGGTCATAAAAAACGTGCAACAGGGAAAAATTCGTAACGTAGGGTAAATAATAGAGAATCCACTCAACTCTCATGGGTAAACATTTAATTGACTGCATTAGCTAAGCCACCTTTCAAACAGGGAAATAATAAAATGGAAGCAAATACCATCTGATCAGGAATTTTGGATGTATGTCATTAGGAAATCTGTTTATAAATAGAATTAATTCACCTAGACTCAAACTTTGGTAAATATGTGGTTTAGATACCTCTGTACACATCCACTTTATATATAGATGTCACTGTTTGCTCAATGGATGAGGTACTCAAGATGTATGTGAGAACCTAACTTTGATGTTCTTATGTTATTAATAGCATAGCTGCAGTAAGCAGTCTTGACTTGAGTCTGCTGAGTGACTATAGTAACAACTAAGGAAACTGAGGCTCGAGGATAAGGAACCAGACCAAAACAAAATAACTACTCAGTTGCAAAGCAAAGATTTAGACCCAGGCTATGTGAATCCAAAGCCTATGTCCCTAACCATTATGCCCTTCTGCCTCTCTGTTTACTGTTCACAACAAAGGAAATATAGAAGGAGGAGCAAGGAACAGTCTTCCCCAAAACGTGGCAGGGTTCCTTTTCTCCTTAACAATGCCAAGCCCTGGGCTACTGCTCCCTGCAACAAGTGGTGCTACCATTGAAACTCTGGGTTATGCCCTCTGCTCAGTCTTCTATAGACTTACTGCACTAGAAGTTATGTAAGTTTCAAGAGGGGAGAGATTTTTGTCATTTATTTACTTAGAGCAGTGTCTGGCATATAGTAGAGGCTCAATAAACATTCTTTGAATGAATAAATGAATCTGAGGGTAATCTTGGGGCTAGGGTTTAGAAAGAGAGTGATATATAGTTAATCCTAAAGCAACGTTCTGCTGTGAAGCTTTTAGAGATAATGAGGAAGATTAATTCAAACGTAAAACAAAACTGATGTATAGGAGATGTATAGGCCCTGTGATACTCAAGAGGGATAATGGATTCTATAATCCCATAATCATAAGCTAGCAAACTTTATAAAAGCCATTAAAAAGAAGTACACAGAACCTATATATGAAAGGGGTCAAGTTTTCCAGTAAAATGCTTATGTTTTATTGTTTAAGAATTCAGGTTTTCTTCCTCTATTTATTAGCAAAAATGCATATACAAGTTAAAAAATATAACCTGATGTCTTAAGTAACTAGTAAAGGATAGAGGACTGTTATAGATATTTGGGGTGGAGCAGTGTAAAATAATAGGTAGTAATGTTGTTCAGTCACTCAGTCGTGTCTGACTCTGCGACACCACGGACTGCAGCATGCCAGGCCTCCCTGTCCATCACCAACTCCCAGAGTATACTCAGACTCATGTCCATTGAGTTAGTGATGCCATCCAACCATGTTGTCCTCTGTCGTCCCCTTCTGCTGCCTTCAATCTTTCCCGGCATCAGGGATTTTTCTAATGAGTCGGTTCTTTGCATCAAGTGGCCAGAGTATTGGAGCTTCAGCTTCAGCATCAATCCTTCTAAACGAATATTCAGGAATGATTTCCTTTATAATTAACTGGTTTGACCTCCTTGCAGTCCAAGGGACTCTTATGAGTCTTCTCAACACTACAATTCAAAAGCATCAATTCTTTGGCATTCAGCCTTCTTTATGGTCCAACTCTCACATCCATACATGACTACTGGAAAAACCATAACTTTGACTAGACAGACCTCTGCAGGCAAAGGTATGTCTCTGCTTTTTAATATGCTGTCTAGGTTCATCATGGCTTTCTTCCAAGGAGCAAGTGTCTTTTAATTTCATGGCTGAAGTCACCATCTGCATGATTTTGGAGACCATGAAAATAAATTCTGTCACTGTTTCCATTGTTCCCCCATCTATCTGCCATAAAGTGCTGAGACCAGCTGCCATGATCTTCATTTTTTGAATGTTGAGTTTTAAACCAGCTTTTTCACTCTCCTCTTTCACTTTCATCAAGAGGCTCTTTAGTTCCTCTTCACTTTCTGACATAAGGGTGGTGTCATCTGCATATTAGAGGTTGATATTTCTCCCTGCAGTCTTGATTCCAGCTTGTGTTGCATCCAGTCCAGCATTTCTCGTGATGTATTCTGCATATAAGTTAAATAAACAGGATGACAATATATAGCCTTGATGTACTCCTTTCCCAATTTTGAACCACTCCATTATTCCATGTCTGGTTCTAACTGTTGCTTCTTGACTTGTATACAGATTTCTCAAGAGGCTGGTAAGGTGGTCTGGTATTCCCATATCTTTAAGAATTTTCCACATTTTGTTGTGATCCACACAGTCAAAGTCTTTAGCATAGTCAATGAAGCAGAAGTCGATGGTTTTCTGAAATTTTCTTGCTTTATCTATGATCCAACAGATGGCAATTTGATCTCTGGAGAACTCCATGGACCGTATGAAAAGGCAAGAAGATATGACACTGGAAGATGAGCTCCCCTGGTTGGAAGGTGCCTGATATGCTACTGGAGAAGAGACAAGGGCAATTACTACTAGCTCCAGAAAGAATTAAGAGGCTGGGCCAAAGAGGGAACATTGTTAAGTTGTGGATGTGTCTGGTGGTGAAAGTAAACTCTGGTGCTATAAAGAACAATATTGCCTAGGAACCTGGAATGTTAGATACATGAATCAAGGTAAATTAGACTTGGTCAAGCAGGAGAGGACAACACTGAACATTGATATCTTAGGAATCAGTGAACTAAAATGGACAGAAATGGGAGAATTTAATTCAGGTAACCATTATATCTACTACTGGGGGCAAGAATCCCTTAGAAGAATTGGAGTAGCCCTCATAATTAACAAGAGACTTTGAAGTTCAGTACTTAGGTGCAACCTCAAAAATGACAAAATGATCTCAACTTGTTTCCAAGTAAACCATTCAACATCACAGTAATACAAGTCTATGCCCCAACCACTGATGCCAAAAGGCTGAAGTTGACTATGTTTATGAAGACCCACAGCACCTTCTAGAAGTAACACCAAAAAAAAGATGTACTTTTCATCATAGGGGATTGGAATGCAAAAGTAGGAAGTGAAGAGATACCTGGAATAACAGGCAAGTTTGGCCTTGGAGCACAAAATGAAACAGGGAAAAGGCTAGCAGAGTTTTGTCAAGAGAAAACACTGGTCATAGCAAACACCCTTTTTCAACAACAAGGGATGACTCTACACATGGACATAACCATACGGTCATACAGAAATCAGATTGATTATATTCTTGGCAGCTGAAGATGGAGAAGCTCTATACAGTCAGCAAAAACAAGACAAGGAGCTGAATATGGCTCAGAACATGAGCTCCTTATTGTAAAATTAAGGCCTAAATTGAAGAAAGTAGGGAAAACCACTAGATCATTCAAGTATGACCTAAATCAAACCTCTTATGATTACACAGTGGAGGTGACAAATAGATTCAAATTAGATCTTGTAGACAGAGTGCCTAAAGAACTGTGGACAGGTTCGTAACATTGTACAGAAGGCAATGACCAACACCAACCCCACGAAAAAGAAATGCAAGAAGGCAAAGTGGTTATCTGAGGAGGCTTTACAAATAGCTAAGGAAAGAAGAGAAGCGAAAGTCAAGAAAGAAAGGGTAAGATATACCCAAATGATTGTAGAACTCCAGAGAACAGCAAGGAGAGATGAGAAGGATTTCTTAAGTAACCAATGCAAAAAAAATAGAGAAAACAATAGAATGGGAAAGACTAGAGACCTTGTCAAGAAAATTGGAGATACCAAGGGAACATTTCATGAAAAGATGGGCACAATAAAGGACAGAAAATGCAAGGACCTAAAAGAAGCAGAGGAGATTTAAAAGAGGTGGCAAGGATACACAAAGATATACAAAGAAGGTCTTAATGACCCAGATAACCATGATGGTGTGGCCACTCACTTAGAGCCAGATATCCTGGAGTGTGAAGTCAAGTGGGCCCCAGAAAGTATTAGTATGAACAAAGCTAGTGGAGATGATGAAATTCCAGCTGAGTTATTTAAAATACTAAAAACAATGATGCTGTTAAAGAGCTATACTCAATATGTCAGCAAATTTGGAAAACCCAGCTATGGCCACAGGACTGGAAAAGGTCAGTTTTCATTCCAATCCCAAAGAAAGGCAATGCCAAAGAATGTTCAAACTACCATACACTTGTGCTCATTTCACATGCTAGCAAGTTAATGCTCAAAATCCTTAAACTTAGGCTTCAACAATATGTGATCTGAGAACTTCAAGATGTTCAAGCTGGATTTAGAACAGGCAGAGGAACCAGAGATCAAATTGCCAACATCTGCTTTATCATAGAAAAAGCAAGGGAATTTCAGAAAAACATCTATTTTTGCTTCATTGATTACACAAAAGCTTTTGTGTAGATCACAACAAACTGGAAAATACTTAAAGAAATGGGAATACCAGACCACCTTAGCTACCTCATGAGAAACCTCTATGTAGGTCAAGAAGCAGCAGTTAGAACTAGACATGGAACAGCTTTGTGGTTCAAAATTGGGAAAAGAGTGTGACAAGTTGGCATATTGTCACCCTCCTTTTTTAACTTATAGGCAGAGTACATCATTCGAAATGCTGGACTGGATGAATCACAAGCTGGAATCATGATTACTGGGAGAAATAATAACCTCAGATATGCAGAAGATACCATCATAATGGCAGAAAGTGAAAAGAAACTAAAGAGCCTCTTGATAAGGTTGAAAGGAGAGTGAAAAAAACTGGCTTAAAACTCAACATTCAAAAAACTAAGATCATGGCATCTGGTCCCATCACTTCATGACAAACAGAAGGGGAAAAAGTAGAAGCAGTGAGAGATTTTCTTTTCTTGGGCTCCAAAATCACTGTGGACGGTGATTGCAGCCATGAAATTAAAAGACGCTTGGTCCTTGGAAGGAAAACTTTGAAAAACCTAGACAACATATTAAAAAGCAGAGACATCATTTTGCTGACAAAGGTCTAATAGAGCTATGATTTTTCCAGTAATCACGTACAGATGTGAGAACTTGACCATAAAGAAGGCTGAACACTGAAAAACTGATGCTTTTAAATTGTGGTGATGGAGAAGACTCTTGAGAGTCCCTTGGACTGCAAGGAGATCAAACCAGTCAATCCTAAAGGAAATCAACCCTGAATATTCACTGAAAGGACTGTTGTTGAAGCTGAAGCTCCAATATTTTGGCTGCCTGATGCAAAGAAATGACTCACTGGAAAAGATCTTGATACTGGAAAAGATTTAGGTCAGGAGGTGATTGGGTGGCAGAGGATGAGATGGTTAGATAGAATCACCATTGAGTTGGAAGATCATGGAGGACAGATGAGCCTGGTGTCCTGCAGTCCATGAAGTCTCAAAGAGTTGGACTGTACTTAGCAACTGAACATCAACAACAGCATATATAATGAAATCACTTTACTGTACCTGGATCTAACACAATATTGTAAATCAACTATACTTCAATATTTATAAAAAGAAATAACACAAGAGGAAATAAGTCCTGACAAGAATGTGGAAAAAAGAGATTAATAATAAATTATTATTGGTACAGGCCTTATAGAAAGTAGTACTGCAGTTTCTCAAAGTATTAAAAATATAACTACCTTATGCTCCACAAATTCTACTTCTGGGTATATACATCTATAGGACATGAAATCAGGATCTTGAATATGTATCATCACTCTCATGTTTCTTTCAGCATTATTCACAGATATCCAAGATATGGATGTAACCTAAATGTTACATTTTTTATATACGAATGTATATAAATGTAATATTTATATATACAAATACAATGGAATATTGTTCAGCCTTTAAAAAGAAGCAAATCTTGCCAGTTGTAATAACATGGATGAACCTGGAAGACATTATGCTAAACTAAATAATCCAGACACAGAAAGACAGTACTGTATGTCCTAATCTATATGTGGCATCTAAAATAAACTCAATCCCCAGGAGAAGGAAATAGCAACCCACTCCAGTATTCTTACCTGGGCAATCCCATGGACAGAGTAACCTGGTGGGCTACAGTTCATGGTTTCACAAAGAGTTGGACTCCAAACTTCTTATCACTAAGAGTTGGACCCCAAACTTCTTGTTGGGGTTGGACTGCAAGAACTTGGACTGCTACAACAAATCCACAAATTGTATGAATTAAGAAACTTAATCTGTCACAGTTCTGGAGTTTAGAATTCCAAAATCAGTGTATTGGCAGGGCCGTGCTCTCCTGAAGCCTCTAGAAGAGAATTCTTCTTTACCTCTTCTTAAATTCTAGTGATTACAGGCATTCCTTGGCATTCATTCA
This sequence comes from Moschus berezovskii, assembly GCF_049115385.1. Classification (NCBI taxonomy): domain Eukaryota; kingdom Metazoa; phylum Chordata; class Mammalia; order Artiodactyla; family Moschidae; genus Moschus; species Moschus berezovskii. The sequence goes on along the minus strand of NC_142485.1, from coordinate 44,941,892 downwards.
CTTGTACACACATCATTCCAATCTCACGCTCTGTCATCACTTGCTGTTCTCTCCTGTGACTGTGTCTGAATTTCCCTCTTCTTATAAGGACAGTAGTCACTGGTTTAGGGCCTACTCTAATCCATTGTGACCTCATGGACTGTAGCTCACCAGGCTCCTCTGTCCAAGGAATTCTCCAGGCAAGAATACTGGAGTGGATTGCCATTCCCTTCTCCAGGGAATCTTCCCGACCCAGGGATCAAACCCAGGTCTCCTGCATTGTGGGCAGATTCTTTACCATCTAAGCCGCCAGGGAACCCCAATCCATTATGACCACATCTTAAATTGATTGCATCTATAAAGATTCTATTTTCAAATAAGATCACATTCACAAATACTAGGTATTTGAACATATTTTGGCAAGGGACATAATTCAGCATACAACACATACTCACTCAGGGTTGTATGCATCAAATTTTCCTTATACAATAAGATGCACATAAGGAATATAAATCCCATTTCCTCTACTGCTGAACCAAAACAATATCTACTTTATATATGTTTGTATTATGTAGCCAATTGTACCTTGCAATTCAGTATTCTACTCAAAGTTCTTCATTTCTTTCATTTGTCCCATAGAATCTTGAACATTATAGGAGAGCTCACTTATAACTCTATACCGGAAGGATCTGTTTAGGAAGTTGTCTCCTACAGTAGACCATGAGCTCCTTGAGGGCAAAAACTATGGATCATGCATCTCTGCATCTCTAGTTCCTAGCTTCATAGATGACACAAAGTAGCACTTAGTAATTATTGTAGGAAAAGGGGAAGCTGGAAGGAAGGAAAGTACTTATAGAGTTATAATCTAGTGGCTTGGGAAATGGAAAGGTACTGGTTGCTCAGTATGTTAAGACCAAGTCTATCTCATTTCCTCATGACTCTCCACTCTCTACTCTGATCTTCTTGGAACTTTGCCAGGGTCTCAATATGCAAAACATAATACAATCACAAAGTGACATCATGCTAGATGAGCTTTTGTCTCATCCAAGTAGCTTTTCCTTCCAGAAGCTTCCTGGTCAATCCAACAGCAGTTTAGCACATAAAAGCATGCCAGAGAGGGAAGAGGGAAGAATTCAAAGAGTACCATACACAGGCTATGTTTTAGATGACTAATTCCTATAAATTAATCAAAGTTGAAGACTAAACGTGCTAGGTCCCTCAATAGTGCCCTCTCTCCTCCCCCTCTTTTTTTTCTCTCTCTCTTATCCTCCTCTCTCTGTGTCTCTCAGGGCCCACTATCAGGAAGAATGTGTTTTGCATTTTAAGGTCTTATGTCTTTACATGCCCAAATGATTATAACATCAAGAATAAATAGCTGAATGTGTATGCCTATGTCTATATTCCAGAGGAAGGCAGAGAAAGAAAAGATTGGGCATTCACAGAAATTAGAGAAAAGGTGGAAGTGTCCTGTGGAATGTACACCCAGAATAAATTGAGGGGTTTTTGGTGCCCACACCTCCCCTTCTACTTTTAACCCCAAATCTAGTTGCTGTTATACCCTGTGCCTGCCCAACAGTCATGAGAAATAGGCTATGTTAAACAAATGCAGCATTTACAGGCAGGTTAATCAGTCAGTTCAGTTCAGTCGCTCAGTCGTGTCTGACTCTTTGCGAGTAAACATCAAATTCAATACCATGAAAGAGGGACACCAAACAGAATGCTGTTTCAAGAAGGCAGAGACTTTGTTTTATTCATCACTATATCCCCAGTGCCTTGAAAAATGCCAAGCACATAGTAGTTACTCGGTAAATATTTAATTAATTTTGAATGAATTAAATTGATTAACCAGAAAATTTCTATAGGCAGTCAGAGCATGGTATTCAGAAAGAATGCTTTGGCCAGAAGCTTCTGAAATGAAACTGTTGTCCCAGCAATGCAATTCTCTACTCACTTGGCAGCAGTAAGCCAGGAAGGGTAATATATATCTCCAGGAGGAAGCTAAAACCTGACAAGCATTCCTTAGCCCAGGGTCAGAGCCCTACTTCCTCCCTTTCTTGTCTGATCAGAGGATTTGGAACCCATGCGCCCTGCATTGACAGTGTGGAGTCTTAATCACTGGACTGCCAGGGAATTCCACCCCGTCGTTCTTTTTCCCTTTCCAAAACCACTGGGAAAAAATAGAGATAGGAGGTTTATTAAGTGTCAGCTCAACTTTGATTCTTACTCTTCACATGCTCTGACACCTTGTATAGCTGGCCATTTCACCCTTAGCATCAGGTTTTCTGGCCTTCCCTAATCCATCTCTGTGATTAACTCTCTATTCTTTGTTCTCTTTGATTTATTTTAGATACCTGCAGCAGAAAACAACCCTTTTCTTGTTGGAATGCACTACTGGTATTTGAGCCACAGTCCCCGGACCCAGCACTGCAACGTTTGTCGGGGGAGCATTCCTGCCTTATCTCAAAATGTTATCATCTGTGAAGGTAACTTTTTGATTCCTTTAGGAAGTGGAGCTCAGTGGGTGGAGAGAGGGGTGAAAAAGTTCATGTGACTTTAGTATCATTGACTCAAACCACATCACTGACTCTAGTGTAATATTAACCCTGATATTTAACAGACTTGGAAAAGAAGATGGGAGGAAACTGGCATAAGGGAGAATTTTCATGAATCAAAAGAGAAGGTTGGATCTCGGAGGACTGGACAATACAGTCACGTGGCTGAAAAAAAACAACAACAGAAAATCACCTCTTTTTTTATCATCAATTTCCATTCAAGTTGGGTAGTAGAAAATTTGACCAGGAAGAATAAAAAGAAACTGAAATATATGGAAAATAAGCCTTTGGAGTTAAGCCATAACTACTTAGAAGCATCTAGGTTATAACTTTTAGAGCAGTTTAGGGGAAGAAATTAGAATCTACATTGTCACCAGATTAATATCCATTTCTTTTCTTCTTTTTACAGTGTGCAAAGTAAAGTCTCACAGATTATGTGCCTTAAGAGCAAACAAAGATTGCAAATGGAATACATTATCCATTACCGATGACCTCCTCATGCCTGCAGACGAAGTAGTGAGTACCAGCCATGCTTTCTCGTAATCACCCTTATACATCTCCCCTTCAGTCATGACACACAGAAAACCCAAGCAGGCTTGTACCCTAAGCTCATGACCCAACAAATCAATAAGAATGAAAGCCTCCTCCCATCTCCCACCTGTCATTGGTCACTAGCACTGAAGTAGGGAGAGCAGGACGATGGAGAACTTCTTTAGGGTTATCTAGTGTCCTCCAGCGGGTAGTACAGTTATTCCAGCTGGGCTTCCTCTCTTTATATCTCTAACTTCTATATCTTGTCTCTTTCTATCCTTTAGAAAACCATGCCTCATCAGTGGGTAGAAGGAAACATATCTGCCAGTTCTCAGTACGTGGTATATCATGAGAACTGTGGCAGTTACCAGAGACTTCAAGATTTCCGGTGTCTCTGGTGTAATTCTACGGTAAGACTCTTCTCATCTCCTTGATACTTAGAAAATCGACTTCTAGAGAAGGGGTGGGTTGGAGGTTGATTGTGCCTACATATAGACAGAAATCTCAGTGACCCTTACTCAGAAATAGATTATACAGATTCGATGGTATAGAACTCAATATCCTACCTTTCCAAAATTGGCTATGGACTCTTTGAGAGAAAGATGTAATACTCCCTCTTATCTTTGAGGGTCTTAAATGATGAAGCCTGCTAGCAAACCGGAAGAGCTGAACTCTTTTATGACATATGGTCAATTAAAAAATTTGTTCTCAGTATACCCTTAAGAAACCTCCTGCTTTCCTCATTTACCATTTCCTAGGAAATTGTAATCTTTGTTAATTAATAATGGTTAATAATATTAGCATATTATTACTGCCGCTACATATTATTTTATATACATGACCTCATTTAATCTTACAACAACCCTTAACCAATCCTTATTGTCCCCATTTACTGAAGGGGAAAGTGAGATTCAGAAAAGTAAAGTGATTTGCTCAAGGTCATGCAGCCAGTAAGCAAAACAGTCTTGATTTATACATAATTGTGCAAAAAACTGTGCTCTTAACTACAACATTACCATACCTTTAAGCCAGTGATTCTCAGCTGGGGTTATTTTCTCCCACCCCCAGGACACATTTGACAATGTCTGGAAAATTTTTTGTATCCAATCATATTCAGATGGAATTTTTTCTATTTATTGAAATACAGTTGTTTTATAATATTATATAAATTTCAGGGGTACAAAATGATGATTCACAATTTTTAAAGTTTATACTCCATTTATACATATTATAAAATATTGCCTATATTCCCTGTGTTGTTTTATATATCCTTGTAGCTTATTTATTTCATACATAATATTAATAATTTGTACCCCTGAATCCCCTACATCTATCTTCACCTCCCCTCTTCCTCCTCCTCACTAGTAAATACAAGTTTGTTCTCTATACCTGTGAGTGTGTTTTGTTTTTGTTATATTCACTAGTTCATTTTTTGGATTCTGTATATAAAAGATAATATACAGTATTTGTCTTTCTCTGTCTGACTTATTTCACTTAGTATAATACTCTCAGGGTCCACCCATGTCAGTGCAAATGGCACATTTTCATTCTTTTAAATGTCAGAGTACTATTCCATTATACATAACAGGAAAAAAATCAAATGAACTTTTTAGCCACTCCAACTTTTACATATGTAGCAATTGTTCTTTATCAATTCATCTGTTGATGGGCACTAAGTAAGGATGCTTCCATATCTTCACAATTACAAAAAATGCTGCTGTGAACACTGAAGTGCATGTATATTTTTGAATTAATGTTTTCTTCAGATACATAGACAGAAGTAGGATTGTTGGATACTAGGAGCCTAGCAAGATATAGTCCATAGGGTCACAGAGTTGGACACAACTGAAGCGACTGAACACGCATGTGGTACCTCTATGTTTAGTTGTTTGAAGCACCTCCATATTGTTTTCCATAGTGGCTGTGCCAGTTTACATTCCCACCAACAGTATACTAGGGTTCCATTTTCTCCACATCCTTGCCCACGTTTGTCATTTTTGGTCTTTATGATGGTAACCATTCTGACAAGTGTGATGTGATATCTCATAGTGGCTTTGATGTGCCTTCCCCTGATAATCAGTGATGTTGAGCATCTTTTCATGTGCCTGTATATCTTCTTTGGAAAAATTGTCTGTTTAGGTCTTCTGCCCATTTTTTTAGTGGAAGATAATTGCTTTAGAATGTTGTGTTGGTTTCTACTGTACAAAAGCGTTCATCAGCCATATATATATATATACATATATAGGCTCCCTCTTGAGCCTCCCTTCCATTTTTTAATTGGGTTGTTTTTAAATATTGAGTTGTATGAGCTACTTATATATTTTGGATATTAACCCTTTATTGGTCATATCATTTGCAAATAGTTTCTCCCATTCTGTAGGGTGTCTTTCCATTTTGTTTATGGTTTCCTTTGCCATGCAAAAGCATTTAATTTTAACTGGATCCCATTCATTTATTTTTGCTTTTATTTCCTTGCCTTAGGAGACAGATCAAAAAAAATATTGCTATAATTTATCTCGAAGAGTGTTTTGTCTATATTCTTTTCTAGTAGTTTCATGGTTTCAGGTCTTATATTTAGGTCTTAAATCCATTTTGAGTTTACTTTTGTATATGGTATGAGAAAATGTTCTAATTTCACTCTTTTACATGTAGTTGCCCAGTTATCTCAGCACCACTTATTGAAGAGACTGTCTTTTCTCCATAGTCTATTCATGCTTCCTTTTATGTAGGTTAACTTATCATAAGTGTGTGGGTATATTTCTGGGCTCTTTATTTTGTTCCAATGATCTATATATCTGTTTTAGTGCCATTGGTATTGCCTATTGCTCTGTAGTAAGGTCTGAAGTTAGGGAGTATTTCTCAAAAATTTTTTGGTTTTCACGGTTGTTTGTCTCATACAAATTTTTAGAATTATTTGTTCTGGTTCTGGAAAAATGTCATTGGTATTTTGATAAGGATTGCATCAAACCTGCAAATTTCCTTGGGCAGTATGGTCATTTTAACAATTTTAATTCTTGCAATCCATGAAAAAGTTATATATTTCTATCTGTTGTGTTGTCTTTCATCAGTATATAAGTACAGGTCTTTTTACCTCCTTCGATAAGTTTATTCTTACATATTTGATTCTTTTTGATGTTATTGTAAATAGGATTTTCCCATAATTTTCTGATGGTACATTGTTAGTGGATAGAAATTCAACAGATTTCCATATATTAATTTTGTATCCTGCCACTTTACCGAACTCACTGATGAGCTCTACTTGTTTTCTGATGGTGTCTTTAGGATCTTCTGTGTATAATATCATGTCATCTGCAAATAGTGGCAGTTTTACTTCTCCCTTTCTAATGTGGATTCCTTATAATTCTTTCTTTTGTCTGATTGCCCTGGCTAAGAATTCCAATACTATGTTGAATAAAAATACTGGGAATGTCTTTTCCTGATCTTAGGTGAAATGCTTTCAGCTTTGTACTACTGATGTTAGCTGTGAGATTATCATATATGGCCTTTATTATGCTAAGGTATGTTCCCTCTATATACACTTTCTGGAGAGTTTTATCACAGATGGATGTAGAATAAAGAAAGGTGAGCACCAAAGAACTGATGCTTTTATATTTTTCCTTTTTTTTTTTAATTTATTTTATTGGAGGCAAATTATCTTACATTAATATATTGGTTGGTTTTGCCATACATTGACATGAATCCGCCCTGGGTGTACATGTGTTTTCTTTCTTGAATCCCCCTCCCACCTCCCTCTTCCCCATATCCTCCCTCTATGTCATCCCCGTGCACTAGCTCCAAGCATTCTGTATCATGCGTCGAACCTAGACTGCTCACATATGATAATATACATGCTACAATGCCGTTCTCCCCAATCATCCCACCTTCACCCTATCCCACAGAGTCCCAAAGACTGTTCTATATGCCTATGTCTCTTTTGCAGTCTCGTATACAGGGTTCAGGTTACCATCTTTCTAAATTCCATATACATGCGTTAGTATACTGTATTGATGTTTTCTTTCTGGCTTACTTCACTCTGTATAATTGGCTCCAATTTCATCCACCTCATTAAAACTGTTTCAAATGCATTCTTTTTGATGGCTGAAAAAATACTCCATTGTGTATATGTACCAAAGCTTTCTTATCCATTTATCTGCAGATGGACATCTAGGTTGCTTCCATGTCCTCACTATTATAAACAGTGCTGCAATGAACATTGGAGTACATGTGTCTCTTTCAATTCTGGTTTCCTCGGTGTGTATGCCCAGGAGTTCGATTGCTGGATCATATGGCAGTTCTATTTCCAGTTTTTTGAGGAATCGCCACACTGTTCTCCATAGTGGCTGTACTAGTTTGCATTCCCACCAACAGTGTAAGAGGGTTCCCATTTCTCCACACCCTCTCCAGCATTTATTGCATGTAGACTTTTGGATAGCAGCCATTCTGACTGGTGTGAAATGGTATCTCATTGTGGTTTTGATTTGCATTTCTCTGATTATGAGGGATGTTGAGCATTTTTTCATGTGTTTGTTAGCCATCGGTATGTCTTCTTTGGAGAAATGTCTGTTTAGTTCTTTGGCCCATTTTTTGATTGGGTCACTTAGTTTTCTGGAATTGAGCTGCAGGAGTTGCTTGTATATTTTTGAGATTAATTCTTTGTCAGTTGCTTCATTTGCTATTATTTTCTCCCATTCTGAAGGCAGTCTTTTCACCTTGCTTAGAGTATCCTTGGCTGTGCAGAAGCTTTTGATTTTAATTAGGTCCCATTTGTTTATTTTTGCTTTTATTTCCAATATTCTGGGAGGTGGGTCATGGAGGATCCTGCTGTGACTTATATTGGAGAATATTTTGCCTACATTCTCCTCTAGGAGTTTTATAGTGTCTGGTCTTACATTTAGCTCTCTAATCCATTTTGAGTTTATTTTGGTGTATGGTGTTAGGAAGTGTTCTAGTTTCATTCTTTTAAAAGTGGCTGACCAGTTTTCCCAGCACCACTTGATAAAGAGACTGTCTTTTGTCCATTTTATATTCTTGCCTGCTTTATCGAAGATAAGGTGTCCATAGGTGCGTGAGTTTATCTCTGGGCTTTCTATTTTGTTCCATTGATCTATATTTCTGTCTTTATGCCAGTACCATACTGTCTTGATGACTGTGGCTTTGTAGTAGAGCCTGAAGTCTGGCAGGTTAATTCCTCCAGTTCCATTCTTCTTCTTCAAGATTGCTTTGGCTATTCGAGGTTTTTTGTATTTCCACACAAATTGTGAGATTATTTGTTCTAGTTCTGTGAAAAATATCATTGGTAGCTTGATAGGGATTGCATTGAATGTATAAATCACTTTGGGTAGTATACTCATTTTCACAATTTGTATTCTTCCAATCCACGAACACGGTATATTTCTTCATCTATTAGTGTCCTCTTTGATTACTTTCACCAGTGTTTTATAGTTTTCTATGTACAAGTCTTTTGTTTCCTTAGGTAGATATATTCCTAAGTATTTTATTCTTTTCGTTGCAACAGTGAATGAAATAGTTTCCTTAATTTCTCTTTCTATTTTCTCATTCTTACTGTATAGGAATGTAAGGGATTTCTGTGTGTTGATTTTATATCCTGCAACTTTACTGTATTCATTGATTAGCGCTAGTAGTTTTCTGGTAGAGTCTTTAGGGTTTTCTGTGTAGAGGATCATGTCATCAGCAAACAGTGAAAGTTTTACTTCTTCTTTTCCAATTTGTATTCCTCTTATGTCTTTTTCTGCTCTGATTGCTGTAGCCAAAACTTCCAGAACTATGTTGAATAGTAGTGGTGAGAGTGGGCAGCCTTATCTTGTTCCTGACTTTAGGGGAAATGCTTTCAGTTTTTCACCGTTGAGGATAATGTTTGCTGTGGGTTTGTCATATATAGCTTTTATTATGTTGAGATATGTCCCTTCTATTCCCACTTTCTGGAGAGTTTTTATCATAAATGGATGTTGTATTTTGTCAAAGGCTTTCTCTGCATCTACTGAGATAATCATATGATTTTTATTTTTCAGTTTGTTAATGTGGTGTATTACGTTGATTGATTTGCGGATATTGAAGAATCCTTGCATTCCTGGGATAAAGCCCACTTGGTCATGATGTATGATCTTCTTAATGTGTTGTTGGATTCTGATTGCTAGAATTTTGTTAAGGATTTTTGCATCTATGTTCATCAGTGACGTTGGCCTGTAGTTTTCTTTTTTTGTGGGATCTTTACCAGGTTTTGGGATTAGGGTGATAGTGGCCCCATAGAATGAGTTTGGAAATTTTCCTTCCTCTCCAATTTTCTGGAAGAGTTTGAGTAGAATAGGTGTTAGCTCTTCACTAAATTTTTGGTAGAATTCAGCTGTGAAGCCATCTGGACCTGGGCTTTTGTTTGCTGGAAGCTTTCCGATTACTTCCTCTATTTCCGTGCTTGTGATGGGTCTGTTCAGATTTTCTATTTCTTCCTGGTTCAGTTTTGGCAAGGTGTACTTTTCTAGGAATTTGTCCATTTCTTCCAAGTTATTCATTTTATTGCCATATAATTGCTGATAGTATTCTCTAATAATCCTTTGTATTTCTGTGTTGTCAGTTGTGATCTCTCCATCTTTATTTCTAATTTTATTGATTTGGTTCTTCTCCCTTTGTTTCTTGATGAGTCTGGCTAGTGGTTTGTCAATTTTATTTACCTTCTCAAAGAACCAGCTTTGGGCTTTGTTGATTTTTCCTATGGTCTCTTTTGTTGCTTTTGCATTTATCTCTGCCCTAATTTTTACGATTTCTTTCCCTCTACTAACCCTGGGGTTCTTCATTTCTTCCTTTTCTAGTTTCTTTAGGTGTAGAGTTAGGTTATTTAGTTGACTGTTTTCTTGTTTCTTGAGGTGTGGCTGTATTGCTATGAACTTCCCCCTTAGCACTGCTTTTACAGTGTCCCAGAGGTTTTGGGTTGTTGTGTTTTCATTTTCATTCATTTCTATGCATATTTTGATTTCTCTTTTGATTTCTTCTATGATTTGTTCATTATTTAGCAGCGTGTTGTTCAACCTCCATATGTTGGCATTTTTAATAGTTTTTCTCCTGTCATTGAGATCTAATCTTACTGCATTGTGGTCAGAAAAGATGCTTGGAATGATTTCAATTTTTTTGAATTTACCAAGGCTAGATTTATGGCCCAGGATGTGATCTATCCTGGAAAAGGTTCCGTGTGCGCTTGAGAAAAAGCTGAAATTCATTGTTTTGGGGTGAAATGTCCTATAGAGATCTATTAGGTCTAACTGATCTATTGTATCATTTAAAGTTTGTGTTTCCTTGTTAATTTTCTGTTTAGTTGATCTATCCGTAGATGTAAATGGGGTATTAAAGTCTCCCACTATTATTGTGTTATTGTTAGTTTCCCCGTTCATACTTGCTAGTAATTGTCTTACATATTGCGGTGCTCCTATGTTGGGTGCATAAATATTTATAATTGTTGTATCTTCTTCTTGGATTGATCCTTTGATCATTATGTAGTTTCCTTCTTTGTCTCTTTTCACAGTCTTTGTTTTAAAATCTATTTTATCTGATATGAGTATTGCTACTCCTGCTTTCTTTTGGTCTCTATTTACGTGGAATATCATTTTCCAGCTCTTCACTTTCAGTCTGTATGTGTCCCTCGATTTGAGGTGGGTCTCTTGTAGACAACATATATGGGGGTCTTGTTTTTGTATCCATTCAGCCAGCCTTTGTCTTTTGGTTGGGGCATTCAACCCATTTACGTTTAAGGTGATTATTGATAAGTATGATCCCGTTGCCATTTTCTTTATTGTTTTGGGTTCGAGTTTATACACCCTTTTTGTGTTTCCAGTCTAGAGAAGATCCTTTAGTATTTGTTGGAGAGCTGGTTTGGTGATGCTGAATTCTCTCAGCTTTTGCTTGTCTGTAAAGCTTTTGATTTCTCCTTCATATTTGAATGAGATCCTTGCTGGGTACAGTAATCTGGGCTGTAGGTTGTTTTCTTTCATCACTTTAAGTATGCCTTGCCATTCCCTCCTGGCCTGTAGAGTTTCTGCTGAAAGATCAGCTGTTATCCTTATGGGGATCCCCTTGTGTGTTATTTGTTGTTTTTCCCTTGCTGCTTTTAATATTTTTTCTTTGTGTTTGAACTTTGTTAATTTGATTAATATGTGCCTTGGGGTATTTCGCCTTGGGTTTATCCTGTTAGGGACTCTCTGTGTTTCTTGGACTTCTGTGATTATTTCCTTCCCCATTTTAGGGAAATTTTCAACTATTATCTCCTCAAGTATTCTCTCATGGTCTTTCTTTATGTCTTCTTCTTCTGGGACTCCTATGATTCGAATGTTGGGGCGTTTAATTTTGGCCCATATGTCTCTAATATTGTCCTCATTTTTTTAATTCTTTTTTCTTTTTCCGACTCTGTTTCATTTATTTCTACAATTCCATCTTCTAGCTCACTTATCGTGTCTTCTGCCTCCGTTATTCTACTGTTTGTGCCCTCGAGAGTGTTTCTGATCTCATCTATTGTATTATTCATTGTATATTGACTCTTTTTTATTTCCTCTAATTCCTTATTGAACATTTCTTCCATTTTCTCAATCCTTTTATCCAGTTTATTTATCTGTAACTCCATTTTGCTTTCCAGATTTTGAATCATTTTCACAATTAAATTTTGAGATTCTTTATCGTGTAGGTTCCCTATATCTTCCTCTTTTGTTTGTATTGGTGGGCATTTATCCTGTTCCTTTACTTGTTGGGTATTTCTCTGCCTCTTCATCTTGCTTATATTGCTGTGTTCGGGGTGGCCTTTCCGTGTTCTGACAGTTTGTGGAGTTCTCTTTATTTTGTAGTTACCTCGTTGTGTGTGGGGTTGGATGGGTGACTTGTCAAGGTTCCCTGGTTAGGGAAGCTTGAGTAGATGTTCTGGTGGGTGGAGCTGGATTTCTTCTCTCTGGAGTGCAATGAAGTGTCCAGTAATGAGTTTGAGATGTCAGTGGGTTTGGGGTGGATTTGGGCAGCCTGTATATTGAAGCTCACTGCTATTCTCCTGTGTTGCTGGATAGCTTGCCTAGTATGTCTTTCACTGAAACTTGTTGACCCTTGGGTGGTGCCTGGTTTCAGTGTATGTATGGAGGCATTTGATGAGTACCTATCAATTAATGTTCTCTGGAACCAGAGATCTCTGGTGTTCTCAGGATTTGGCCTTAAGCCTCTGCCTCTGGTTTTCAGTCTTATTCTTGCAGGAGGCTCAAGGCTTCTCCCTCTGTTACTTCCATGGCAGTTGCTTCTGTTGAAAAAGCTCTTCTGTTTTCTGGTCTCCTCAGTGTCTAATTCCCGTCCTGACACCAGGATGCGGTGGTGGACACTTTTTTTTTTCCCCCGGGCTCTCCTATTCAGTCCTGCTATGGGGAGGGAGGAGCAGCTAACAAATATCCCTGGCGTCTGTGGGGAGTGCTGGCGGTGTCTCGGCTACACTGGGAATGCTCCGGCTTGAAGTGTGTGTGCTTTCCCTGTTTATGCTGCTTAGGCTTTAATTTGCTCTGCTGGGAGCTGTCCGCGGCTGGCGCTGGGTTGCATGCACTTCCCCGGTCTGAGCGGCTCAGGTTCAGGTCCTCGGGTACTCGACAAAGGCACAGACTTGGCTGGGCCTGCGTTTTGTGCCTTTCCCGGTCCTAGCAGCTCAGGTGACCAGGCATTTGGCGAGCGCGGTCGCTGCGACTTATCGCCTTCCCGGTCCCTGCCGCTCAGTTTTCTGGGTTTACAACCGGCGCACCTTCTCCGACGGATATTGACCGGCCTGAACCCAAGAAGTCCTGGCCAGCAAAGAAGCCTGCCTGCAGCTTGGCACTGGAAGCCTCTCTGGGTCCGCGGCTGCCCCCGTCCCAGCGCTGGCTGCCCTCCCCCCCCATGTCGGTGGGGGCTGGGGGCTGGGCCGCCCGCTGCCGGCTCACTCCACTCAGCACCCAGGTTCTGTGGGAGGGGCAGGCTTGGGGCTTTTCGCAGGATTTTCCCAGCCCTCTCGCCCTTCAGCTGCAAGCTCTGCTCTGGTATCTTAAGCTCGAGCCCTCAGTTTGCCCTGGGGCGTTCAAACCCGGTTCTCCCTCTAAGCACAGCCTCTGGTTCTCCCTCTAAGCGCCGCTGCCAGTTCTCCCTCTGAGCGCCACCGCTGGTTCTCCCTCTAAGCGCACAGCCGTTCTCCCTCTAATCGCCGCTGCCGGCGCCTCCCTGCGCAGCCCCCGCCCGCTAGTGAGGGGTGCGGGTGTCTGTGCCGCTTCTCCGCTGAGAGTTTCCTCTGGGCACTTAGTCTATGAGTTTTAATTATTTATGTCTTTTGTCTCCCAATTATGCGGCCCTCTGAGGTTCCACTAGCCAGTGTTTCCAGGTGTTTGGAAACTTCTCTTTTTTTTTTTTTAAGCCTCCCTTCCCGGGACGGAGCTCCATCCCTCCCTCTTTTGTCTCTCTTTTTATCTATTTCCTACCTCCTTTCGTCGACTGTGGGCTGCTTTTCTGAGTGCCTAATGTCCTCTGCCGGTATTCAGAAGTTTTTTGGTGGGATTTACTCAGCATTCAAGTGTTCTTTTGTTGATTTTGTGGGGGAGAAAGTGGCCGCCCCGTCCTATTCCTCCGCCATCTTCCCGTGATGGAATTGATGCTTTTGAACTGTGGTGTTGGAGAAGACTCTTGAGAGTCCCTTGGACTGCAAGGAAATAAAACCAGTCAATCCTAAAGGAAATCAGTCCTGAATATAAATTAGAAGGGCTGAAGCTGAAGCTCCAATACTTTGACTACCTGATGCAAAGAACTGACTTACTGGAAAAGACCCTAATACTGGGAAAGATTGAAGGCAGGAGTAGAAGGGGATGTTAGTGGATGAGATGGTTGGATGACATCACAAACTCAATGGACATGAGTTTGATCTAGCTCTGGAAGTTGGTGAAGGACAGGGAAGCCTGGCGTGCTGCAGTCCATGGGGTCACAAAGAGTTGACCATGACTGAGCGACTGAACTGAACTGACTGAACTGAGAATTCACCTGAGAAAGCTATCTGGTCTTGGACTTTGGTTTGTTGGAAGTTGTTTCATTACTGATTCAATTAAATTACTGGTAGTTGATCTGTTCATATTTTCTATTTCTTCCTGGTTCAGTCTTGATAGATGGTACATTTCTAGGAATTTGTCCATTTCTTCTATATTGTCCACTTTATCAGTATATAATTATTTGTAGGAGTCTCATTATCCTTTGCATTTCTATGGTATCAGTTGTAACTTCTCCATTGTCATTTATAATTTTATCCATTTGGGCCATCTCTTTTTTTTCTTGATGAGTCTGGCTAAGGGTTTATCAATTCTGTTTATCTTTTCAAATATCTAACCCTTAGTTTTATTGATCTTTTCTATTGTATTTTAGTCTCCATTTATTTATTTCTACTCCAATCTTTATGAATTTTCCTCTACCAACTTTGGGGTTTGATCTCTTTTTCTACTTCCTTTAATTGTAAGGTTAGTTTCTTTGAGATTTTTCTTCTTTCATTAGGTAAGCTAATATCAATATAAAACTCTCTCTTAGAACTGCTTTGCTGTGTCTCATATGTTTTGGATTATGTGTTTTCATTTTCATCAGTCTGCAGCCAATTTTTTTTTTATTTCTCTTTGAGTTCTTCAGTGATCCATTGGTTGTTTAGTAACATATTGTTTAGCCTCCACATGTTTCTGTTTTTCACAGGTTTCTTTTTTGTTTTGCTTTTAGTTTGTTTCTAGTTTCATAATATTGTGAAAAGAAAAGATGCTTTATATGATTTCAATTTTCTTAAGTTTACCAAGGGGCCTCCCTGGTGGCTCAGATGGTAAAGAATCAGCGAGCAATGCAGGAGACTCAGGTTCAATCCCTGGGTCAGGAAGATCCCCTGGAGAAGGGAATGGCTACCCAATCCAGTATTCTTGCCTGGAGAATCCCATGGACAGAGGAGCCTCATGGGCTACAGTCCATGGGGTCACAAAGAGTTGGACATGACTGAGCAACTAAGCACATATACACACTCAAGTTTACTGAGATTTGTTTTGTGATTTAGTATGTGATATATCCTGGAGAAAGTTACTTGTACCCTTGAAAATATGTGTACTCTGCTGCTTTTTGATGGAATATATATACATATATATTCCACTTTCTCTAATATGTCTTTTAAGTGTTTATTTCCTTTCTGGATGATTGTTCATTGATGTAGTGGGGTGTTAAAGTCCCCTCCTATTATTGTGTTACTATCAGTTTCTCCCTTTATGTCTGTTAATATTTACTTCATGCATTTAGGTGCTCCTATGTTGGGTGCACATATATTTATAATGGTTATACCTTCTTAGAATGACCCCTTTATCATTATGTACTATCCTTCTTTCTCTCCTGTAGTTGCTTTGGCTTTAAAGTCATTTTGCTTGATATAGCTATTGCTATCCCCTTTTCTTTTCCATTTTCATGGAATAATGTTTTCTATCCCCTAACTTACAGTATGTGTTTGTCTTTAGATCTGAAGAGAGTCTCTTTTAGGCAGTATATATACAGGTCTTGTTTTTGTATCCATTCAGCCACTCAATATCTTATGATTGGAGCACTGAGTCCTTTTACACTGAAAGTAAATACTGATAGGTATGTACTTATTGCCATTTTGTTCATTGTTTCTGGTCAATTTTAGTACTTTTTGTTATCTTCTTCCCTTACTCTCTTCTCTTATGATCTGATGACTATCTTTAGTGTTATGTTTGGACTCCTCTGTTTTGTCTTCTGTGTGTGTGTCCCTATTATAGATTTTAAGTTTGTGGTTACCATGAGGTTTATATTTATATCTATACTTAATTGTTTTAAGTTACAGATCTCTTATTTTCAAATACATTTTAACAATCCAACATTTGTATACTCTTCCTTCACAATTTACTGTTTTTGACATCACATTTGATATCTAACTCTTTTGTGTAATCCTTAACTATTTATTGCAGATATAGATTATTTTATTCCTTTTTTTCTTTTAACCTTCCTACTTTCTATGTGGTTGGTTTTCTACCTTTATTGTAAATGTATTTTTTACCAATGAGCTTTTTCGTTTTGTAATTTTCATGTTTCTAGTTGTGGGCTTCTGTTTTTCACTTAGAGAAGTCTCTTTAACATTTGTATGACTTGTGTGGTGGTGCTGAACTCTTTTATCTTTTGCTTGTCTGTATAGCTTTTCACCACTCCATCAATCTAAATGAGAGCCATGCCAGGTAGCTTATTCTTGGTTATAGGTTTTCCCCTTTCATCACTTTAAATATATCATGCCACTCCCTTCTAGCCTGCTGAAATGTCCACTGATAGACTTATGGGAGTTCCCTTGTTTGTAATGTGTTGCTTTTTCCCTTATTGCTTCTGTGGTGGCTCAGATGGTAAAGAATCTACCTGAAGTGAAGGAGACCCGGGTTCAATGCCTGGATTGAGAAGATCCTCTGGAGAAGGGAATGGCAACCCACTGCTGTATTCTTGCCTGGAGAATTCCATGGAGAGAGGAGCCTGGCAGGCTACAGTCCATGGGGTAGCGAAGAGTCGGGCATGACTGAGCATGACTTTCACTTCACTTCATTTTCATTTTTTCCATTTTAATTACAGTGTATCTTGGTGTGTCCCTCTTTGATTTAATCCTGTATGGGTTACTCTGCACTTCCTGGATTTGAATGTCTGTTTGCTTTCCCAAGTTAGGGAAATTTTCAGCTATTATTTCTTCAATTATGTTCTCAGCACCTTTCTCTCTTCTACTTCTGGGTTCCCTATAATGTGAGTATTAGTGCTCTTGATGTTGTCTCAGAGATCGCTTAAACTGTCCTTATTTCTTTCATTCTTTTTCTGTTCAGCATCAGTTATTTCTGCTACTCTGTATTCCAGCTTGCTGATCCATTCCTCTGTATCATTTTGTCTACAGTTGATTCCATCTAGTGTATTTTTTATTTCAGTTATATTCTCCACCTGTTTTTGGTTGTTTATATTTTTCAACTCTTTGTTAAAAACTTCTAACTTCTCAGCTCTGTGCATCCATTCTTCTCCCAAGTTCTTTGATTATTTGTATGATCACTGCCCCAAGCTCTCTTTTAGTTAGATTGGCTGTCTCCACTTCACTTAGTTTTACTTCTGGGATTTTGTCTTGTTCCTTCATTTGGAACATGTTTGTCTGTCACCTCATTTTGCCTAAGTTGTTGTTTGTATATATATGGTAGGTTGGTTACACTTCCCAACCTTAAAGAAGTAGCCTTTTGTAAAAGACATCCTCTGTGTCCCAGAAAAACATTCCTCTCATCACCAGAGCTAAATTCTCTAGGGGTGCCCCCTATTTGGGCTACATGGGTCTTTCTTTTGTGGTGGGCCGACTACTATGGGTGGTCTGGTAGTCATGGCTGACCTTCAGGCCAGTTGGTTGACAGGCTTTGCCTCATGTGGGTGCTGCAGGACCAAGACACTAGGCGGCTGGCTGTGAAACAGCAGGGGGCCCTAGGACTAGTGCTGCCTTACTGGTGGTCAGAACCGGGGTCCAAGAGATCCTGGGGCTGTTGCCAAAAGACTTGTGGTTGAAGCCAGGTCCTCTGACTAGTGGTGCCCCACTAGCAGAAAGAACTGAGTCCTGAGGTCTGGCTTCAGGGCCCCACAGCTGGTGTTGGATTCCAGTGGGTAGGGCCAATTTCTGACACAACTGGCCTGGGGTGTCTTGAAGCTTGTGTTGGCCTGCTAGCAAGCAAGACTATGGCCCAGTGGTCCCATGGCTGGTGCTGGACTACTGTTGGGTAGGCTGAGTCTGCAAGCTGTGAGGCTTTAATTGTCTTTTGGGTGGTGTCTGTCCACTGGGCTGGTCCTGAGGCTAGAGCAGTCTTGCTGATGGGTGGGTCCAGGCATTCTAGAGCTGGTGCCTGCCAACTGGTGGGTAGAGGTCAGTCCCAGGTCTCTTGCTGCCAGGTTGTTAGGGTTCCTGGTCTAGTACCTTCAGACACTAGCGTGTGGGGACACTTCCTGGGCCCTCTGGTGGGCAGGGCCATGTGTAGGGGACTGTTTGTGGGTTCAAAGGATCTTAAGGCAGCATGTGTGCTGGTGGGTAGGGCTTGCCTTGAGACATTCTGGTACCGATGCCTACAGATTGTTGAGTGGGAATGGGAAGGGTCCTGAAGTTAGTAAGATGTAGGGATGATTCCAAAATGGTGTTTCCTAGCTCCAGTTTCCCCATGGTACAGCAAGCTCCCCAAAATGGCTACAACCATTTTCCCCAGAGTGAGCTCCACTTGCCATCTGCCTCTCCAGGAGACTCTCCAAGATCATCAGTTAGGTCTAACCCAGGCTCCTTTCAAATTACTGCTTCTACCCTGGGTCCAAGAGCATATGAAATTGTGTTGTGCCCTTTAAGAGTAGAGTCTCTATTTCCCACAGCCCTCTGAGAGTCCTGAAAGTAAGCCCTGTTAACCTTCAAAGACAAACATTCTAAGGGCTTGTCTTCCAGGGCAGGACCCCAGACTGGGTACCCTGATATGGGGCTCAGACCCTTCTCTTCTTGGGGAGAACTTCTAAAATTGTAATTCCTGTTTGTTGGCTGCCCACCCAGGGGTATGAAAATTGACTATACCACAACTCTACCCCTCCTACCCATCGTGTTGTGGTTCCTTCTTTATAGTTTTTGTTGTGTTAATAGAAGATCTTTTCTGATAAGATCCAGAATTTTTCATGGATGGTTGTTTTGTAAATAGTTGTATTTTGGTGTGCCCAGTGAAAGGAGATGAGCTCAGGGTCTTTCTACTCTGCCATTTTGGCTGATGTCTTTGTCTAAAGATATTTTTATTGTTACAACTCAGGGGGAAAGGATGTGCTGCATACTTCTAGTGAACAGAGGACTAAGATTCTGCTAAACTTCCTGCAATACACAGTATAGCACAAAGAACTATTTGGTCTAAATTATTAGTAGCAACGATATTGAGAAACCCTGATCCAGTATTTGTAGCCTTTTATATGCTTCTTTAAAACTGATCATTCTAAACAAGAAGAAATAAAAGTATAAGCTTCTTCTTAGAAGATTTTGGTTTCTTCTGCCTTGCTTCTGCCAGTGGACATCATCTTTGTAATTTCCTTCTGCTCTTCTCCAGCTTACCATTATCTCCTGGAAGGAAGCTTGAACCCTCATAATGTGTCCTGATTTTTGCACTTGACCCCAGGGAACACCTCTAGATCACCTGGATCTGATGACCAGCAGGATTTATGCTCAGAGGTCCCAACGAATTGTAACAAATGAAGAAAGTGTTCTTATAGCTGCCACCACCAGGGCACAGCAAGAAGCACAGACTGAGGAGCCCAATCTTTCTGCAAAAGAGGTCTGTTATCTTACCTTCATCCTTGCAGCCTGAGTAATAGACTTTTAATTTAACATATATCTAAGGGTCAACTCTAATCCTTTCCACAGACCCTGGAAGCAGGTGCTTTTTCATGCTTTCTTTTTGACATGATCCAAAATGCTAGTATCTCCTGGAGAGGAGCTGTTACATATTTTTTGTGCCCAAGTGTTTTGGAATTTCTGCCCAAGGGTCAACTCTTGATTGCCTGGCTCTCGTGGCCAATGTAGCTTGCATTTTGGGGTCCAATGGGACTGTAACAGAGAGAGAGTTTTTGGTCAACCACCACCCGAAGGGCACACACAGACAGTAGGCTGAAACACAACTCATCTTTCTGTGAAAGAGGCTTGTTTACTTGTCCTGGAGCTTTGGCATGGAGAGCAGGCCTCTGGCTTCACACACATCTAAGAATCTACTGAGATGCTCTTTGAGGATGGTGGATGCCACAATTCTTCTCTCCCTATGATTTACAACAGGTCATGAACATCTACTGGAAAGGAGCATGTATACTCATCTGGCACCCCAGTTTTCGCAAATGCCACACAGGTGACACTTATAGGTCACCCAACTCTGGTGATCAGTAAGACTTACATATTCAATCCCACAGAACTATATATATTGGCATACTCTAAAAGCTATGGCCTGAGGGCCCAGCTACCAATTAACCTGAATCTAGGTACTGATCAAGCTATTCTCTTTGGGACACTGAGGTTCAGTTCAGTTTAGTTCAGTGGCTCAGTTGTGTCCAACTCTTTGTGACCCCAAGGACTGAAGCACACCAGGCTTCCCTGTCCATCACCAACTCCCAAAGCTTACTCAAACTCATGTCCATCGAGTTGGTGATGCCATCCAGCCATCTCATCCTCTGTTGTCCCCTTATCCTCCTGCTTTCAATCTTTCCCAGCATCAGGATCTTTTCCAATGAGTCCGTTTTTCATATCAAGTGGCCAAAGCATTGGAGTTTCAGCTTCAGCATCAGTCCTTCCAAAGAAGAGTCAGTACTGATTTCCTTTAGGATTGACTGGTTTGACATCCTTGCAGTCCAAGGGACTCTCCAGAGTCTTCTCCCACACTATAGTTCAAAGGCACTAATTCTTTGGTGCTCAGCTTTCTTGTTTTCTCAGATCCATACATGACTACTGGAAAAACCATAGCTTTGACTAGATAAAACTTTGTCGGCAAAGTAATGTCTCTGCTTTTTAATGTGCTGTCTAGG